>NW_024070202.1:41837746-42215032 GCF_014754425.2 Oryx dammah | reverse complement strand
CTCAGTATTCTTGCCTGGATCATATCACATCCAGTCAAGAATACTGGAGTGGATTGCCATTTCCTTCTCCAGTATTTATGGTGTAAGTAAATACTAATATTACTCATATTATTTCCATTATATGATTAAGATACTTGAGATTAAACACATATTCCAATGGGCCACAGCTAAGACCAGGCAGAGCAGAAAATAAAGCCATGCTTGATTGCTTGGGGCTTCCCTGGTGGTAAACAACCACCTGCAAATGCAGCAGCCTCAGGAGACAAAGGTTCAGTCCCTGGGTCAGGAAGATACCCTGGAGGAGGGCATGGCAACCCACTCCAGTATCTGCCTAGAGAAGCCCATGGACAGAGGAGCCTGGAGGGCTACAGTCCAGAGGGTTGCAGAGTCGGACATGATTGCAATGACCTAGCATGGCTGTTTCCTCTATTTTAATTATTTTACACCATACTGGCTGCAGTTGAGTTGATGACTGGCACTAGGATGATGGCGATGATAGGGGGAAAGTTGGAAAAATATTCAAATGATAAAAGCAGCAGGATTGGTGATGGGTTATATATGCAGGTGGAAGTAAATATTAAGGACAGTGTGGGTTTTCCAGTTGTGGGAATGGTCAGATGTGTGACTATTACTGGGATAAGGAATATTGGAGTTGGTAGTTTTTGCAAGAAGATTCTAAGTACTCCATACTTCGGATTTCGAACATTGCTACAATCTTGGTAGTTATATTAAACCTCTGCTAGTACTCTTGCCTGGAAAATCCCATGGACAGAAGAGCCTGGTAGGCTGTAGTCCATGGTGTCGAAAAGAGTCAGACACGACTGAGCGACTTCACTTTCATTTTTCACTTTCATGCATTGGAGAAGGAAATGGCAACCCACTCCAGTGTTCTTGCCTGGAGAATCCCAGGGATGGGGGAGCCTGGTTGGCTGCCATCTATGGGGTCGCACAGAGTCAGACACGACTGAAGTGACTTAGCAGCAGCAGAAAATGTGAATTTAAAAAAGCTCTTCACTTCTACTAGTTATTAGACTAAAGACCAGAGAAAAGGAGAAAAATAATGCATTAGAATAAAACAAAAGAAAGCCGCCTTGATCACTCCCTTTTACAAACAGGAAGAAAAAAGATACAACTGAGAAAATAATTTATGATCTATTAGGACTCAATAAACTTTTCCTAGATAAATAATACAAATGAAATTTATGAAAAATAAAAGAAAAAAGTTACTGTTTTAAGATTTAGGAGATAAAAGCAGATGCATGTCTCAATAAATGGATTAAAAATAATACCACTTAAGTACTGATGTGTTCTATCTCATCTTCACAACAGATTTTCAGTGTGAAACTCTTCTAGATGTGAGTGAAATCTATGCTGCAGAGAGCATAGATAGGCTCATAAAAGCTTTTGTGGCATTTATGCCCAAATTGAATGACAACTCTTATAAAGCACTACGAATTAGACGTAGGCATACCACTTTATGTTACTGTTGTTAATACATAATAATTTATGCCTCTTCTTAGTTTATTAATCCTGGCTTCTTCATCTTAATTGATGGTTTTTCTGGTTCTTTGCCCCCATAAATTTGAATTTCTCAGGGATGAGACTGAATTACGGTTTTCACATCTGGCTTGTAAGGTATGGGAAACCATTTCTGTGTCTGAGATCAAGGAAAAGAGAAAATTTGGGGAGGATGGCTTGAGGGATTTGCGGAGTGCAAAAAGTTCTGGAATAATGGAAAGATATAGGAAGGAAGGGGGCTTTACTGGTGGCTCAGGTGGTAAAGAATCCGCCTGCAATGCAGGAGACCTGGGTTCAATCCCTAGTTTGGGAAGATCCCCTGGAGAAGGGAACAGCTACCCACCCCAGTGTTCTGGCCTGGAGAATTTCATGTACTATTAGCCCATGGGGTTGCAAAGAGTCAGACACTGCTGAGCAACTTTCACCTCTATAGGAAGGAAGAGCATAGGAAGGTAACAGAAGTGAAAGTGAAAGAGTTAGTCGTTTAGTCGTGTCTGAGTCTTTGTGATCCTATGGAATGTAGGCCTCCAGGCTCCTCTGTCCGTGGAACTCTACAGTCAAGAATACTTGTGTGGGTTGCCATTTTCTTCTCAAGGGGATCTTCCCAACCTAAGGGTCAAACCTTGGTCTCCTGCATTGCAGGCAAATTCTTTACTGTCTGATCCACCAAGGAGGCTCCAGGAAGGCAACAAAATATGGTTTAAAGTTTTGTCAACCTATGCTCAGGGCTGGAATGTGTAGTCAGAACCCCACAGATACCAAGGGATGACTGTTTACATATGTGTAAGAAGAATCAGAAGAAATCATCAACTGAACATGACCCTCAAAATTTTAATGGTAAAATAAAGAAAGCTCCCAGGTAGTGAAGGATAGAAACTGATAGGATTTCTTTCACATTCACCGAGGGTACAGCATTAATTGATTTCAGAGAAAGTAAAGACTTTTCTTTATAAAAGGTACTCAGGGAAGAGTTCGCCTGAACAGTAATATTTAGCTAAGATTATTTATTAATCGCTGTAGCCTTCAGTCCAGCTTTGTCATGTCTGTTGTTTGCTTCATAGTGCAGTGATCTTTCACACTAAAATTTAGTCTAAAACAAGACAATCATTTCCGTTTAGTGACTACATAAAAGTGCCACCAAAGTAGCCCACACCTCAAATTCCATTATGATACTATAACTTTCTATTCTTCCTGCTGAACCAGAGTATATTTTAACTAGCATGGTCCAGGAGACTGACATAATCAGAGTGATTTTTGAACATTATTTGTGAGCAGGGCATAAGATGGAGTGAGACCAGTGACAGGGTACTTTGCAATAGTCTAATTATGAGGTAAAACCGTCTAAACCCAGGTGGTAGTGGCAACAATGTAAAAGATATGTTATAAAAAAAATTATAAGAAGAGGAATTAGAAAAAAAAAAAACTGACTTATTTATCATGGGTGTTAGGGATAAGGACGAAGTCAAAGGTGATACAATTAGAACCTAATATGTGATCATGATGGTACCACTGGTGGGAGGAGAACCTGGATCAGATGTGCCTTGAAAGGTGTTGGAATAATGAGAGAAGTTTAGACAGATTGTTTTCCTCATATGATCTCACTTTCTGACTTTCTACATACCTTTCAACTTCTCAAGGTTAACAGACAAAAGTTTTTTCATCCTTACATTTTATATATCTCATAAATGTATGAAATCTTCTAGTATCTCACTAATTAAAACATGTTCTTATAAGCTGAAAACCCCATTTATATGGATCCAATGGAATCATTTTTACCACAGAACCTAACAGCAAAATATTCTTGAATATACGGAACTTGTCACATGGAACTTATTATTTCCTGCCCTGTTTCACATGTTTTTTAAAATTTCTTATCTCTCTCTGTATAGAAGCCAATTCTGTATCTTTCTACTTCCTACTCTGCAAATCATTACATCCTACACCGGTAGTGACATTTAGCTGGCATTTGTAAAGTCAGGACTACATTAGATGAGAGAAGTCAGAATAAGTTTTTAAGGCTCATTTGCATTATTGTGTTAGTCAATTGGGAAGATACTGAATTGAAAAGAGAGGATATAAGTGCACAAAGTGAAAGAAAAAGTTAAGGATGAAACTCTGAAGAACACTCACACTTGGTGACACTGAAGAGAGGAGTAAGACTCATTTTCATCCATTTTAGTTCACTGAATCCTACAATGTTGATGCTTAATCTTGTCATCTCCTGCTTGACCACATCCAATTTACCTTGATTCATGGACCTAACATTCCAGGTTCCTATGCAATATTGTTCTTTAGAGCATCCGATTTTGCTTTCACCACCAGACACATGCACAGCTAAGCATCATTTCCACTTTGGCCCAGCCACTTCATTCTTTCTGGAGCTATTAGTAATTGCCCTGTGCTCTACCCTAGTAGCATATTGTATACCTTCCAACCTGGGGGCTTATCTTCAGGCTTCATATATTTTGCCTTTTCATGCTGTCCATGAGGTTCTCCAGGCAAGATTCCTGGAGTTGGTTGTCATTTCTTTCTCTTTAGATAAGAGAAAAATCTAAAGTTTTTTTTTTTAAGGAAAAAAAAATCATTGATAACTTTTGAATAAAGCAATTTTAGTGGAGTGCAGTGGGAGAAAACCACATTGTAAGGGGTTAAGGGATGACTCATCGGCAAACAATTAGAGACATTCTTTTGATATTTTGTAAAAACTCATACATCAGCTGTGGAAACCTCACAGACTACATTCATGTGCTCTTTTATCACAGAGAATAATTTAAAACTCTTCATGCAACATTAGTCAGGAAACTGAGTTCCGTTTTATTACCATCAGTCTATTCACAAGCTAAGGAAAGCTATGTAAAGTACTTCCACTTTGTTACCTAAACTTAGCCCCAGTACCTAATTAAACTAAAATTAAGACGATGTTTATGTATCAGTGAAAGAAAAGGCTTTCAACTACCACTTAATGGATATTTAAAATGTTTTTATTAAATTTAGAAGTAAATATAATTTTTTTTAAATTCCTGAGACTTTTGTATAAATTTTAAGTAATCAAAAAATTCTTAATCAGATGGTGATAGCAGAATTTTTATTTTAGAAAACATGCTTATTTTCAGGTTACTGTGAAAAATACTCTCAAGAAACTCAGATAAGACATATTCCTGCTTACAAGGACCTTGTAATAAACTAAGAATATAAAGTCAGACTGCTAAATATGTATTATAATAGGAAAGATAAATTTGTCTGAATATCCTCATACACCCTTTATTCAACATTCAGTAAATGGTGTGGGAATGTTTTACCTAAGGATTATATCAATCCTTTGGTAAAAGATAAAGCAATTCTTAAGCTTTTGCTAGTGCTTATTGTTGCCAAAAATGGTCACTAAAGGCTGACAGATCTATTGCTTAAAAGGGTAATTGTAATGAGCTTCTCATTTCCTATGCACAGAAAAAACAATCTGAGTCAAGGCTAGAAGTAGAAGGATGTCCTAATTGAGTACTGGCACCATTCACATTATAATGTAAAGCTGTTTCTCCACTCTGAAAGGAGTATTCAGAGTAAATTATTGTTTTGAGAAAATATTTCTCTTTTTAAATATGCCTCTAGGGTGTAATTACTGAAGATTAATGCTTGTCCTCAGATGATGTCCATGTATGGGTGTGTGAGTGTGAGTCAAGTATAAGGTAGAGGTGTGTGTGTGTGTGTGTGTGTGTGTGTGTGTGTGTCTTTTTGATGACCAGGAAGAATAAGAAGACAAAACCACTGTCTGAGAGACGTTGGGTTGCCAACACCCACCCTAGAATGTTCTTCTTTTTAGCCCTCTTTTTCCCAAACTCAGTAATATTATTAATACACACTTAATAATTTAGATTCTAAGAAGGCTATTACACAAATTAGCCTGTGTTGTGGTTCACATTGTTGAGAGAGTGGGAAAGGCAAGAAGACATATTCAGCTTAAGAATTTCTGAACTAATTTCTAAGCTAATTTCTTTCATACAGCACTTACGACAGTGCAGAGGGGAATTTTAAAAAGGTTCCACTGCTCCTATACGACTCTTTCCCTCACAGGACCACCCAAAGTCTCTCTGGTGATTGCTGACATCTTGGTGGCTTATTAAATGAAATCACAATGTAGGAAGAAACTTAAGATCATCAACTAAATATGATATTATCCATAGTTTCCCAAAAGTCTATGATTTCACAGAAAGTCTGTTCACAGGCCACATCTGGTTTAAGAAACATTATTTTCCTATGTCGAAGTCAGTTATTTTATCTTTCTTTTTCTGAAATAAAAAAAAAAAGAATGGGCAGAGGCACATCAAGAAATAATAGTGCCTATGAGCAAAAAAGGAAATACTATGCATGCTGAGGAAGTTAAGAGGATGATTTGGGAATTGAAGACTGTCTGAAATCCTAGCTAAGGTTGATTATTATGGAATGAATGTTTGTGCCCCTAAATATATTTAGGGGTTGATGTTTCAGCCCCTAATGTGACTATACTAGGGGATTTATGTAGGTAATTAACAGTAAATTAATTTATAAGAGTGAGATCCTCATAGGATTAGTTGTCCTTAGAAGAAAAGACAGGAAGAGATGATCACTTATGCATGTCTTCTCTCTTAGCCATGTGAAGACACAGTGAGAAGGTGACCACTTACAAACCAGGAAAGAGGGGTTTCAGTTCAGTTCAGTTCAGTCACTCAGCCAGGCCTCCCTGTCCATCACCAACTCCTGGAGTTCACTCAGACTCACATCCATCAAGTCAGTGATGCCATCCAGCCATCTCATCCTCGGTCATCCCCTTCTCCTCCTGCCCCCAATCCCTCCCAGCATCAGAATCATTTCCAATGAGTCAACTCTTTGCATGAGGTGGTCAAAGTACTGGAGTTTCAGCTTTAGCATCATTCCTTCCAAAGAAATCCCAGGGTTGATCTCCTTCAGAATGGACTGGTTGGATCTCCTTGCAGTCCAAGGGACTCTCAAGAGTCACCACAGTTCAAAAGCATCAATTCTTCAGCGCTCAGCCTTCTTCACAGTCCAACTCTCACATCCATACATGACCACTGGAAAAACCATAGCCTTGACTAGATGGAACTTAGTCGGCAAAGCAATGTCTCTGCTTTTGAATATGCTATCTATGTTGTCATAACTTTTCTTCCAAGGGGTAAGCGTCTTTTAATTTCATGGCTGCAATCACCATCTGCAGCAATTTTGGAGCCCCCCAAAATAAAGTCTGACACTGTTTCCACTGTTTCCCCATCTATTTCCCATGAAGTGATGGGACCGGATGCCATGATCTTCGTTTTCTGAATGTTGAGTTTTAAGCCAGCTTTTTCACTCTCCACTTTTACTTTCATCAAGAGGCTTTTTAGTTCCTCTTCACTTTCTGCCATAAGGGTGGTGTCATCTGCATATCTGAGGTTATTGATATTTCTCCCGGCAATCTTGATTCTAGCTTGTGTTTCTTCCAGTCCAGCGTTTCTCATGATGTACTCTGCATATAAGTTAAATAAGCAGGGTGACAATTTACAGCCTTGACGTACTCCTTTTCCTATTTGGAACCAGTCTGTTGTTCCATGTCCAGTTCTAACTGTTGCTTCCTGACCTGCATACAGATTTCTCAAGAGGCAACTAGGAGCCAAATAAGCTGATAATTTGATCTGGGACTTCTAGTTTCTAGAACTGTGGGAAAATACATTTCTATTGCCTAAGCCACCCAGTTTGTGGTATTTTGTTATGGTTTCAAGCTGACTAAGATAAGGATCTTCAACTCAGAAAAGCAGAAACCATTCTGGAAGGACTTATAAAAGGTAGGACTAGTCTGGTATTGGGGCATCCACATTGTTCAGTCTTTCCATGTGGTTCCACTTATTATAAATGTGCTTTCTGTGAAAGCATAAACATGCTGGATTTAGAAAACAAGTATCAACTCTCCTTGTCAAAGGACCTTCCTGATAATTTGCTTTGACATTTATTAATACCTGAGACCACAATTTTCTCCATTTCTCTGTTATCCTCTCCCATGTCTATAGTGGTATATATATATCCATCTCTATCTCTAAAAGTCAAACCATAGTTTGACTTGTGAAACTAGTGAATTTTAGAAAAATTACTCATTTTACCTTATGTATACTTTGAAAAATTCTTATTCACAGAATAAACTAAATGTTAACCTGGTAAATCAGATAAAAGATTTGAATGAAGTAAATTTTCCTTTTTTTGTGTGTTTTGGAAAGAAAATTCCTAGAAGGATGTTATTGTTTTCAATTGTGAGAATATTAATGTTGACATAGTAATTTCAGTAAGAGAACTTAAATATAAAGAGATAAATTATGTAGTTTAAAATGCATGAAGTATATTTAAGCCTTTATAGAAAAGAAAAGGGTTTTTCCCCCCACATGCATTAAGCATGCACATACATACTATTTGGAAGTGGCCATTTTTAACAATTAATATTCTGTTCTGTCATACAGAGTTCCAGGAAGAATCCACTAACTATATTACTTCACTAATCTTAGTTTTTCCTTCATTCAGTGAAGGTCAAAGTCATTACCTTAATGTTGATTTAATGTAGATGAAAAATTTACAACTAATGAGCACCAACGATTTTATAGTACCTGCACTCTACATGAAGCTTTTGGGGAAAGAGTAAGGATGGGGATAAGGGAGGTAAGAGAGGCCATCCTGCATTACAAGAGAGTGCACTGTCACTTTAGGGATTATAAATAAATAGAGGGATTATGTCATGTTCATTCATGTTTCATTTTTTATTTCAAGGAAAAGGAGACTGATTATGAGGAATATTTTATTTATTAAAATTTTACTCAGCATACTTATAAAAATCACCCTGCTTTTTAATATTAGTTTCTTATATGAACATATATTTTTCAGTACCTTTTAAAATGTTTAATCAAATTTTTATTTTTATCTTTTACTGTTTAATTGAATCAAAATGCAACAAAAGTTAATACCAAAATATATTTCTGTGCTATTTTTTCCTGCTTAAAATCAGTTCCTCTACCACTGAAGATTGTTTAAAAGTTATTTTGGTAAGTTACATACACATAAATGGATATTTGTCCTTTTAAACACTTTTTCTCATCTTTTGTGGTATATGTGAATGCTGCAATTAAAACAGGTTCTCAATACAGAGATAATATAAAAGTGTTTAGGGATTTAGTCTCTAGAGATATATTGTCTAGATTTTCATTTCACCTCAATTCTGTTACTTCTCAGATAATTGGCATGTATCTCAGTTTTGACATCCATAAAACGGGGATACAATTGTGTGTATCTCATAGCTTGTTTGAGGTTTACATGAATTAACAATTGAAAAACACTAATAATAAAAAAATGCTTTATCAATGTTTTTTCTTATCATTTCCTTAAATATAGGCATAGAAGAATTATCCTTTAACCTATGAATTCTTAACAACTACATTAATGAGTAAATGAGTAAAGGTGATTTAAGGTCACCTTTTCTGCATTTTGAAAGAGTCTATGTATGAGGACATTTGTGGTTCCATGGAAAATTGAAAGTTTCAGGAAAATTGTTCTAAAAATTAGTCTTTGGGGAATGAAATCCTAGCCATTTCCCAATTTTATTCATAGTTGTTTGTTGAGCTCTATTCTTTCTCACATCAGTTTTGGCCATTTAACTTATTTTAGAAAAAAAATACAGTCAATTTCAATCAGGGTATTAGTGCTTGGGCTGCCATAAGTACTATAAACTGAATGAATTAAACAACAGAATTTTTTCTTTCACAGTTTTTTCTTTCACAGTTCTGAAAGTTAAGGGTCTGAAGTCAAAATGTAAGCAGGGTTGGTTTCTTCTGAGGATCATAAAGGAAAGATCTATTCCAGGTCTCTCTCCTTGACTTATAAATGGCTATCTTCTCCCTGTTTCTTTTCACACTGCTGTTTCTCTGTGCCTGTCTCCCTCTCTTCATGTGGCATTCTATTTATAAGCATACTCTGTATATTCTTACCTTAACTAATTATATCTGCAAAAACTTTATTTCCATATAAGTTCACATTCTGAGATACTGGGGCTTTCCTAACGTATGATTTGGTGGGGGAAAGGGTAAAGTTCAACCCACAATGATTAGTATTTCCAAGTAATTTTTTGGTGTGTTTTAAATAGTATTTATGGAGAAGGAAATGGCAATCCACTCCAGTACTATTGCCTGGAAAATCCCATGGACAGAGGAGCCTGGTAGGCTACAGTCCATGGGGTCGCAAAGAGTCGGACACGACTGAGCGACTTCACTTTCACTTTCACTATTCCTAGAAAGTTTTCTTTATTTTTATTTGTTTTCATGCTCTAATTCCTTTAATATATTTGTAAACATTTTCTCATAGGATATTTCAAATGTATGCATAAGTAGAGGGAGTAGTAGAGGGAATCCCTATTTACCTATCAGCCAGTTTCAATGATTTATCAACTCATGGCCAATCTTATGTTTATACCCTAACTCTTCCCCAGTCATATGCATTTTTTGAAGTAAAACCCAGATATAATTTCATTTAATCTGATACTGTTTTTTTTTTTAACATTTCTAAAAAAAAAAAAAGAACTTTAAAAACATAGCCACAATATTAATATTAAACAAGTATTTGCTGAAGAAATTGGTTATTTGGCCTGTAGAATTCACTAGACTAGAATTCTTAATATGTTCCTTTGTTGTCTACTAGGCCCTGAAGCCAATAATTATATCTAGAGATTGGTTTGAAATTTAGAGATTTAATCATATTTAGTTTGGAATTTTGAGGAGAAATTCTTTATGTGTGATGTTGTGATATTTCCATCCATCAACGTTGTGGAAGATGCTTCTAGTGCTCAGTATCACATTGATTTAACCTACATTTCATTTCAGCCACTGATGCAGTGGAGAGTTCCATGGGAAATCAAACTTATTTGCACTGATGGCATTCTTGCTCAGGCACAGTGGATGTCTTTTCTCTCGCCATCAGGTCCATCCCTAAAGCAAAGGGAAAGTGAGCAAGAGGTATAAACAGGCTAAACTCTTAATTTTCCTGTCTGAGTGGGAGTTTATTTATGTTTGCTCCTAAGTCATTTTTAAAAACAATTTAAAATCACATTTATTGAGACATTATTTGCGTGGGGGAGTATGCTCACATTTTACCTCTCCTTCTACTCCAAATAACTACTACCTCAGGCAAGATTGAGCATATTTTTATAATCCCAGGAAGTTTCCTTTTGCATCTTAGGAATTAGTCTGCTCCCTCAAATAGCTATTAATATGATTTCTAAGTCTATATTTTTTCCATTCTAGAAATTCTTATAAATGGTATTTTATAAGGTGCATGTTTTTGAGTCTGCCCTCTTTCACTTAGTATAAAATTTTGATATTCAACCATAATATCTGCAGATAGCTCATTCCCCTTTTATTTTATGAATATGTCAAAGTTGGCTGCATATCACTTGGTGACCCATAATCAGGCATTCACTACCAGATCCTAGTAGTATATCTAAAGGTAATTTTCAAAAGGTCTATAATTCTCTGCTGCATTTAGCATGGTCGTGCTCTAGGGTTCTTGTGATCTGAGTGATTCTCCCATTGGGACTAGTCATAAAGTCCACATTGTGTCTTTTCTCATCAATGATACCTCCAATACCACAGGATCTGCAGGGAGGCTTGCATCACAGCCTGAAACATTTTTAATAACATTTATTTGGATATAATTGTAGGTTCACATGTGATAACAAATAATTCAGAGACCCTGTGTACCTGCCATCATTCCTCCTAATGATAACTCCTTGCAAAGTTTTAGCTAAATATATCAATCATGATATTGACATTGATTCAGTCAAAATAATAAACATTTCCATCACCTCAGGGATCACTCATGTTGCCCATCCACTTCCCCCTCACTTCCATCTCCTCCCTAAGCCCTAGAAATCACTAACCTAGTCTCCATCTCAACAATTTTGTCATTTCAATAATATATAAATGGAAATATACAGTATGAAACCATTTAAAATAAGCTTTTTTCACTCTCCATAATTCCTTCCCTGGCAATTCATCCAGGTGGTTGTGTGTATCAATGGTTTGTATTTTTTAATTGCTGAGTAGTATTTATGGTATGGCTATACCACAGTTTGTTTAACTCTGTGGAAGGATATCTGAATGGTTTCCAATTTGAATATTATGAATAAGGAATCATGAGCATTTATTCATGTTTTATTTTTGTGTGTGAACTTAAGTTTTCATTTCTTTGGAATAAATGCTTAAGGGTGCAGCTGATAAAGCATATGATAGGTATATATTTGCTTTTTAAAGAAACTGCTAAAATGCTTTCCAGAGTAACTGTATCATTTTATATGTCAGATTGTCCACATCCTTGTCAGCATTTGGTGTTGCCACTATTTTTATTTTAGCCATTCTGATAGTTGTGTAGTGATATTTCATTGTTGTTTAATCTGAATTTTTGTCATTATTGAATCTGCTAATGATGTTGAGCAGCTTTTCAAGTGCTTATTTGCCATCAGTTTATCCTGTTCTATTAAATGTCTAATCATATATTTTGATGAAAGCAGTATTGTTCAAATAGTCTTTGAAATGTTTGAGTATTTTTCTTTCCCCAGTGTACAGTTAACAAATTAAGTAGCTGCTGCAGTCCATGGGGTCACAAAGAGCCAGACACGACTGAGCGACTTCCCTTTTACTTTTCACTTTCATGCCTTGGAGAAGGAAATGGCAACCCACTCCAGTTTTCTTGCCTGGAGAGTCCCAGGGACAGGGGAGCCTGATGGGCTGCCATCTATGGGGTCACACAGAGTCAGACA
The DNA here is from genome assembly GCF_014754425.2 of Oryx dammah. Taxonomy (NCBI): domain Eukaryota; kingdom Metazoa; phylum Chordata; class Mammalia; order Artiodactyla; family Bovidae; genus Oryx; species Oryx dammah. The sequence goes on along the minus strand of NW_024070202.1, from coordinate 42,202,704 downwards.
TGACTGAAGCGACTTAGCAGCAGCAGCAGGTTCCTTCAGGGAAAGACTGGGAAATCCAAGACCATTTGTACCTGTCTTGATTTTCAAGGGTCCTTCCTCCTAGGGATGCCCCTTTCTTTTAATCAATTTTGAGTCCAAAAACTAATAAGGGGCCATGACTTTTTATTGGGATAACTATCCTCAGACTTCTGATTATTCTTAAAATCTTTCAGTTTTATAGCTTATATTGTATCCTTGTTCATTGTTCATCTTATTTGCACCTAGGGAAGCTGTGTTGTAACCCTTTCCATAAATCTCTACTTGTCAGGCTTCCTTTGCTATACTTCTGACCTCACCACTCATAATAATTACATCCATCTGGCTCTGTTTTTTCTTGGTGTTGGCCTCTATTATTCTGAGTTATATCATAACTATTGCTATTATTTTACCCTGTTCTGTAGGGTTATCTTCTAGTATTAGCCCTAGCCTACAGTGGAGATGCTCACCAAACTTTAAAATGATTCAGGTACCCTTCTCACTAGCATATTGCTTATAATTTCGGTAAACATGGTGAGTTTTCTGGCCCTGTGTGTTAAATTTGTTCTAGCACACCCACTTCTGTTAGCTTTTAAATTCCTTTTGTCACTATCTCATATGATAGTTCAGACAGTTCCGTTCACTTAATGTGGGCCATTATATATATTCCAAACTTTTAGGAGCCATCCTAGTAGGGTGTTTGTACTATTCCGTTGACAGAATTATATCCTGTATCCCAGGAGAGGATACATTGATAATGTTTTCATGTCCACCTTCTTGTTCTGGCACTCCTGATAAACATCCCTCAGGGGGTAGTATCCAAATACACCCTATTGGCTCCTCCTACCACACAGTGGACAGGTCCTGTGGATCTTTTGAGGTGCAGTGCCTTTCCTTCCTTATTTGAGTCAACATGTTCTTCTAGGTCAGGACAGGTTTTTTCAAGGTTTGTTTTGTTTTGTCAGAGAGCAAGGGGGAAAGGCCTCTGCATCTTCTTTAAGCAAGAGAGATGTTTTATTGTTTTCTTTGTTGTTGTTGTTGTTAAACAGAAATGTGGGCCACTTCTGCAGGCTCAACAGTTTGGAGGACTTTGAAGATTATAGAATTTGAGAGGCATCAACCAGATATATGCACTCCATGTGAGAGGGTCCTATTATTTTTCTCACAATAGTTTTGGCCTTGGCATAGCAGTTCTGCCTTAGCTGGAAGTTTAACCTTTGGAGTTTGGCTAATCTCAGGATTAATTTCTGAGATTGGTCCTCAGTTTTCTCACTGTATTGATTCAAGAGATAACAGCTCCTTGAAAGCTGCCAGAAAGGCACTTGACCTTTCATGCTTAGCTTTTAATTCCTGATTAATGACCTCAACTATATATTTTCTTATTCAGAATGATCAAATTTAGCAGAAGGCATTCAGCTGCACTGTTCTTAGAGTTGTGTTTTTCCCTATGTTTCTTAAGTAGCACATACGCTGCACCAGCTTTCCCATCCTTCAGTATGCCACCCCAGTACAAAACTAGCAACAATTGCAGTTTTAACATTTGTCCTACCACTTTGTGCCAGGGGCTATCTATATTCCATTCATGGTTTACCATCTGGTAGGGTAAGTTATCCAGCTTAAAACTCCCACCCAAGTTTAGCTCTCTAATCTACTCCTGGCACCAAATATCACAGATTGGATTTCCTAGGAGGCAGACTCTGTGATGAAGATTAGTGTGCAAGTGGTTATTATATGTTTATAAGTTTACTGAGATCAACACCTTAGAGAGGAAGGGAAGGTAATGGGGTTTCTTGGGATTTCAACTAAATCCAGTCTTAGTTGAAGCCTCAAGCAATACTGGTGGAGATGTGAAGATGGGTTGACCATGCAGAGGTTCTGCTGTTAAGAGTCCTCTCTTAACAGTTCTGGAGAAGGAATGGCAACCCACTCCAGTATTCTTGCCTGGAGAATCCCAGGGACAGAGAAGCCTGGTGGGCTGCTGTCTATGGGCTCACACAGCATTGGAAATGACTGAAGCGACTTAGCAGCAGCAGCTTAACAGTTCATTTAGCAAGATATAAAGGATATTATTTATAGTGATATAGATATTTGTTACTCCATTTTAAAGTTGCATACTACACTATTATATGGATATACTAGGGTTTATCGAATTCATTCTCTTTCAGTATATACATTCCAATCAACAGGTATTAACAAGTTGTTGTTCTGTCAATCAGTCATGTCCAACTCTCTGGGACCCCATGGACAGCAACACACCAGACTTCCCTGTCCTTCACCATGTCCCAGAGTTTGCTCAAACTTCTGTCAATTGAGTTGATGATGCCATACAGCCATCTTGTCCTCTGTCATCCCCTTCTCCTCCTGCCCTCAATCTTTCCCAGCATCAGGGTCTTTTCCATTGTATTGGTTCTTCACATCAGATGGCCAAAGTATTGGAGCTTCAGCTTCAACGTAAGTCCTTCCAATGAATATTCAGGGTTGATTTCCTTTAGGATTGACTGGTTTGATCTCCTTGCTGTCCAAGAGACTCTCCAGAGTCTTTCCAGCACCACAGTTAGAAAGCATCAATTCTTTGGCACTCGGTCTTCTTTCTGGTCCAGTTCTCACATCCATATATTACTACTGGAAAAACCATAGCTTTGACTATACAAACCTTTGTTGGCAAAGTGATGTCTCTGCTTTTTAATATTCTGTCTAGGTTTAATACTCTGTCACAACTTTTCTTCCAAGGAGCAAGCATTTTTTGATTTCATGGCTGCAGTCACCATCCACAGTGATTTTGGAGCCCAAGAAAATAAAATCTGTCAGTTTCCATTTCTTCCCCTTCTTTTTGCCATGAAGTGATGGGACTAGTACCATGATCTTTGGTTTTTGAATGTTGAGTTTTAAGTCAACTTTTCCACTCTCCTCTTTCATTTTCATCAAGAGGCTGTTTTTCATTTCCTCTTCACTTTGCCGTTAGGGTGGTGTCATCTGCATATCTGAAGTTATTGATATTTATCCCAGCAATCTTGATTCCAGCTTGAGTTTATCCAGACAGCATTTTGAATGATGTACTCTGAATACAAATTAAACAAGCAGGGTGATAGTATACAGCCTTGATGTACACATTTCCCAATTTTGAACCAGTCCATTGTTCCATGTCTGGTTCTAACTGTTGCTTCTTGACCTGCATACAGGTTTCTCAGGATAAAGGTAAGGTGGTCTGGTAATCCTATTTCTTTCAGAATTTTCCACGTTTTGTTGTGATTCACACAATCAAAGGCTTTAGTGTAGTCAGTGAAGCAGAAATAAATGTTTTCTGGAATCCCATTGCTTTTTCTATGATCCAGGGGATATTGACAATTTGATCTCTGGCTCCTCTGCCTTTTCCAAATCCAGCTAGTACAGCTGGAACTTCTTGGTTCACCTACTCTTAGAGCTTAGCTTGAAGGAGTTTGGGCATTACCTTGCTAGCATGTGAAATGAGTGCAGTTGTGTAGTAGTTGAAACATTCTTTGGCATTTCCCATCTTCGGGATTGGAATGAAAACTGACCTTTTCTAGTCCTGTGGCCACTGCTGAGTTTTCCAAATGTGCTGGCATATTGAGTGCAGCACTTTCACAGCATCATCTTTTAGGATTCGAAACAGCTCAGCTGGAATCCTATCACCTCCACTAGCTTTGTTTGTAGTGATGCTTCCTAAGCACTTGACACTCTGGGATGTCCAGTTCTAGTTGAGTGATCACACCATTGTGGCTATCCAGGTCATTAATACCTTTTTTTGGGTACAGTTCTTAAGGGTATTCTTGCCACCTCTTCTTAATATCTTTTGCTTCTGTTAGGTCCATACCATTTCTGTCTTTTATTGTGCCCATTGTTGCATGAAATGTTCCCTTGGCATCTCTAATTTTCTTGAAGAGATCTCTAGTTTCCCATTATATTGCTTTCCTCTATTTCTTTGCATTGTTCACTTAAGAAGGTTTTCTTTTCTCTCCTTGCTATTCTTTTTGGGTAAATAAATATATATATATATATATTATATTGCTAGATATTTCAAATACCTTCATAGGCATTTTCCCATCTTGTAGCTCCAACAGCAATTAATAAAAGTGACTATTTATTCATAATCTCACCATCAGACTGTGTTGTTAAACTTCTGATTTTCCAATCTGACATATGAGAAATGGTATCACAATATAGTTTTAGTTTTCATTTCTCCTACTGTGAATGATACTGAACATATTTTCATATTGTTAAGAGTCATTTGCATTTTTACTGTATCTTCCTATTTCTAGATCATTTTTATATGGGGTTGATGATCTTTTTTGTCTTTGTTTTTTAGAAGTCTGGTATACATTGTAGATAGTAACCCTTTGAGACATAAATTGCAAATCCTTTTTAAATTTTTTATCTGTCCTTTAACTTTGTTTGCTGTATATTTTGCTATGTAAAGTTTTGTTTTTATGTAATCATATGTGTCCATCTTTTCTTATATTGCTTCTCAATTTTGGTTAGAAAATATTTCCTCACTTTCAGCTTATAGGGTAATTCACACTTCATGATTTTTGACAAGTTTAGCTCTGGATTGATCTTTTAGACCCAAACATAAGCAATTATAAGGCCTTCCCTGGTAGCTCAGCTGTAAAGAATCTGCTTGCAACATAGGAGAGGAGGGTTTGATTCCTGGGTGGGGAAGATTTCCTGGAGGAAGAAATGACAATCCACTTCAGGAGTATCCCATGGACAGAGGAACCTCGAAGCTACAGTCCATTGTGTCACAAAGAATCAGACAGGACTGAGCAGCTGAGCGCACATGTAGACAATTATAAAACCTTTACCTGGCAGGTCTTGTGAGGGGAAGCTGCCTTCCTCACTCCAGACTTGGTGCACAGCCCAGAAGGAGATGCAGTTAAGGCCTCAGCACCGCTATGCCTCTAGCCTCCATTGTTCTTAAGCTTATCTTCATTTGGAGCCCAAATACCTCCATTTAGGACCTCCTTGGTTGAGGGAGGGGCCAGGCACAAGTCTTTCACAGGTACCTCTGTCACCCATATCAGAGGGTATTAAAGATGTTTTTCTCCATTCTGACACATCATTCAGTATTTTCCACTCATAACTCTTTATCACCTTCCTCCCCTGTTCCCCTAAGTCTCTATAAAGATAGAAACCTTTTGTTTGGGGTTCCCTTAGTACTGAGATTTTGCCCAGTCTTTGTACATCTCATCCTCACTCTGCACAGTCGCTAGGGAGAAAATATAACATTGGGGAAACTAGCACTTTTTCCTGTTTAGCAACTTGCTTAAAATATCCGATAAATATCTTGTCTCTTTCATTTTGACTTGTCCTAATTGTTATGCTCAAAACGTGGTAGCTCAGCTCTCTCCAGCTCAACTATTGACAATTTTAAATATGTACTTCAATTTTTGCATTTGTATCTTTGATCCACTTGTAATTTTACCTAATTTTTAGCAGGAAGAATGGATCCAATATTATCTTTTTCTGTAAAACCGTCTTGCCACTCCATCATCACTTATTTAAAAGAATGCTTTTTTCCTATTAATATGAAATATAATCTTTAAGCCAATCATTTGTTGGTGCTTAGATATTTTGCTTAGAAATGAAAAATATTTCCAATCACAATTTATTGGCCAAAGCAATTCACATGATGAAGTCTGTTGACAACAGGGTAGGAAGTTATAATCCTATTCCAGAGAGTAATAGTAAATATTTGTAAACAATCATAGAATCTACCACACTCCCCATCTCGATCTGTGCAGATGTCCCCCTAGTCCAAAATAATAAATGAAGAAATTGCCGTTAGTTTTCCATGTATTCTTCTAGATGTTTTTATGCTTAATCAATGATAAATATTAGTGACAACAGTGGTCATCTTTCTCTTGTTTTTGAATTTAGTAAACATTCTTCTACCATATTTAGAGGAGATTTCTAAACTCTTAAGTGAAGATTTTTCCATGTGGCATAGTACTGGGTTTGACACTGAAATAGATATATTTTATCATTTTTATTTTACTGAATAATCAATACTGCCAAATTCTAAATTTTTCATATTAATGGAAATTAATGATTTTTCTCAAGATCTACTAAGAAAATGAAAATGTTAACCTATTTCCTAATATTGAGGCCTTCTTTTATGTCTTATGTAGTCTTTATCAATTCATCATTTATTGTTACTTTAACATGCTTCTGAATACTTGTAAAACATGCACAATATATTTAAATTATTCACCACAGAATCTGGCAGAAAGTAAGATTCAGACAATACTATGTGCTACTATTTGTTTATATATTCTCCTCTATTTCTATACTTCCTTTGTTTTAAATTTTAATTTTAAATCATCCAGACTTTAATTTAGCTTAACATGGAAGAGATGTTCAATTTTCATTCTCCCTTCTTCCATCTATCCCTCTCTCCTTTCTTTCTTCTTCTTTTCTTGGCTGTCTGCTTTTGGGTGGTTGAATGTTTTAACACCTACACTGACTATTCACTCATTTGTCCCTTAATGTGAAATGCTGTCATCATCATTTATGAATATACTTGGTTCTGTTTAATTGATCAGCTCTTGTCACAATGCCATATTAATGTAAACTAACTCAAGCTCTTCCTATTTTTCTCTTATTTCAGTGCTGTTCCTTGTGCCACCTCCCATCTCATGGTGAAACACCCTGCTTTTCATCACTCTCTGTCTCTAGTGTTTTTGGTATTTGCACTGTCAGTATGATTGTTTAAAAAGTAATTAAATTTGTGGGGGTAAAGGGTGGGAATCAACATGAAGAGACAGGGAGTAGAGACAATGAGGAGAAGAATTTTAGTCTATTTCCACGCTATGATGTAGGGGTTGGCTCCTTTACATTCCTCACATTCCCTGGGCCCTGAAGCCAGGATCGGGCAGTTGGGCAGTTGTTTAAGTCAAAGGCTTACTCTATGTTTCTTAGAACTACTATTAATCTAGTTAAGAGCTTGCAACATATGAAATTCCAGAATGCATTTGAAAAATTCAGCACAATTAGTGATACATTTAGGGACATGCTATTTGGGACATGATCTGTTAGTATGTTCAAGTCCAAATTGTAGCTCTCAGTTACTCTATTTTTATGAATTTTTATAGGTATTTTAATTGAAAGTTGAAAGACTTTGAATGATTATAACTGCCATCACTGTAACTTGAAAATTCCATTACTTGTTTATAATGATAGAAATTAATGAACTGTTAAGTCTTGCCTAAAGCTTCTTACCAAATGATACTTTAAGTTTTATTGGAATCTTTGCCTCAAAGAGCCAAAGGGTCAAACTCTTTGACTCAATTTGCTCACATATATATACCTGATGTGTTTATGCACAAGATATATACATATTTAAATAATCATTGAATAAACTAATAATTTAGTTTATTACATACAAAATAAAATACTTTGCAAATATGTGAAATGCTTTGTACACTGTTGTTCTCTAAACAAAAATTCAATTGTTTCTTCCTTAATGTCATTTGCTAAGTCAACACATCCTCAGAGCACTAATCCTCTCCTTCCAAGGGACCAGTGTGCATGTGGGACAAGATGGGCAGCATGTCACTTGTGATAATATGCTGAGGAGTGTGCATACCAAAGTAATCATCAGAATGCATAGCCCTGATTCCCATTTCATGGGGTTTCCTTTCTAAATAAAATTATCTTAGCGCAAGGAACAAATTTATGTGTATGTTAATAGTGTGATCTATTTCAAAAGGTTTTCATCAACTATTTCTTCAATTTAGAGGCTTTCAGTATTGCTCAGTGTAATAAATTCTGAATGACACTGGAGGAGAACTGGGGGAGAAAACAGGAATATTCAGTTATACTACATACCCTTTCATTACTCACTGTTTTAATTTGGGAGCCAGGCTCAACATAATTAATTACTGTCCCAGTGGATTTGTAATGTTTCATAGCTCTTTATTCCTTTCATGCATCTTTTCATAAAATGTTATGGTCTTTTAAAAAGTATTCTAAAAAAATAGAACTAAAAGCATGCTGAAATCATAAAAATTTCAAGTGGCAATATGAAGTGAAAAAAATAAAATTGAAAACTATTTTTTAAAGTTACAGTCCTTAAGAAGGATTTTATATAACCTACTTGATGATTATAACTTTTGCCTTTATCGTTGTCTTTTCAGTGTTTGAATTAGTTTTCCATATCTGAATTAATTGAGGACTTTACTAAATTGTGCCATATAAAATGTTTTAATGTTATGAGAACAATTTTTTTCTCATTCCAGTGTAAGACTATTTTCACTTTTCCCCACTTTTGAGGTTTTCAGTGTTTTAAGAAATTATCATATTCAAAGTCACAGAGAAATATTTGTACTTGTGACAGTATATTTGAGTCTAACATTGATTCAGATATTCAAAATTACACCCAGTGTTTTCATACATATGATGACTTTAATATACAATGGCAGATTTAAGTCAGAGATCTATTTACAGTGGCAGAAATGTGATGCTATAACTATGGTGACAAATTGACCTTTGCCTTTTTGCTGGTGAAGATTCTGACGTCTATAGCAGGGATGCCCTCTTAAAAATACAAAGACATAAAGAACAAGTCTGTTGTTCTTTATGTCTTTATGTTGTTCTTTATGTCTTTAACAAACTGTACCCTATTTATCTTTTTATCCATGGTGTCTAACTCAATACCTAGTACCTAGGAAGGGCTCAATAAACGTCACTGAATGAATACACTTGACTCTTCTCCTGAGGTTGGTAAATTAAGTTTAATATACTGTCACTCAGACTTTGAAACTCTTTATAATCTTTGCCTCCTAAATTCAATCAGTTCCCAAATTGTATGGCTCCGAATGAGCAATATCTTTCAAATATAACTTTTTATCCATTCACACAGATAGTTCACTAGTTCAAGATTCTATGGCTTCTCTTACACTAAAGAATTGGTTTTCTGTTTTCCCTATTTGCAAACTTTCTCTTTCTGAATTTCTTCTAAACACTTTGGCTAGATAAACTATTTGATAACCACAACATTTACATATCACTTCCTTACATGGATGCTTTTAAGCCTCTTTAGTCTCTGTAGAAAAAAGTTTAACCCACTTTGCATTCAGAGATTTCTGTAATGTGGTCTCAATCTCTCTCTCCCTCTTTTATTTTTTTTTTCTACAAAGGAACCCAGAAATTGTCTATTATTCTTTCCATCTCTCTGCAACTGTATATGACACATGTGGTTTAGGGAACAGCAGAATGACCTTCCCCAAGCTAATGGCTGACTTTGATTTATTTTAACATAATTTTGGTTAATCTCAACCTACCTGGTAACAGATCCTGGCACATCCATTCTCATATTCTGAGATAAATATATGTCATTCATTTAAAAAAGATAACCTAAATTTTACTATGATTGAGAATTTGCTGGTGTAATATAACCATCTTTGTATTAGTTCTCTTCAGCCTGGGAACAATGTAGCTCCACTGTCAGTTGAAGTTGCTTTTTCCAAGTTGTTCACATCTTGGAGGTTACATGACTTATATTTCTTGAACTGTTCTTCACCTTACTGGAAACTCAATAACTTGATCAAATCCTCTCTTTCACCTTCTTCAGATCTTCAAAGATGTCCAAGACCTTTGCTGTAGCAATACAGTGCTTCATGGAATCCTACACTGATTGTGTCTATGAATTCACTGCACAAGGTGTTCTTTAACTTTTGATTTTTCAAATATGTTATGTTGTGCTTGAGGAAGATTGTTAATATTTATGGAAACAACTCTATGACCACTGGGTTTTTTTTTTTTTCATAAAAAGCAAAACAACATAGATGTTGATGTCCTTGGCTAACCCTATGACTTTTATTATTTATCTCTTAAAATATTCTTTACCAATTCCATCTTTTTCTTAATTTAAAGGCTTTTAAAGGTCTCATACACTTACCTACTTTTTTCAGAGACTTTTTCACTTTATTGGAAGACATTTTCACTCAACAGTATGGGGAAGATGATATGATGATGAATCATGAGTTAATCAATGTGATTGTGAAGATTGATCCTAACTAAGAAATAGTTTAGTCATAACTGCTTCATTGTATTTGCAAATTTATAATAGCAAGCTTTTCCTATTCAGCTGTCAAGTCCTGAATAAAATTTTGTAAGCTATTATAGTAAATATTTGGGTAGTGATAGTTCAGACTGTGAGTTATTTTAAGCTGCATGTTTCATCACCAATTATTCACCATATTCTTAACTGTTTCCTCTCTGTGGAGTCTCTGTTTCAGCAGTTTCTTTTCCATCATGTTTCATTTGTCCAAAAACCACTTGATATTATGGTCATGTGCTATTGCTGTATTAAATTTCTTTGTTTCCTCCAACTGGAAGAGAACAATTTTCTTTGAATTTTCCTTACTGATTCATTCATTCAACAGTTATTATCACTTGTTATATGATAACCATGATCAATTTCAGACTACTAATATAAAGTCACTGAATGTGGAATATGATGACATAGGATGCAATTCAGCTCCAAGAATACCATAAAATTTACCAAGTTTACAAATTAGAACTATTTCCCAAAAAGCCAGTTTATTGAAATAAGATTATTGTTGTTGCAGTTTAGTCACTAAATTGTGTCTGACTCTTTTGCCTCCCCATGGACTGTTGCCCACCAGGCTCCTCTGTCCATGGGATTTCCCAGGCAAAAATACTGGAGTGGGTTGCCATTCTGTCTCCCAGGGACCTTCCCAGCCAGGAATTGAACCCATGTCTCCTGCTAGGCAGGTAGATTCTTTACCACTTAGCCCATTGGTGTAAGGTACATACACATATACATATGGGTCAGGAAGACCCCCTGGAGAAGGAAATGGCAATTCCACTCTAGTATTCTTGCCTGGAAAAATTCCATGGACAGAGGAACCTGGTGGGCTACAGTCTGTGGGGCCACAAAGAGTCAGACACGACTGAACACACACAGTAAATGTATATGTAGGTGGCTCAGTGGGTAAAGCGTCTGCCTCCAATGTGGGAGACCTGGGTTCGATCCCTGGGTTGGGAAGATCCCCTGGAGAAAGAAATGGCAACCCACTCCAGTACTCTTGCCTGGAAAATCCCATGGACTGAGAAGCCTGGTACGCTACAGTCCATGGGGTCACAAAGAGTCGGACACGACTGAGCGACTTCACTTCACTTCACACACATATACATGTATGTAGGTACATATGTGAGATCTGTAAGTAAGACGAGTGTGAGATATACCCTGTCTGCCTATCTGCTGTGATCGAAAAACAGCAAGAATGACATTACAGCTGAAACAGAGAGAGAGCCAGCAGAGAGTTGATGATAAGGTTAAAAATGTTAAAATATGCTTCATCTAAGGCCTTGTACAACATAGAAAAACTTTTTCTGTTTTACAGAGTGACTAGGGGAAACCACTGTATGATTTTGAGCAGAGGAGTGCCCTGCTTTTGCTGCTATGTGAGAAATAGATTGACATAGAGCAAAGCAGAAGCAAGGGGACCAATAAGTAGGGCATGGATTCAGGCAAGATATCACATTGGCTTGGGACAAGCTGGCAGGAGTGCAGGTATAAAAATTGGCCTGTTTTTACAATACTTTTTAAAGGTGGAATTGCAGAATTTGTCAATGGATTATTTGTAGGGTGGAGAAAAAAGAAGGATTTTAAAGGTGGATTCAAGCGTTTGGGGATGAGCAACTGGAAGTATGAAATGGGAAAGATTTTAAGTACACGTTATGGGGAATGTGGAAATATCAGGAGTGTTAGGTGCTCATTTCACACATGTGAAGTTATGCAAAAGCCTGACTGGATTGAGTTCAAGAGAGAATTAGGAAAATAATTGTTTAGAGAAAGTATAGCTAACTCTGGTATGACAGCCTGTGTTGTCTGGGAATTGCATACTTTTCTTATGAACAGCAATGAAGCTCTCCTTCATTTAAAAGTCATAATGTGAAGTGAGGTCAGCGAGCTTCTGTGTTTTTCATCAGTTCTGTCCAGTTGTGTGGATGCAGGCAGAGAGCAAGGGCATGTAATAACACCTGGAGAAAATTTTCTGTGTAAATATTGCAGAATTTGAAGTTTTTTCTTAGATCAATAAGCATGTCCAGAAGGGCTTTTCAAGAGGAAGTATGGCTCATTTAGGGGTGGATATGATATGTAGAGTCTTCCTAAAAGAGAGATCAGTATGCATATTTTGCTCATGAGGAAAAATAATTGTGTTGATCATAGAAACTTTTTACAGATAACAGCTATTGTATCCCTGAGGTGTTTAAGCAGTCTCTTTCTCCTTTTGGATTTGTACATAAATTGTTTTCTTTTCATCTGGTTTTATCTCAGTTCATTACTTTTAGTTTACATTTCATAAAACCAAAGAATGGTTTAATATAGTGTTATGAATTTCAATGGGGCTATGATTCAGTGACCGTATTTTGTTCTTATAGATCCAAGTTATATCCCATTGATGGGCTTAACCTAAAATAAAATAATGTTTGCACAAGCAAGAAGATTGTGACTTCAAATCATCTCATTCACTAGCATTCACTACCAATCAATGCAAAAAATTCCTATTTTATTTAAAGAAATAATATGTATTAAAATACAAACTATGTAGTCATTTTAATCACAAATGGTTTAGAATACACCAGTTTTAGCTTATTAAGACCTTTTATTATTTTAAATACAAAGTACATGTGTGCATGCTAAGTCACTTCAGTCATGTCCAACTCTTTGCGACCCCACAGACTGTAGCCCACCAGGCTTCTCTCTCCATGGGATTCTCCAGGCAAGAGTATTCGAGTGGATTGCCATGCCCTCCTCCAGGGGATCTTCCTAACCTAGGGGCTGAACCCACCTCTCTTACATCTCTTGCATTGTCAGGTGGGTTCTTTACCACTAGCACCACCTGGAAGCCCAAAATACATAGTACCACTTCAAATTAGCACAGTTAACAAGGGTATCTGAACTAGGCAATAGTTTCTGACAACTATCCAGAAGCAATTATTTCAGACAAACCAATTATCCAATGATCTTTCTTTGTCTAGTACGGATCGATCAAAGAGAGCACGCTCTCAGAAATCAGTTTACAACTATTTTGTTTTTCAATTAGAACAGTTTCCAACTTAACAAGTGATGTGTCTTCCCTTTCATAGTGGTTATGTACTACATTACTCAGAAGGACATTTAATTACTCTTGCTGCTGCTGCTAAGTCGCTTCAGTCGTGTCCGATTCTGTGCGACCCCATAGACGGCAGCCCACCAGGCTCCCCCGTCCCCGGGATTCTCCAGGCAAGAACACTGGAGTGGGTTGCCATTTCCTTCTCCAATGCATGAAAGTGAAAAGTGAAAGTGAAGACGCTCAGTCGTGTCCGACTCTTCATGACCCTACAGACTGCAGCCTACCAGGCTCCTTCGTCCATGGGATTTTCCAGGCAAGAGTACTGGAGTGGGGTGCCATGGCCTTCTCCGAATTACTCCTGAGGACTTGGGTAATTAAAACAATTTCAGAAGTTGAAAATAGTCTGCTTTTATTTATCTATGTATTTAAACAATATTTATTTAGAACCTACTATGATCGAGAATATTGATGGTTTCCCATGTTAAATTTAGAGTGCTCTCAAAATAAATTAAAATTTGTTAGGAGAGAAACACACTTACAAGAGCAATTCAAGGGAGTAAACCAGGCAGCAAGGGGAGTGTGGATGAGGTTCAGAGTTGGAATGCACGTGTTGAGTGAGGGCAGATCTTTTGCTAAAAATCTGTCACATCAGCATGCTTATGTTGGGAGGATTTATTGCAAGCTCATCAGAAATGTTCTATATATCTTCTTTCAATGCTATGTATTTAATATTAGTTATTAATTAAACTATTTTGGATCACATATAATTTAATCTCAACAAAATCATAACAGAAGAAGTAGCCCTAGGAGTAAAACAGTAATAAAGTTTAAGGTGATTCTGACTCTACATATTTTTCAGTTGATTAAATTGGAGTATTTGTCCTTTCCCTGTCCCAGTCTACTACCTGATAGAAATGTGATTGTCCTTAAATTCACATCTGATACTGACACTTTCATCTGAAGATTTTCCACTGAATTTCCAAGAAAAGTTCCAAGTTTATTTGACTATCCTGCCCAAATTTAACCCATTACCATTACTGCTACTCCTTTACTTCTGCAATACACAGGTAAATATACATGCACATATACATTATCAGGATAAATCTTCATTTTTATTAATGATTGGACACCTTCTTTTAGAAATCTTTCTTGGCCTCTCAGTTTGGATTGGACTTCATACTCCAAATCTATTACGATTTTGCCCTATTCATCAATTCATTATACTGGACATGCCCTTTAATACATCTCTTTTCCTTACTATACTTCTTTTTAGTGATTTTTGTGATGAGTATGAAGATTAACTCTATGAATCAACTTGTTTGAGCCAAAGTGCCCAGATATTTGATGGTTCTGGATGTTTCTGTGAAGATATTTTTGGATGAGATTAAAGTTTAAATTGGTGGATATAGAGTTAAGCAGATTACTCTCCATAACATTGGTGGGCCTTATTCGATCATTTAAAGACCTTAATAGAACAAAAGGGTAATTGCTGTGGCTCAGACAGTAAAGAATCTGCCTGCAATGCTGAAAACCTGGGTTCGATCCCTGGTGGCAACCCACTTCAGTGTTCTTGCCTGGAGAATTCCATGGACAGAAGAGCTTAGTAGGCTATAGTCCATGGGATGGCAAAGAGTCAGACATGACTGAATGACTAAAACTTTCCCTGACCTCTTTTGAGCAGAAGGAATCCTGCCAGTAGACTACCTTTGGATTCAAACTGCAACTCTTCTGCGTATCTCCAGCCTGCCAACATACTCAACAAATTTTAGATTTACCAAGCCTCTAAACCAGTTCCTGAATTTCTCTTTCTCTGTCTCTACACACACACACACATGCGCGGGCACACACACACACACACACACACACACAGGTCCTGTTTCTCTGGAGAACCCTGAGTAATATAATCATGTAGTATGTCTTGTTCATTTTTGTCTGCCTACTGTATTTCACAGTACTTGGAACAAAATAGTTATTTCACACTGATTGAATAAAAGAATAATATTCTAACACATTTCAGACACTATTTAATGATTAATTTAAAAAGAAATAAGACTCAAATATCACTTCAAGAAGCCTATTGTCTATTGTGAAAGATAAAAGTTGTACATAAATGTTAATAATACAGGGTAGAAGGAAGTGCCACAAGGAGAGATTAATAATTGACCATTTACAGTGTTGAAGAGAGTATCACTATGCTAGGAGAAAGACTCCCTCTCTAGGATCTTAGGGCACTTTTACAGCACAAGTCAGAGAGAGCTGTTGTGCTTAGGGTAGAATCACTCCTTTGAACACCTCCATTTCTGGATGTCTAGAGAATACCAACATAGCAAGAGTAAAGCACCTCAACCCTTCTCTCATATCAACACTCACAGCCTTGCTAAAACTATCTTCCTTGAGACCACTGAAATTTTCTCCTAATGTCCTGTGTTCCTTTTCCTTTTATATCCTACAAAAAGCTAGGACTCTTACTATCTCTCATTCCTTAGACTCTAATCTCCATTTAGCTCTGTATTCTACTTTTTCTGACTCCATATACTATTTCTCTCATTTCCTGAAAAATCTTCCATTGATCCTTCTGAAAGCTGTGTAAGTCAGCATCAAAATCCTCTATTTTAAACTTTTTTTTCTGAATTTCTGTTCATTTTCTTAATGTAAGGAAAGTTCTGGACTTTCCAGTGTTTCTTTTCCCTGAGCAATTGTTTATTTAAAATAATTTGATGAGTACCACACCCTTGTTTGCACTGTGACAGTTTCCTTCCTGCCAGACAGCTAAACTTTAAGCGATGTTTTCATACTATACCTTTTAAAATCAAGTCCTGTCTGTAAACTAACAATTTCTATATTACTTAGACAGGTTAGAATGTGTTGCAACACACTACCCACAAATGTCACTGGCTTCATATAGCAAAAATTCATTTCTTTCATTTTTCTATTAGCTGAAGCCTCTATTGTATGTCATCTTCACTCAGGAATGCAGAATAATGGAGAATCCATCATCTATAATGTTACTGCTGCTGCTGCTAAGTCGCCTTACTAGTTGCTTATAAAATGAAAAAGGAACATAGTGGAAAATTAGCAGGTACACACTCCATGTTGTAGAGACTCACAAGAAGTCCACACATTTCACTGGCCAGAGAAAGTCACAAGGCCACATCTAATTTTATGGGGACCAGGAAATGAAATTCTACCATAGGTCGGAAGGAGTGGAACCAGAAATACCCTGAAAAACGCCAATACCTACTACAGCCCTTAAACCAGATTATATATTACCATGGTAAAAAAGACAAAGATTAACGATACTGCATGTTTAATCTCAGCTTCCACCTGGAGTTCCCTTTGGAAAGTATTTTGATGATGAATTCTATCTGCCAAATTATTTATAAAACCGAAACATAAAAAAAAGGAAAAATAGTCATTTGACCCTCCTCATCTATGAAGAATTCAAGTTTGCCACTCAAGGAAGTGTTTATGTTTAAATATAAGTGTTTTATGTTTAAAACTTATGTTTATGTTATGTGACCATTGAAAGTGTTAGTTGCTCAGTCGTGTCTGACTCTTTGCAACCCCATGAACTGTAGCCCACCAGGCTCCTCTGTCCAAGGAATTACCCAGGCAAGATTGCTGGTGTGGGTTGTCATGCCCTCTCCAGGGGATCAGGCAGCAGATCCAGGTCTCCCAGGTTGCAGGCAGATCCTGCACCGTTTGAGCTACCCTGGGAGCCGATGTGGCCAGCTGAGCTGTGAGGGAGGCCCATGTGGCCATCGGCAAAGGCGCTCTCATTATGAGGATAACTTAATCCCATGTGTTGTTCATGGAAAAATGGGTTTTTCCGGTTTTACATTTTTAAATAATTTTCATATGCTCATCTTTTCTGTCTTCTTAAGAGGTATTATTATTTTCATACTTATATCTGGCATGTAATATGTATTAAAAAGGCAGTTTACCAGACTCACAGACATAGAGGAAACACTTAATGGCTACCAGGGACACAGAGGGAGAGGGAGGGATATATTGGGAGTCTGAGACTGAAATGAACATGCTATTGTATTTAAAATATAGAACCAATAAGAACCTACTGTAAAGTACAGGGAACTCTGCCTACTAGAAAAAGAATTTGAAAAAGAAAGAAATAATAATTTTTTTAAATTTGTCCTAGAAAAAAGGCAGTTTCCTGTGTTGATTTTCATATTTACTGTTAGCTATAAGTCTTAAAGTATTTATATGCTAAATTTGTTTCTACATAAATAAAATTTAGAGGATTATTTTGGACTATATATCAAACCATCTGTTATCACTTTCTTTTCTTATTAATATATTTTAAAGTCAATGAATAAAAATTATTATTTTCTAATAATATATGAATGTTAGGAAAAGAATGCCACCATGTTGTTGAATAAAAACCTTTCAAAAATGACTTTATCAAAAATATAAATAGATATTAAATCAGGGGCTACATTTTTATCTGAATATAAATAAATGTAATAACTTTAAAATCATGAATACAAATGTTTTCTTAGTTTTTAGTCAATTTATTTTATTCCCCAAAATAAACTGGAGAAAATATGTACTTAGGTTTATTGTCAAAGACTATCTGCTGCTGCCGCTGCTAAGTCGCTTCAGTCGTGTCCGATTCTGTGCGACCCCATAGACGGCAGCCCACCAGCATGTAATGTTGCAGAACAGAAATTCACTAAGAGATCACTAAGGCTTTTTCATTTGAAGATCAGAATATTATTCAACATCATAAATAGGTTTTATCAAGTACCTACTGATTGTCACCTGTTTTGGATCTTATTGCCAAAAATGTTAGATAGAAATGGGCTTTGTTCAATTATACTTTGTTCATTCACTCTGTAAAAGTATTCATTTGCTCTACAAATGCATCCCTATCAGAATCCCATAGTTATTTTAGAAGGAGTCAACAGATTAGAGAAATGTAAATTAGTGAATCATGTAGTATATTGGAAGTCAATATGCACTATGCATGCATGCTAAGTAGCTTTAGTCATATCCAACTCTTTGCAACGCTATGGACTGTAGCATGCCAGGCTCCTTTGTCCGTGGGATTCTCCAGGCAAGAATACTGGAGTGAGTAGCCGAGTCCTCCTCCAGGGGGGTCTTCCTGATCTAGGGAAGGAACCCAACCTGTTACATTTCCTGCATTGGCATGCAGATTCTTTCCCACTGGTGCCATGTGGGAAGCCCAATATGTGATATAGTGACAAATAAATTAAGGAGAGGGAGTCAGGTGAACAGATAGATGAAAGAGCTGGGCCTATGTTGAATGGAGTGTCTGCAATCTCAATATGTCACTGACACCATTCTCCAATTGTTATGTTCTTTCCACTCTCAAGAATCTTTTGTATCAATTTTAAGTAGTTATGAAAGTTTCATTTTTTCAATTGTCCTGACTCACCACAAAGTCTTTCCAAAATAAAGGCAAACTTTATCATAAAAGAAAAGGAAGTGAATAGCATTGATTTTAGTCAACAAAAACAACTTATAGCAAATTTACATAGCATACTGCTGGTATAGTTTTAGTTGCTGAATGGCTATGCTAAGCCTTGCAAACTTTTATTTGGCAAAATGGTAATAATGTCAGATATTTTTAGATGAAGAACATAGGGAACTTTTGCTTGAAATATGAAATACATAATATTGTGATGGAGACTAGGACTTTTGTTAAATTATACATGGGAGACACTTCTTCATTACATCATAATTTAAGCAGTTATTAGGTACTGACTACTGGTTCCATATTCTCATTTCACATATCTAGTGAACTCCCTTTTCAGTTTCCTTTGATATGATCAATTCTCAACAATTTGATTGGGACTTTAAGCAAATAGAGTTTAAGCAAATAAAGGTGAGACATCACATTTCACAGATCACAGGCAAAATTCCAAATTTGACATGTGGAAAAATATACTAAAAGGATGACATGTGGTAAAATATAATAAGAGGAGAATTTTCCTAAACTTATTTTGCATAAGATTTCTATCATACAAGAACTGTCTCTTTAAAAAAAGGCAAACAAAAACAAAAAAAAAAAAACCCTTAAGCTTTAGTCCTCTGATTTCATCAGTAACCATTTTTACAGTTTTGTTATTTTTTATAGTAAAGTTTTCTTGGAAGCTTCAGAAATGACAACTATTAAATTATAACCCTTTAATTCAATATACCCTTTGCTCTTTCCTTAAAATGTATCTTCATCGATGAGTCACATTTTCCTATTCCTTTCAACCCATGAATCATTGTGCCATTTCTCTGGTATAATTACCTGTGCTGCTTTCATTTAGTTACTGGAAGAGGCATCATATAGAGTTAGTGAATTTCTCTTGGAAATGATAACTTGGATTATGTCCAATTCTAACATAATTTCTTAGATATTTTCTCTTATTACATTATTACAATGGAATAGAATGCATGAACTTTTTAAACCTATCACCCAAAATAACTGTAAGTACAACTGCTTTTATTTATAAAGCATCTTTTGGCTGAGCATTTACAAACACTTCAGAATTATGCTGTAATGCAGCAATAATAATGAGGGCAAATATATATTGTTGGGTTGGATTAATCTTTTGGGTTTTTTTTTAGTTGATTATTGTTCACAGAAGCTGGATAATAAACAGTAGCATAAGCTGTGATTTGTTAAAAACATCTAGTGTGCTTTAAGCTTCGGTTCATATTAAGATTTTAAAATATAGACAGTATCAAGAAATTTCTTTGATTTCTTCCAAAGAGATGATATTCTTGATTGTAAGTTTAGTTGACTAAGGGTTCTACTTTGTCTTAGTATTGTGTCCTTGTATCCTCTTAAAGTATTGTCTAATTAGATTTGTTTTGTGAATTAATTCTTAGTAAATAGGAAACTAATTGAAGTAGATATATACCACCTTTGTTTTAATGTGACATTGTTTTCAGTTATTTATGCAGACACATGGGCATTCGATAAACTGTGGAATAAAAAATTATCACAGTTTTAGGAACATTGTTCTTAAGTTGTGGTAATCCAATAAGTTACTTTGTCTTCATTATTGAAAAATTTATGGTAATTGAGACTGACATTCTAGGTGATGGGATAACTATTGGATAAACTAAAGGAAAAAGGCAATCTTTGCTTTAGTTCTAAAATCCTTTCATTGCAATATGCTAGTGTGGCCCATAGGATTAGGAAACAAAATTTTCCTCAGTTAAAATTCTGATTCTATAACTAAATTGTTAAAGGAACTTGTTTAACTCACTGGCATCTCAGTTTCTATATCTATAAAATGGTAATAATAATATATAGATTAGAAAGCTAAAATGAAAATACATCATATTGGGGATATTTTAGGGCCAGATAGAAATGTAGCATGTATAAGAAATGAATCTAGAGAAGTATGCTAAATATAGATAATAAAATATCTTCCTTTTTGCCAGGGTAGGAATGGTTTTTATTCTATTCTGTGAATGGATCCATTGATGTGTATTAGTAATGAAAGTATTGCAATCATTTCACATTTTTGGAAATGTCCTTTAACAATTGATGATAGTGATCTGGAGGATAAATAATGGAGGATTGCATTTCATGGCAAAACTTGAAGGGAATGATGGACTTGTAAGTACACAAGACAGGAAGGAAAGTTGAATAGAGGTTGAGTAGAAGGCAATGGCACCCCACTCCAGTACTCTTGCCTGGAAAATCTCATGGGCAGAGGAGCCTGGTAGGCTGCAGTCCGCGGAGTCACGAAGAGTTGGACATGACTGAGCGACTTCATTTTCACTTTTCACTTTCATGCACTGGAGAAGGAAATGGCAACCCACTCCAGTGTTCTTGCCTAGAGAATCCCATGGATGGGGGAGCCTGGTGGGCTGCCGTCTATGGGGTTGCACAGAGTCGGATACAACTGAAGCGACTTAGCAGCAGCAGCAGCATACAGCATGTATGGATGTGAGAGTTGGACTGTGAAGAAGGCTGAGCGCTGAAGAATTGATGCTATTGAACTGTGGTGTTGGAGAAGACTCTTGAGAGTCCGTTGGACCGCAAGGAGATCCAACCAGTCCATTCTGAAGGAGATTAGCCCTGGGATTTCTTTGGAAGGAATGATGCTAAAGCTGAAACTCCAGTACTTTGGCCACCACATGCGAAGAGTTGACTCATTGGAAAAGACTTTGATGCTGGGAGGGATTGGGGGCAGGAGGAGAAGGGGACGACGGAGGATGAGATGGCTGAATGCCATCACCGACTCAATGGACATGAATTTGAGTAAACTCCAGGAGTTGGTGATGGACAGGGTGGCCTGGCGTGCTGCAATTCATAGGGTCGTAAAGAGTCGGACACAACTGAGCGACTGAACTGAACTGAACTGACTGATACGGCCTTTGGAATTAAACAGTCTGGATTATTTTCCAGCTTAATACCTCTGGGTCTCTGGGTAATTTACATAATGTCACTCCTCTAAATCTCGTTTTTCTCATATGAATAATACAAACGTTATAAATCTTCATAAGATGGTAGTAAAGGTGATATGAAATAATGCATTTATGATACTTAGCACAATGTTTCAGTTCAATTCATTTCAGTTGCTTAGTTGTGTCCAACTAACTCTTTGCGACCCCATGGATTGCAGCAAGCCAGTCTTCCCTATATATCACCAACCTCCAGAGCTTGCTCAAACTCATGTCCATTGAGTCAGTGATGCCATCCCACCATCTCATCCTCTGTGGTCCCATTCTCCTCCTGCCTTCAATTTTTTCCAGCATCAGGTGTTTTCCAAAGAGTCAGTTCATTGCATCAGGTAGCCCAAGTATTGGAGCTTCAGCTTCAGGATCAGTCCTTCCAATGAATACTCAGGACTGATTTCCCTTTGGATGGACTTGTTTGATCTCCTTGCTATTTTAGGGACTCTCAAGAGTCTACTCCAGCACCAGAGTTAAAAGCATCGATTCTTTGTGCTCAACTTTTATTTATTTATTTATTTTTAAAATTTTTTTATTTTACTTTACAATTCTGTATTGGTTTTGCCATACATTGACATGAATCCACCATGGGTGTACATGGGTTCCCAAACATGAACCCCCCTCCCACCCCTCTCCCCACAACATCTCTCTGGGTCATCCCCATGTACCAGCCCCAAGCGTGCCATATCCTGCATCGGACATAGACTGGCAATTCGATTCTTACATGATATTATACATGTTTCAATGCCATTCTCCCAAATCATCTCACCCTCTCCCTCTCCCTCTGAGTCCAAAAGTCCGCTATTATTTTTTAATTGAATGATAATTGCTTTACAGAATTTTGCTGTTTTCTGTCAAACCTCAACATGAGTCAGCCATAGGTATACATATATCCCCTCCCTTTGCACCTCCCTCCCCATCCCACTCCTCTAGGTTGATTCAGAGTCCCTGTTTGAGTTTCCTGAGCTATACAGCAAATTCCTCTTGGCTCTCTATTTCATACAGTAATGTAAGTTTTGACGTTACTCTTTCCATACATCTCACCCTCTCCTCCCCTCTCCCCATGTCCATAAGTCTGTTCTCTATGTCTGTTTTTCCACTGCTGCCCTGCAAATAAATTCTTCAGTACCATTTTTCTAGATTCCGTATTTAGACATTAGGATATGATATTTATTTTTCTCTTTCTGACTCACTTCACTCTGTACAATAGGTTCTAGGTTCATCCAACTCATTAAAACTGACTCAAAGGCATTCCTTTTTATGGCTTAGTAATATAGCATCACTTCTTTATCCATTCATCTGTCAATGGACTTCTAGTTTGCTTCAATGTTCTAACTATTGTAAATAGTGCTGCAGTGAATACTGGGATACATGTGTCTTTTTAAATTTTGGTTTCCTCAGGGTATATGCCTAGGAGTGGGATTGGTGGATCATATGGTTGCTTTATTTGTAGGTTTATTTTTTAAGGAATCTCCATACCATCTTCCATAAAGGCAATCTGAATTTACATTTCCACCAACAGTGCAAGAGCATTCCATTTTTTCCACACCCTCTCCAGCATTTATTGTTTATAGATTTTTGATGATGGCCATTCTGACTGGTGTGAGGTGATATCTCATTGTAGTTTTGAATTGCATTTTTCTAATAGTGAGTGATGTTGAACATCTTTTCATGTGTTTGTTAGTCATCTGTATGTCTTCTTTGGAGAAATGTCTGTTTAGGTCTTTTTCCCACCTTTTGATTGGGTTGTTTGTTTTTCTGGTATTGAGTTGTATGAGCTGCTTGTATATTTTGGAAATAATCCTTGTCAGTTGTTTCACTTGCTACTATTTTCTCCCATTCTGAGCATTGTCTTTTCACCTGCCTGATCACTTCCTTTGCTTTACAAAAGCTTTTAAGTTTAATCAGGTCCCGCTTGTTTACTTTTGCTTTTATTTCCATTACTCTAGTAGGTGGATTATAGAGGATCTTGCTTTTATATATGTCATCAAATGTTCTGCCTATGTTTTCCTCTAAGAGTTTTATAGTTTCTGGTCTTACATTTAGGTCTTTAATCCATTTTATCATTGTGTCTGGTGTTAGGAAGTGTTATAATTTCATTCTTTTACATGTAGCTGTCCAGATTTCCCAGCACAATTTATTGAAGAGGCTGTCTTTCCCCATTGTATACTCTTGCCTCCTTTGTCAAAAATAAGGCACCCATAGGTGCATGGGTTTATTTTGGGGTTTTCTATCTTGTTCCATTGGTTCATATTTCTGTTTTTGTGCCAGTACCACACTGTCTTGTTGACTACAGCTTTGTTGAATAATCTGAAGTCAGGAAGGTTGATTTCTCCAGTTGCATTCTTCTTTCTCAAGACTGCTTTGGCTATTCAGAGTCTTTTGTGTTTCCATATGAATTGTGAATTTTTTTATTCTAGTTGTGTGAAAAATGTCATTGGTAATTTGATAGGGATCACATTGAATCTATAGATTGTATTTGGTAGTATAGTCATTTTCATAGTATTGATACTTCCTACCCAGGAATATGGAATATCTCTCTATCTGTTTATGTCATCTTTGATTTCTTTCTTCAGTGTCTTATAATTTTCTGTGTACAGTTCTTTTGTCTCCTTAGATAAGTTTATTCCTAAATATTTAATTCATTTTTTGTTGCAATGGTGAATGGGATTGATTACTTAATTTCTCCTTCTGATTTTTCATTGCTCAGTTCAGTTCAGTTCAGTCACTCAGTCGTGCCTGACTTTCTGCAACCCCATGAATTGCAGATGCCAGGCCTCCCTGTCCATCAGCAACTCCTGGAGTTCACTCAAACTCATATCCATCGAGTCAGTGATGCCATCCAGCCATCTCACCCTCTGTTGTCCCCTTCTCCTCCTGCCCCCAATCCCTCCCCAAATCAGAGTCTTTTCCAATGAGTCAACTCTTCGCATGAGGTGGCCAAAGTATTGGAGTTTCAGCTTCAGCATCAGTCCTTCCAAAGTACACCCAGGACTGATCTCCTCTAGAATGGACTGGTTGGATCTCCTTGCAGAGTCTTCTCCAACACCACAGTTCAAAAGCATCAATTCTTCGGTGCTTAGCTTTCTTCACAGTCCAACTCTCACATCCATACATGACCACTGGGAAAACCATAGCCTTGACTAGACGGACCTTTGTTGGCAAAGTAATGTCTCTGCTTTTGAATATGCTGTCTAGGCTGGTCATAACTTTCCTTCCAAGGAATAAGCGTCTTTTAATTTCATAGCTGCAATCACCATCTGCAGTGATTTTGGAGCCCCAAAAAATAAAGTCTGACACTATTTCCACTGTTTCCCCATCTATTTCCCATGAAGTGATGGGACCGGATGCCATGATCTTCGTTTTCTGAATGTTGAACTTTAAGCCAAGTTTTTCACTCTCCTCTTTCACTTTCATCAAGAGGCTTTTTAGTTCCTCTTCACTTTCTGCCATAAGGGTGGTGTCATCTGCATATCTGAGGTTATTGATATTTCTCCCGGCAATCTTGATTCCAGCTTGTGCTTCTTCCAGCCCAGCTTTTCTCATGATGTACTCTGCATATAAGTTAAATACGCAGGGTGACAATATACAGCCTTGACGTAGTCCTTTTCCTATTTGAAACCAGTCTGTTGTTCCATGTCCAGAGTATCTAGAAATGCAAGTGATTTCTGTGTATTGATTTTTTATCCTGCAACTTTGCTAAATTCACTGATTAGCTCTATTAATTTTCTGATACTATCTTTAGGGTTTTCTATGTACAGTATCATGGCATCTGCAAACAGTGAGAGCTTACTTCTTTTCCAATTTTGATTCCTTTTATTTCTTTTTCTTCTCTGATGGCTAAAGCTAGGACTTCCAGAACTATGTAGAATAATAGCGGTGAAAGTGGACACCATTGTCTTCTTCCTGATCTTAGGGGGAATGCGTTCAGTTTTTCACCATTGAGAATAACGTTTGCTGTAGGCTTATCATATCTGGCCTTTACTATGTTAAAGTAGGTTCCTTCTATGCCCATTTTTGAAGAGTTTTAATCGTAAATGGGGCTGAATTTTGTCAAAGGCATTTTCTGCATCTATTGAGATGACCACCTGGATTTTATCTTTCAATTTGTTTATATGGTGTATCACATTGACTGATTTGTGTATAGTGAAGAACCCTTGCATCCCTGGAATAATCAACTTGATCATGGTGTAGGAGTTTGTTTGATGTGTTGCTATATTCTGTTTGCTAAAATTTTGTTGAGGATTTTTGCATCTATGTTCATCAGTGATATTGTCCTCTATCAGTAGTATCAGTATCAGTTCAGTCACTCAGTGGTGTCTGACTCTTTTTAACACCATGGACTACAGCATGCCAGGCTTCTCTGTCCATCAACAACTCCCAGAACTTACTCAAATTTATGTCCATCAAGTCCGTGATGCCACCAACCATCTCATCCTCTGACATCCCCTTCTCCTGCTGCCTTCAGTCTTTCCCAGAAAAGACTTTGATGCAGGGAAAGATTGAAGGCAGGAGGAGAAGGGGATGACAGAGGATGGATGGTTGGAAGGCCTGTAGTTTTCTTTTTATGTGTTGTCTTTGTCTGGATTTGGAATCATGGTGATGGTGGCCTCATAGAATGTGTTTGGAAGTGTTCCTTCCTCTGCAATTTTTTGAAAGAGTTTCTTTATGGTCCAACTCTCACATCCAAAAGAGACTACTGGGAAAAACATAGCTTTGACTAGATGGATCTTTGTCAGTAAATAATGTCTCTTCTTTTCAATATGCTGTCAAGATTTGTCATAGCTTTCCTTCCAAGGAGCAAGCATCTTTTAATTTCATGGCTTCAGTCATCATCTGCAGTGATTTCAGAGTTGAAGAAAAAGTCTGTCACTGTTTCCATTGTTTCCCCATCTATTTGCCATGAAGTTATGGGACTGGATTCCATAATCTTATTTTTTTGAATATTGAGTTTTAAGCCAGTTTTTTCGCTCTCCTCTTTCACTTTCATCATGAAGCTCTTTAGTTCCTCTTCACTTTCTGCCATAAGGGTGGTGTCATCTGCATATCTGAGGTTATTGATATTTCTCACTGTAATCTTGATTTCAGCTTGTGCTTCATCCAGTCTGGCATTTCACATGATGTACTCTGCATATAAGTTAAATAAGCAGGGTGACAATATACAGCCTTGACGTACACCTTTCTGAATTTGGAACTAGTCTGTTGTTCCATGTCCAATTCTAACTGTTGCTTCTTGATCTGGATACAGATTTCTCAGGAGGCAGATAGGTGGTCTGGTATTCCCATCTCTTGAAAAATTTTCCACAGTTTGTTGTGATCAACACAATCAAAGGCTTTAGCATATTCAGTGAAGCAGAAGTAAATGTTTTTCTGGAATTCTCTTGTTTTTTCTATGATCCAACAGATGTTGACAATTTGATCTCTGGTTCTGCCTTTTCAAAATCCAGCTTGAACATCTGGAAGTTCTAAGTTCATGTACTGTTGGAGCCTCAGTTGGAGAATTTTGAGCATTCTTTTACTAGCATGTGAGATGAAATCAATTATGCAGTTGTTTGAACAGTCTTTGTCATTGCCTTTCTTTGGGATTGGAATGAAAACTGACCTTTTCTAGTCCTGTAGCCACTTGAGTTTTCCAAATTTGCTGGTATATTGAGTGCACCTCTTTAACAGCAGCATCTTCTAGGATTTGAAATAGCTCAGCTGGAATTTCATCACCTCCACTAGCTTTGTTCATAGTGATGTTTCCTAAGACCCACTTGACTTTGCATTCCAGGAGGTCTGGCTCTCGGTGAGTGACCACACTGTAGTGGTTATATGGGTCATTAAGATCTTTTTTGGATAGCTTCCTGTGTATTCTTGTCACCTCTTCTTAATATCTTCTTCTGTTAGATCCATACTGTTTTGTCCATTATTGTGCCCATCTTTGCATGAAATATTCCCTTGGCATCTCTTATTTTCTTGAAGATATCTCTAGTCTTTCCCATTATATTGCTTCCTCTATTTCTTTGATTTGATCACTGAGGAAGGCTTTCTTATCTCTCCTTGCTATTCTTTGGAACTCTGCATTTAGATGCTTATATCTTTCCTTTTCTCCTTTGCCTTTAGCTTCTCTTCTTTTCTCAGCTATTTGTAAGGCCTCCTCGACCACCAGTTTGCCTTTTTGCATTTCTTTTCCTGGGGATGGTTTTGATCACTGCCTCCTGTACAGTGTTAGAAACTTCTGTCCATACTTCTTCAGGTCCTCTGTCTGTCAGATCTAATCCTTTAAATCTATTTATTGCTTCCACTGTATAATTGTAAGGGATTTGATTTAGGTCATACCTGAATGGTCTAGTGATTTTGCCTACTTTCTTCAATTTAAGTCTGAATTTTGCAATAAGGAGTTCATGATCTCAGCCACAGTCAGCTCTCAGTCTTGGTTTTGCTGACTGTATAGAGCTTCTCCATCTTTGGCTGCAAAGAATTTAATCAGTTTGACCTCGGTATTGACCATTTGGTGATGGGGTTCATGTGTAAAGTCATCTCTTGTGTTGTTGAAAGGGAGTGTTTGCTATGACCAGTGTGTTCTCTCGGCAAAACTCTGTTAGCCTTTGCCTTGCTTTATTTTGTACTCTAAGTCAAATTTGCTTGTTACACCAGATATCTCTTGAATGCCTACTTTTGCATTTCAGTACTCTATGATGAAAAGGACATCTTTTTTTGGTCTTAGTTCCAGAAGGTCTTGTAGGTCTTCATAGAACCATTCAACTTCAGCTTCTTCAGAATTAGTGTGTAGGGCATAGACTTGGATTACTGTGATACTGACTGGTTTGCCTTGGAAACAAACAGAGATCGCTCTTTTATTTTTGAGATTTCACCCAAGTACTGAACTTTGTACTCTTTTGTTAACTATGAGCACCACTCCATTTCTTCTAAAGGATTTCTGTCCACAGAAGTAGATATAATGGTCATCTGAATTAAATTTGCCCATTCTGGTCCACATAAAAACTACTAGAACTAATAAATGAATTCAACAACATAACAGAATATTAGATTAATATGCAGAAATCTGTTGCATTTTTACACTATCTATGAAATATCAAAAAGAGAAAGTTTTTTTAAAATTCCACTTAAGTTGCATTAAAAAAAAGATAAACCACCTAGGAATAAATTTAACCAAAGTGAAAGACCTACCCACCAAGAACTGTAAAAGGAAATTGAAGATGATTTAAAGAAAGAGAAAGATATTCCAAGCTCTTGGATTGGAATAATTAATGTTGTTTAAATGGCCATGCTATCCAAAAGCAATCTACATACTTAGTGCAATCC
Source organism: Oryx dammah (assembly GCF_014754425.2). Taxonomy (NCBI): domain Eukaryota; kingdom Metazoa; phylum Chordata; class Mammalia; order Artiodactyla; family Bovidae; genus Oryx; species Oryx dammah. Next base: position 42,173,833 of record NW_024070202.1, on the reverse strand, counting down.
CTATCAAAATGCCCATGATGTTTCGCTCAAGACTGGAACAAACAAAAATTTACATCAAACTAACAAAAGACCTCGAACTGCCAGAGCAACCCTGAGCAAAAAGCAACAAAGCTGGAAGCCGAAACTTTCCAGACTTTAGAAAATACTACATAGATATACTAGCCAAAACAGCATGCTGCTGCTGCTGCTAAGTCGCTTCAGTCGTGTCCGACTCTGTGCGACCCCATAGACGGCAGCCCACCAGGCTCCCCCGTCCCTGGGATTCTCCAGGCAAGAACACCGGAGTGGGTTGCCATTTCCTTCTACAATGCATGAAAGTGAAAAGTGAAAGTGAAGACGCTCAGTCGTGTCCGACTCTTAGCGACCCCATGGATTGCAGCCCACCAGGCTCCTCCATCAATTAATCTATGATAAAAGAGACAGGAATATACAATGGAGAAAAGACAGTCTCTTCAACAAGTGCTGTTGTGAAAGCTGGTCAACTACATAAATCAGTGAATTTAGAACAGTCCCTCAAAAATAAAAGAATGAGTTGAGACTTAAACATAGACATGACACCACAAAACTCCTAGAAAAGAACTCAGGTAAAATATTCTCTGACATAAATCACAGGAATATTTTCTTAGATCAGCCTCCCAAAGCAAAAGAGATAAAAGCAAAAATAAATAAACAGGACCTGATCAAACTTAAAAGCTTTTGCACAGTAAATGAAAGCATCAGCAAAATGAAAGACAACCTGCAGAATGGAAGAATACATTTGCAAACCATGCAACCAACAAAGCATTAAAATTCAAAATATACAAACAGTTCATAGAAATCAATATAATAAAAAGTACACAAATGAAAAATGGTCAGAAGACTTAAACGGATGTTTTTGCAAAAAAAACACACAGCTTGCCAACAGACACATGAAAAGATGCTCAACATCATTAATTATTAGAGAAATACAAGTCAAAATTACAATGAGATATCACTTTACACCAGTCAGAATGGCTGTCATCAATATTCTACAGATAATGAAGGCTGGAGAGGGTCTGTAGAAAGGCAACCATCCTGTGTTACTCAGAATGTAAATTTGTGCAGCCATTATGGAAAACACTATGGAGGCTCCTTAAAAGACTAAAAATCGATTTATCATATTATCCAGCAACTCCTGGGCATATATCTAAAAAAGATGAAAACTCTAATTTGAAAAGATTTGTGCACCCTAATGTTCATAGCAGTACTTTGTACAATAGACAGGACATAAGATCAACCTAACTGTCCATCAACAGATGATTTGGTTTAAAAGGGGGTCTACATAAAGAATAGAATATTAATTACTCAGCTATGAAAGTAATAAAATATTGCTATTTGCAGCAAAATGGCTGAACTCAGAAAATCATACTAAGTCAGAAGACAAGGAAAGACAAATATAGGATATCACTTATAGGTGGAATCTAAAAAATACAACAAATGAATCTATTATACTAGGCAGAAACAGATACACAGACATAGAAAAAAAACTTATGGTAACCAAAAGGGAAAGGTAGGACAAAGGATAAATTAGGAGCATGGGATTAACAGACACAAACTACTATACAGTACACGAACTAGGTAAGCAACAAGGAAGCAGGATATATGTGTGTAGCACAGGGAACTATAATTTATACCTTATGATAATCTATAATGGAAAATAATATGAAAATATACATATATACATATATATTTAGATAACTGAATCACTTTATTACACCTGAGTCTAACAGAGTATTATTAATAGACTGCATGTCAAAAAAAAAAAAAAGGATTCTAACAGAACTGAAGACAAAAAAGATCTGAATAAATATATACTAGCTATATTTTCGGAGAGGGCAATGGCACCCCACTCCAGTACTCTTGCCTGGAAAATCTCATCGGCGGAGGAGCCTGGTAGGCTGCAGTCCATGGGGTCGCTAAGAGTTGGACACGACTGAGTGACTTCACTTTCACTTTTCACTTTCATTCATTGGAGAAGGAAATGGCAACCCACTCCAGTGTTCTTGCCTGAAGAATCCCAGGGATGGGGAAGCCTGGTGGGCTGCCATCTATGGGGTTGCACAGAGTCGGACACAACTGAAGTGACTTAGCAGCAGCAGTAGCAGCAGCTATATTTTAGATGAGGAGAGTCAATATCATAAAGATATAAATTCTCTTCAGACTTTAAATTCAATTTAGTATCAATTTAAGTCACACTAGGATATTGAGATTTGGCAATGTAATTTCACAGTTCAGATGGAAGGGGAAAGCACGAAAGAACAGATATAACATCTTGAAAATGAAAAGATCAAGAAGAATGCCCTACTCTATGAGATCAATACATTCTCTAAAGCTTTGTTGGAGAGTAGATAAATGAAAGAGAGTAAAGTTCAAAACAAATCCATGTATATATTATGGAAATTCACATATAATGGAGACTGCATTTTAATCCAGTCAGAAAAAATAGATTATTCAATAAACAACTTGATTTTTTTTACTTTATATTATTATTTATTTATTTTTAATTTTACTTTATTTTACTTTACAATACTGTATTGGTTTTGCCATACATCAACATGAATCTGCCACGGGTGTACACATGTTCCCAATCCTGAACCCCCCTCCCACCTCCCTCCCCATACCATGTCTCTGGGTCATCCCAGTGCACCAGCCGCAAGCATCCTGTATCCTGCATTGAACCTAGACTGGTGATTCATTTCTTATATGATATTATATAACAACTTGATTTTATGTGAAGCATGATTGCTTGATATCTATGTGTAAAAATAAAGCACACATATCAATGCAAAAAAGCTAAAAATCACTTGTAAATTAAATTTTATGGTTTATTTAAATAATACTATGACCAAGTAGGCTTTATTTAAAGAAAATAAAGATAATTCAACCCTCAATAATATTGAATCCTTTTAGCACATTAACAAGAGAAAAATCACATTATAATATCAGTCTGTACTGTGTATTACTTTATAGAAATAAGTTGACAGCCCAAGGACTGGCAAATAGAAAAATGTAGCTAATAAATGAATATATATAAGAATAAATACTTTATGCAATATTTTAGAACCATAAAACTTTAGATAAAATCCCAGTCATAAAGTGAGTGGGAAAAGCCTTCTTTAGTAGAGTTACTATTTCTTGAATTCATAAAATTAAATAAATAAAACAGAAGAACACATAGTTTTGATAATCTATGTATGTTTGATCTTATCTTGGAGGATAAATTGAATATGATGGTCAGAGATAGGGAAGATGCTGCCACTTGCACAGGCAAATATATCAGATGCATTTTGGGGTAAGGATATATTTCTTATTATCTTAGGAATTACATTTATATTTAATCTAAACAGCAGTCTGTAACTGATCCTCTTTGCAAAACTTTTGTTTGGTTGATTATTGAAATTATTGGAACCGACAGTGTGGGCAACTTGCCCCAAAGCCACAGAAGCTGCTCAATAACTTTATCTCATTTCCTACCAGTCACTGAGTGACTATGGGCCACAACCAGTGAAGAACTTTCCAAGTTCCATTCTCTTATGATAATATATTTTTTACTAGTCAGACCCTGGAGCTAGAAATCTGTAAAACAGCACAATCTGGCAAATCTTGGGAGAAATAGTCAAGGAAAGGTAGAAAAATTTGAGTAATGAAAAAGGAAGAGGAAATAAGATTGTGGGAAATACTTGCAGAGTATATAAGGTAAGGGGTATGTTTGTGTGTGCTTGTGTGTATGTCTGTTCCACAAGAAAATATAAGAAAAAATAGCACATCATAAAAGATGGATGATGAAAGGTGAGTAGGTAAGAAGAAAAGAAGTATGAAAAGAAAGCACAATTACAAAAGAAAAAATGTGAGCAACTTTTATAAATATTAGAATGTCAGATATAAACAAATTCAATCCTGCTTAAAGTAACAGAAGAAAATGTATAGTCTACTAAACAATCAACATAAAAATCATATTGCTTTAAAAAGTAAAGTCTCATTAATTAATCAATTAAAAAATAAAAAATAAAATACAAGCTGTAATCAAGATTATTGGAAGAAATATCAACAACCTCATATATGCAGATGATACCACCACTTAATGGCAGAAAGTGAAGAGGAACTGAAGAGTCTCTTGATGAAGGGGAAAGAGGAGAGTGAAAAAGCTGGTTTAAAACTCAACATTCAAAACGCTAAGATCATGGCATCTGGTCCTATCACTTCATGGCAAATAGATGGGACAATGTGGAAGCAGTGTCAGATTTCATTTTCTTGGGCTCCAAAATCAATGCAGATGGTGACTGCTGCCACAAAATTAAAAGACACTTGCTATTTAGAAAAATAGCTATGGCAAACCTAGATGGTGTATTCAAAAGCAGAAACATCACTCTGCTGACAAAGGTCCTTATAGTCAAAGCTACAGTTTTTCCAGTAGTCATGTATGGATGTGAGAGTTAGGCCATAAAAAGGGCTGAGCACTGAAGAGCTGATGCTTTCAAACTGTGGTGCTGGAGAAGACTCTTGACTCCTTGGACAGCAAGAAGATCAAACCAGGAGATCAACCCTGAATTGGAAGGACTGATGCTGAAGCTGAAGATCCAATACTTTGGCCATCTGATGTGAAGTGCTGACTCATTGGAAAGGACCCTAGTGCTGGGAAAGATTGAGGGCAAGAGGAGAAGGGGGTGACAGTACGAGATGGTTGGATGGCATCACCAACTCAATTGACATGAGTTTGAACAAACTCAGGAAGATAGTGAAGGACAGAGAAGCCTGGCGTGCTGCAGTTCATGGAGTCACAGAGTCAGACTCAACTTAGCCACTGAACAACATCAACAAATAAAACAGAAAACCAAACAAAAAGTATATGAATGATGGCAAAAGTGTAATAAATTCCAATCACTGCTACTGGCTCTCAAAATCAACATAATATTTTCAGGAACCAATTTATCAATATTCATCAAAAGCCATAACATATGTGTACCTTTTTAGACCTAGTAAATCTATTTTTCAGAATATAATCTAAGCTATGTGGAAAGTTACATGCCTTGCATATGTTTAATGAAGTATTATTCTAACCAATTAAATAAAATGGCAAGATATAAAATGCCAGATACTAATGAGAAGAAATACTGCATATCCCAAACGCTGATTCTGAAGATGATATAATGGATAATTTTGTCCTAGAAGATATAAAGGTTGAATGGGAAATTGTACACATTCTGTGATTATAACAATTATAAAATAGCAATGGCATAAGATTAATACAAGGAAAGGAAAAAAGTTATTTTCGATCAGGATATTGTGATATTATTCTTGCCTTTATCAATTTCTAATACTATGAAACATGTTTATGTTGGCTTTATAAAGGAGAAAATATGTAACAAAACTTGCATATCAGATAATGTGGTTTATGAGTCTACTTTATTTTGATAATCGGCTACCTCTTTTTCTTTGCCCGATTTACTGTTTTTTAAAATTATTTATTTATGTATGTATTTTATTTTTTGACTGTGGTGGGTCCCTATTTACTATTTTTTAAAATTAGTTTTCTCGTTTGCTTCAAAACAGCCTTCAAAATCTATAGCCTTACAATGGGGAGACTGATCATCTGGTATTAATGCAAATAAGAAAAATAAAAGGAATTAATGAGGGAAGAAAACATTTTTTCTTACCTTTAAATCATTTAGGAGATAATATTTATTGTAAAGCCTTTGCTCCTTATTTGATCTCACCTCTCCATTTGAGTTGTTATCCTGATAACATCCTGTTTTTAGCATTAATGTTCATGACAGTTCAGACAGTGGGATGATGTGGTTGAATTGTCTGCATTTATTGTTTATGTTTTCCCAAAAACATCTGTTCCAATTAACTTTATTCTGCTTTTCTCTTCTACAATAGAAATATAGCACCATATATTTTTCCTTTGTTTCTGCAATAGGGGAAAATGGTATCAGATTTTTATATTTTTATACCAGTTCTTAAATGTAACTTCCTCAGATACAACAGTTTACTGGGACATGATGCTATCACCATTTTTTAATGCCCTTTTCCGCCCAATACAGAAAATTAAAATATAAAGTAACTTACCAATATTGAAGAATAGGAAATACATCAGAAATTCATGCAATAATTCTGTAATAGTGATACTAAATTGGTCAACTGGACCCATAGCTGGGTTTTAACCTATCCAAGACCCCCTGTCTCATCCAGGGAGGTTCTTTTTTTAATCATATACACTTAGCCAATAACAAAACCAATGCTGAAACTGGAACAGCACAAGCTTTACTCAATGGCCAAAGAATGGAAAAGCAGGAACCTAGCTCCCAGATCAACTTCTCAATCCAATTTGGACAGAGACACCAAATATACAGGGTTAAAGGAAAAGAGCCTGATGCTGGGAAAGATTAAAGGCATGAGGACAAGGGGACTAAAGAGGATGAGATGGCTGGATGAAATCACTGACTCAATAAACATGAGTTTGAGCAAACTCCAGGAGATAGTGAAGGATGGGGAAGCCTGGTGTCCTGGAGTCCATGGGTCACAGTCAGACATGACAGCAACTGAACAACAACAAGGTAAAAGGGAGGGAACTAGAAAGAGAGGGAGGAATATTCATGAGTTATCTGAAAACAGGGATGTGGCTTGGACCCTGAACTGATGCAACTCTCCATTTCAGTCTTATTTAGGCTTCTCTTGGTTGTTTCCATAGCAATTGTCAACCGTCATGGTGCTTGGGTGTGTCATTTAGCATGCTTTATAATGAGCAAACCACAAGGCTCAAAGTCTACTGGAATTCAAATCCTCCATCTTAGATCTAGTTGGTTCCAAGGGTTCTCGCAGCTTCCTCCCGAAACCTGCTGCTGCTGCTAAGTCGCTTCAGTCGTGTTCAACTCTGTGCGACCCCACAGACAGAAGCCCACCAGGCTGCCCTGTCCCTGGGATTCTCCAGGCAAGAACACTGGAGTGGGTTGCCATTTCCCGAAACCTAGATAAGAGTAATTGGTTTCTATTTGAGGGAGGGGCAGGGATATAAATCTGGGGCAGTAGCCTTGGTAACAATAGTTCTGTGAATCACTGATACCTCCTTTTTCCTTAAGAAAAACATTTTTCTGTTTCATATCTGTATAAAATGATAGATGGAGCAATAATAGTGGTAATGTGTTTTTTAATAGTACGTTGAATGGGAGCATGAGCAATCAGCTAAAATTCAGAGTGGTATTAAGAAGACACTTGGGTTCTACTATTGAAGCTGCAGTTCTCTGTGATGATAGATCAGATACTTAATCTTTGTATATGTCTCATTACCTATTGCTAGCATCCCCTATCCAGTTGTAAAAATGTTAGTGAATAAAATTATAGTACTGGCAAATAGATTCTTATCCAAATTAAAGAAATAAGCAAGGCAATATGAATATTCAGGCAGCAAAATTATATTTGTCTAATGTTCAAAACTCCAGCATTTTAAAGTGAGGATTTAAAAAAAAATAATAAATAAAGTGAGGATTTTGCAGAGTTAACTTATATTCCCAGAATTCTAGTTGCCTGGAAGTCTAGGATATTGCTTTGTGGCACATAGATATATAAAGTATCTAATCTAGGACTACAAGCATGAAAATGATTAATATTCCTCTAAAAGATTCCAATTAGCTAAGCAACATAATTCATGAACAGTGGCACTGTTAACTTGTGAATTATTAATATCATATTTAGGATAATTTGGAAAAAATTGTAAAAAATGAAAATTATTTTTGTCATATTTATAGTACTCTGAGAAAAATTATCATATACCAAGGCAAATGAATTGGACTCAAATAGTTTAACCAATTTAATCAGAAAAAGTGCTAAAAAAATTACAAGATGAGACTCTAGTTAATTGCTTGAAAAGAATGATGTCATGGCTAGTTCTGTCTTTTAAGAAAATTTTTAGCTTAACGTTTCTTTTTCACACAACTCAGAAAGAAAACTAGCATTGTATGGTGTTTTATTTGAACACTGACTTTGAATTTTCTTTTTATCTTTTAATAAATATGTGCAAGTAACAGTATTATTACCAATGTAACTTGATCAATTAGAAGTCAATCAAGATTGAAAGCATGTGAAAATTGTAGCATGCTACAAAGTGTAATCATCAATATAGAAAAGTATTACCAATAAATAAAATTGGGTATGGATATATAATTTAAAAAGAAGAAATAAAAAAGAAGTAAACATATTTAAATGGTCAGTGTTAAGAAAAAGTTAAATGTGCAACATGATATTTTTCCTAATAAATCTGCAAACATAAATTGAAAATAATACTGCAAGTGTGGAAAAAGAAACTGCTAATGGAGTATAATTGAGCAAATTATTTTTAAAGATTTTAAGACTTGAAGGTATCTTTAAATCTAATTTCAATGTGCAGTATTTGCTGTAAGGGAGTAATTAGAAATATGCTTTTTAAAAAGTTTTTATGTGTTTACATAGTCATTCTTCACATTTTCTTTTTTTCTTTCTGTGACCAGAAGATGGGCATTCCCTGCATTTTTGTCTCTCTTTAAACATTAAAAGGCCTGTAGGATTTTAAGATACCAAGCATATGTTCATAATAATAAAATTCTTGTGATAATATTTATTGATTCTATGAGACAATTTTCCTGGGTAGTGTGAGAGAATGGAAGGGATATGAGTTTCCCTTCATTCTAAAATCCTTACAAGGATTTCAGTGGGGTCATTGGTTCCCTCCCTGCCCCACAGTTTAGTAATTTATTTTAAATTTGAGTAATTTCAGATTCCACAAATAAAATTAAAGAACAACTATATTTTGTTTGATTATTTTCTTCTGTATACTCAGGGATTGAAAACACTACAGCATGTGAGGCAGAAGGCTGATCCAGCAGTCACTTATTTTCCTACCGAAACATCATCTCTACCAGCTTCTGAATTTTTAATGGGAAAACAGCCACATGTCCTTGTAAGCTTTATTTCATAAAGGACTACTTTTTGTTTATAACTATAAACTTGTATCACCTATGTTAAAAGCTATTTCACATTCTGCATCATTTTAGAATTTATTTTCAAAGGGGAATAGTTTCAATGTTTTATTCACTTGGGCTTTTTCTTTTCTTCCTCCTCATTCTTTGAAGAACAGTTTATATATTCAATCGTGAAGAACCTTATTTACACTCTGTAGTCTCGGAGAAGGCAATGGCACCCCACTCCAGTACTCTTGCCTGGAAAATCCCATGGGCGGAGGAGCCTGGTAGGCTGCAGTCCATGGGGTCGCGAAGAGTTGGACACGACTGAGCGACTGAGCGACTTCACTTTTCACTTTCATGGATTGGAGAAGGAGGTGGCAACTCACTCCAGTATTCTTGCCTGGAGAATCCCAGGGATCGGGGAGCCTGGTGGGCTGCCGTCTATGAGGTCGCTCAGAGTCGGACACGACTGAAGCAACTTAGCAGTAGCAGCAGCAGCAGTCTTCAAAGGAAAAAAAAAAAAAAAAAACTCTTAAATTTAGTATATGTAAACAGCTTACAATATGTATTATCTAAATGCACTTAAAACTCTTATTTAAAGAAAAGCTATATATAGGTCTTTAGTTTCTTTAGGTAGATATATTCCTAAGTATTTTATTCTTTTTGTTGCAATGGTGAATGGAATTGTTTCCTTAATTTCTTTTTCTACTTTCTCATTATTAGTGTATAGGAATGCAAGGGATTTCTGTGTGTTGATTTTATATCCTGCAACTTTACTATATTCATTGATTAGCTCTAGTAATTTTCTGATGGAGTCTTTAGGGTTTTCTATGTAGAGGATCATGTCATCTGTAAACAGTGAGAGTTTTACTTCTTCTTCTCCAATTTGGATTCCTTTTATTTCTTTTTCTGCTCTGATTGCTGTGGCCAAAACTTCCAGAACTATGTTGAATAGTAGGAAACCAGAATAGAAAGAGACACATGTACCCCTTCATCGCAGCACTGTTTATAATAGCCAGGACATGGAAACAACCTAGATGTCCATCAGCAGATGAATGGATAAGAAAGCTGTGGTACATATACACAATGGAGTATTACTCAGCTATTAAAAAGAATACATTTGAATCAGTTCTAATGAGGTGGATGAAACTGGAGCCGATTATAGAGTGATGTAAGCCAGAAAGAAAAACACCAATATGGTATACTAACACATATATTGGAATTTAGAAAGATGGTAATGATGACCCTGTATGCAAGACAGCAAAAGAGACACAGATGTGTAGAGCGGACTTTTGGACTCTGAGGGAGAGGGAGAGGGTGGGATGATTTGGGAGAATGGCATTGAAACATGTATACTATCATGTAAGAAACAAATCACCAGTCTATGTTCGATGCAGGATGCAGGATGCTTGGGGCTGGTGCACGGGGGTGATCCGGAGGGATGGTGTGGGGTTGGAGGTGGGAGGGGGGTGCATGTTTGGGAGCTCATGTACACCCATGGTGGATTCATGTCAATGTATGCCAAAACCAATACAGTGTTGTAAAATAAAGTAAAAATAAAAATTAAAAAAAAAATAAAGAAAAGCTAAAGCAAAGATACTGTTATGTGACCAGGAAAAACTGTCAGTGCCATCAAAGACAACACTATGAGCATATCCTATATTGAACTTAGGTGTTCTCCAAATTATTCGAAAATGCATCACAGACAACTTGCCTGACTTCTAAATGAGCATAAATGGCCCTCTAACCTACACATTATGCATGTAGAAAATGCTAGTTCGTTTTTGCTCACTTTATGTGTAACAGATGCCCTTATGTTGTGCTGTATCCTATGCTTTTTCTGTGGGACCATTTCATTCAGGAACAAAGAGCACCATGATTTCAATCTGTGTGTGTTTTCTAACACTTCCCTGATATTTGTGTATGTAGGACATTGTGGTGTTTAGATCACTGAGTGTACAGCAAAAAGAATACATTGCTTCTGTTTTGATTTCATTGTTTTTTCCCTGGCAGCTCAGATGGTAAAGTGTCTGTCTACAGTGTGAGAGACCCGGGTTCAATCCCTGGGTTGGGAAGATCCCCTGGAGAAGGAAATGGCAATCCATTCCAGTATATTGCCTGGAAAATCCCATGGACAGAGGAGCCTGGAAGGCTACAGTCCATGGAGTCACAGAGTCGGACACGAAAGAGCGACTTCACTCACTTATAAGCTTATGGAAGGAAATAGAAAGCATTAAAAAGTGTTTTTTTTTACATTATGATTTCTGTTAATGTTCACTTCCCATGGGAGAACATGGCGTTAGTGTTTTTAATCTTAAGGAAAATTTATAATGTGTTGTTTCAATCTCTTGTCCTAGCCAATGGAAAAAAAATAGATATAATCGTTAAATAGTATAACTTTCACTACTTAAATTTAGCTATTATATATGGTTACTTTAATAGGAACATAACAGTATCTACCCCACTTACATTACAGCTGTGACAGGAATAATACCTACAAGCTTCTTGGGCATTTGCTTCTGCTTGTTGAAATTATTCTTGCTAATGGTATCTTCTTGGGATGTGAACTTTTTTATTTTATTAATGAATATTCTTTCTATAGTGAAAGGAGGTATGGAATTATTGAAACTTCAGAAAAACAGAAACCTGTGAAAAAAAGGAATATAAAATTTTTTATTTGAAGATGAATTAAATCTCTATAATTTAATGGCATATTCTCTTTTGTCTTTCAATCAATGTTACTGGTTTTTTGTACATAAGATGAAACTGTTCCTTCAATAACTGGCTTCTCTGATTGAAGTATTGTTTCTAATCTAATACTCCAGTATTTGATCTTTATTCTGATTCCATCATAAGGTTCCCTGGTGGCTCACTTGGTAAAGAGTCTGCCTACAATGTGGGAGACTCAGCTAGGCTTTCCAGGTGGTGCAGTGATAAAGAATCCACCAGCTAATGCAGGAGATGGGTTCAATCCCTGGGTCAGGAGGATTCATTCCCTGGAGTAGGAAATGGCAATCCACTCCAGTATTCTAGCTTGGAAAATTCCGTGTAAAAGGTCTCTTCTACAGTCCCTAGGGTCACAAAGAGTCAGATATGACTGAATGACTGACCATGAACTGATTCCATTAGCTCTAAAACTAAGTCAACAGATAATAATTGAAGCATATATCATGCCATCATTTCAAACTCCACCTGTTTAAAAAACAAAGCCATTCTTTCCTTTTATGTTCATTTGACTTTGCATTTCTAATTGGTGAAAATCGTTTTCTTCAAAGTTCAGTTCAGTTCAGTCGCTCACTTGTGCCCAACTCTTTGCAACCCCATGAATCGCAGCATGCCAGGCCTCCTTGTCCATCACCAAATCCCAGAGTTCACTCAGACTCGCGTCCATCGAGACAGTGATGCCATCCAGCCATCTCATCCTCTGTCGTCCCCTTCTTCTCCTGCATCCAATCCCTCCCAGCATCAAAGTCTTTTCCAGTGAGTCAACTCTTCGCATGAGATGGCCAAAGTACTGGAGTTTCAGCTTTAGCATCATTCCTTCCAAAGAAATCCCAGGGTTGATCTCCTTCAGAATGGACTGGTTGGATCTCCTTGCAGTCCAAGGGACTCTCAAGAGTCTTCGCCAACACCACAGTTCAAAACCATCAATTCTTCGGTGCTCAGCCTTCTTCACAGTCCAACTCTCACATCCATACATGACCACTGGAAAAACCATAGCCTTGACTAGATGGACCTTAGTCAGCAAAGTAATGTCTCTGCTTCTGAATATACTATCTAGGTTGGTCATAACTTTTCTTCCAAGGAGTAATACATGCCTATGACTAAAGTGTCAAAGGATCCTAAAGAGATTAAATTTTTGTGTCTTTCTGCTCTCATCAAATCACTTTTTAATATTTTTATGTCATTTACATTCATATTTCTATTGGGCTGTTTCAATGATGCATTTTTATATTGACTAACATGGTAGCTGAGGATGCTAACTATGGTAGCTGAGGATTACCATTCTTATAGTATACTCCTACTTCTGATCCTTCCATGTTTTCTTTATAACTGCATTATAATTTTTGGTTGAATCAACAGTTAATGTTTATATTGCTATTAGACTGTATCATTCACTGTTATAGTTCCTATCTCATGGAACTTTTTCCTGTTGATAACAATTTCTTACAATTTTCTTTTTCTTAGTTTTCTTTGTAATATCACTATTTCTCTATGTGTTCTAGTTTAGTTTGTTTCAGTTCAGTTCAGTTGCTCAGTCATGTCCAACTCTTTGGGACCCCATGAACTGCACCATGCCAGGCCTCCCTGTCCATCATCAACCCTGAGGTTTACTCAAACTCATGTCCATTGAGTTGGTGATGCCAACCAATCATCTCATTCTTTGTTGTCCCCTTCCCCTCCTGCCCTCAATCTTTCCCAGCATCAAGGTTTTTTCTAATGAGTCAACTCTTTGCTCAGGTGGGCATAGTATCGGAGTTTCAGTTTCAACATCAGTCCTTCCAATGAACAATCAGGACTGATCTCCTTTAGGATAGACTGGTTGGATCTCCTTGCAGTCCAAGGGACTCTCAAGAGTCTTCTCCAAACACCACAGTTCAAAAGCATCAGTTATTCAGTGCTCAGCTTTCTTTATAGTCCAACTCTCACATCCATACATGACCACTGGAAAAACCATAGCTTTGACTAGATGGACCTTTGTTGGCAAAGTAATGTCTCAGCTTTTCAACATGCTGTCCAGGTTGGTCATAACTTTCCTTTCAAAGAGTAAGCATCATTTACCTTCATGGCTGCAGTTACCACCTGCAGTAATTTTGGAGTCCCCCAAAATAAATTCAGCCACTGTTTCCACTGTTTCCCCATCTATTTCCCACGAAGTGATGGGACCAGATGCCATGATCTTAGTTTCCTGAATGTTGAGCTTTAAGCCAACTTTTTCACTCTCCTCTTTCACTTTCAACAAGAGGCTCATTAATTCTTCTTCACTTTCTGCCATAAGGGTGATGTCATCTGCATATCGGAGGTTACTGATATTTCTCCTGGCAATCTTGATTCCAACTTGTGCCCATCCAGCCCAGTGTTTCTCATGATGTACTTTGCATACAAGTTAAGTAAGTAGGATGACAATATACAGCCTTGACGTACTCCTTTTCCTATGTGAACCAGTTTATTGTTCCATATCCAGTCCTAACTGTTGCTTCTTGACCTGCATACAGATTTCTCAGGAGGCAAGTCAGGTGGTCTGGTATTCCCATCTCTTTCAGAATTTCCCGCAGTTTATTGTGATCTACACAGTCAAAGGCTTTGGCCTAGTCAATAAAGCAGAAGCAGATCTTTTTCTGGAACTCTCTTGCTTTTTTGATGAATCAGCAGATGTTGGCAATCTGATCTCTGATTCTTCTGCCTTTTCTAAAACCAGCTTGAACATCTGGAAGTTCATGGTTAACGTATTGCTGAAGCCTGGCTTAGAGAATTTTGAGCATTACTTTACTAGTGTGTGAGATGAGTGCAATTGTACAATAGTTTGAGTATTCTTTGACATTACATTTCTTTGGGATTGAAATAAAAACTGACATTTTACAGTCCTATGGCCTCTGCTGAGTTTTCCAAATTTGCTGGCATATTGAGTGCAACACTTTCACAGCATCATCTTTTAGGATTTGAAATAGCTCAACTGGATTTCTATCATCTCCACTAGCTTTGTTTGTAGTGATGCTTTCTAAGGCCCACTTAACTTCACATTCCAGGATGTATGGCTCTAGGTGAGTGATCATGCCATCATGATTATCTGGGTCGTGAAGATCTTTTTTGTATAGTTCTTGTTTCCAAGGCAAACCATTCAATATCACGGTGATCCAAGCCTATGCCCAACCAGTAATGCTGAAGAAGCTGAAGTTGAACAGTTCTATGAAGACCTACAAGATCTTTTAGAACTAACACCCAAAAAAGATGTCCTTTTCATTACAGGGGACTGGAATGCAAAAGTAAGAAGCCAAGTAACAGGCAAATTTAGATCTCTAGTCTTTCCCGTTCTATTATTTTCCTCTATTCCTTTGCACTGATCACTGAGGAAGGCTTTCTTATCTCTCCTTGCTATTCTTTGGAACTCTGCATTCACATGGGTATACATTTTGTTTTCTCTTTTGCTTTTTGCTTCTTTTCTTTTCACAGCTATTTGTAAGGCCTCTTCAGAGAGCCACTTTGCTTTTTTTGCATTTATTTTTCTTGGGGATGGTCTTGATTCCAGCCTCCTGTACAATGCCATGAATCTCGGTCCATAGTTCATCAGGCACTCTGTCTATCAGATCTAGTCCCTTAAAACTATTTCTCACTTCCACTGTTTAATCTTAAGGGGTTTGATTTAGGTCATACCTGAATGGTCTAGTGGTTTTCCCTACTTTCTTCAATTTAAGTCTGATTTGGCAATATGGAGTTCATGACCTGAGCCACAGTCAGCTCCTGGTCTTGTTTGCGCTAACTGTATGATGATGACTTCACCATCTTTGGCTGCAAAGAATATAATCAATCTGATTTAAGTGTTGACCATCTGGTGATGTCCATGTGTAGAGTCTTCTCTTCTGTTGTTGGAAGAGGGTGTTTGGTATACCAGTGAGTTCTCTTGGAAAAATTCAATTAGCCCTTTCCCTGCTTCATTCTGTACTTGAAGGCTAAATTATGTCAAATAACTGGAAAATGTGCAGGTATATCAGTCCTGATTTTTACCTCAAATTCCTTCCTTGTTTCCTTCTCTTCCTTTCTTCACCCTTTCTCCTCCTCCTCTCTCTTCCCTGTCCTTATTTTTCCTCCTCTTTTATTTGTTGGAGTACTTCTTTCAGCTCCAGTCAATATTTGTTGCTTTTTTGGGTTACAAACCAATATTTTCCCTTGACTACTCTTTCTTGTTCATTTAGATCAACCAGAGTACATCTTCTAGCCATTTCTTAAGAAAAATCATCATGGTAAATAAATTGTTTTACCTTGAATGTCTTTATTCTCCTCTCACATATGATTCAGTTCAGTTCAGTTCAGTCACTCAGTCGTGTCAGACTCTTTGCGACCCCATGAATTGCAGCATGCCAGGCCTCCCTGCCCATCACCAACTCCCAGAGTTCACTCAAAGTCATGTCCATCGAGTCAGTGATGCCATCCAGCCATCTCATCCTCTGTCATCCCCTTCTGCTCCTGCCCCCAATCCCTCCCAGCAACAGGGTCTTTTCCAATGAGTCAACTCTTTGCATGAGGTGGCCAAAGTATTGGAGTTTCAGCTTCAGCATCAGTCCTTCCAATGAACCCCAGGACTAATCTCCTTTTGAGTGGACTGGTTGGATCTCCTTGCAGCCCAAGGGACTCTCAAGAGTCTTCTCCAACACCACAGTTCAAAACCATCAATTCTTTAGCACTCAGCTTTCTTCACAATCCAACTCTCACATCTACACATGACCACTTGAAAAACCATAGCTTTGACCAGATGGACCTTTGTTGGCAAAGTAATGTCTCTGCTTTTGAATATGCTATCTAGGTTGGTCATAACTTCCCTTCCAAGGAGTAAGCGTCCTTTAATTTCATGGCTGCAATCACCATCTGCAGTGATTTTGGAGCCCCCCAAAATAAAGTCTGACACTATTTCCACTGTTTCCCCATCTATTTCCCATGAAGTGATGGGACCAGATGCCATGATCTTCGTTTTCTGAATGTTGAGCTTTAAGCCAACTTTTTCACTCTCCTCTTTCACTTTCAACAAGAGGCTTTTTGGTTCCTCTTCATTTTCTGCCATAAGAGTGGTGTCTGCATATCTGAGGTTATTGATATTTCTCCTGGCAATCTTGATTCCAGCTTGTGTTTCTTCCAGTCCAGTGTTTCACATGATGTACTCTGCATAGAAGTTAAATAAGCAGGGTGACAATATACAGCCTTGACATACTCCTTTCTTATTTGGAACCAGTCTGTTATTCCATGTCCAGTTTTAACTGTTGCTTCCTGAATTGCATATAGGTTTCTCAAGAGGCAGGTCAGGTGGTCTGGTATTCCCATCTCTTTCAGAATTTCCCACAGTTTGTTGTGATCCACACAGTCAAAGGCTTTGGCATAGTCAATAAAGCAGAAGCAGATCTTTTTCTGGAACTCTCTTACTTTTTGTATGATCCAGCGGATGTTGGCAATTTGATCTCTGGTTCCTCTGCCTTTTCTAAAACCAGCTTGAACATTTGGAAGTATGCAATTCACATACTGCTGAAGCCTGATTGGAGAATTTTGAGCATTACTTTACTAGCATGTGAGATGTGTGCAATTGTGCAGTAGTTTGAGCATTCTCTGGCATTGCCTTTCTTTGGGATTGGGATGAAAACTGACCTTTTCCAGTCTTGTGGGCACTGCTGGCATATTGAGTGCAGCACTTTCACAGCATCATCTTTTAGGATTTGAAATAGTTCAACTGGAATTCCATCACCTCCACTAGCTTTGTTTGTAGTTATGCTTTCTAAGGCCCTCTTGAATTCATATTCCAGGATGTCTTGCTCTAGGTGAGTGATTACACCATTGTTATTATCTGGGTTGTGAAGATCTTTTTTGTACAGTTCTTCTGTGTATTCTTGCCACCTCTTCTTAATATCTTCTGCTTCTGTTAGGTCCATACCATTTCTGTCCTTTATCAAGCCCATCTTTGCATGAAATGTTCCCCTGGTATCTCTAATTTTCTTGAAGAGATCTCTAGTCTTTTCCATTCTGTTTTTTTCCTCTATTCCTTTGCATTGATCACTGATGAAGGCTTTCTTATCTCTCCCTCCTATTCTTTGGAACTCTGCATTCAGATGCTTATATCTTTCCTTTTCT
Source organism: Oryx dammah (assembly GCF_014754425.2). Classification (NCBI taxonomy): domain Eukaryota; kingdom Metazoa; phylum Chordata; class Mammalia; order Artiodactyla; family Bovidae; genus Oryx; species Oryx dammah. The sequence continues at coordinate 42,156,050 of NW_024070202.1, read as the reverse complement.
CCTTTGCTTTTCACCTCTCTTCTTTTCATAGCTATTTGTAAGGCCTCCTGAGACAGCCATTTTGCTTTTTTGCATTTCTTTTTCTTGGGGATGGTCTCAATCCCTGTCTCCTGTACAATGTCACAAACCTCTGTCCATAGTTCATCAGGCACTCTATCTATCAGATCTAGTCCCTTAAATCTATTTCTCACATCCACTGTTTAATCTTAAGGGATTTGATTTAGGTCATACCTGAATGGTCTCATGGTTTTCCTTACTTTCTTCAATTTAAGTCTGAATTTGGCAATAAGGAGTTCATGATATGAGCCACAGTCAGCTCCCAGTCTTGTTTTTCCTGACTGTATAGAGCTTCTCCATTTTTGGCTGCAAAGAATGTAATCAATCTGATTTTGGTGTTGACCATCTGGTGATGTCCATGTGTAGAGTCTTCTCTTGTGTTGTTGGAAGATGGTGTTTGCTATGACCAGTGTGTTCTCATATTAATCACATATGATTAGTAATTGAGAAATCATTTTCCATCTGTATTTTGAAACCTTCACCTCATTTATCCTTGGCTCCCAAAAGTTGTTACTAAAATGTATGAAACTTACTCCAGCCTAATATTCCTACCTATGTTTCTCTCAGAATTTCTGTATTACAAATTCTCTCACTGTTAATTAGAAATTGCTGTCTCTGCTTGAAAATAGCTCTGTTTTCTCTCCTCAACTATTTATCATTCTTCCAAGTGTTCTTTCTGTTTCAAAAAATTTTGAATATGTTTGATTATTGACTGCCGACAGTTTTTAAACATCATTCCTTCCTGTACCTCTTGTATTCTATATCTCAGCAAACTGGAAGCAGGCCTGGGTGCTTGCTTCCTCTTTGTGGTACCAGCAGAAGAGTCAGACTTCCCAAGTCTCTGCCCATGTGTGAGAACTCTGCATCTGCTTCCACACTCTAACCCCAGTAAAAACCTAGGTCAGTATCCTTTCCTTGCTCTTTCAAACCATTTTTGACCTTCTTGAGAGGCCTACCCTGATCTCCCCAGAGAATTCAGTTATGTAAGTAACAAATCTTCTCATTCTTTCTTGGTGTGTATGTAGTGTCATCAGTCTCAACATGCAAACCAAACTTTGGGTAGGGAAACTCTGCTTTTTGCTGAATGACCATAACATTTATTATTGGCTTCTGCCCCATTCTCTTTGTCTTTATATGTCATTAACTTAAATTCTTCACTGCATTTTAGTGATAATCTTGCAGAGAAATCTCACCATCATTTCCTTTAACACCCAAACTTAATCCTTAAAATCATACTTGACTCTTAATTATCCTTTTCTGCCATATCCAAGCTTTGTTGGGTTTTTCTTTCTTAGTGTCTCTATGGTGGTAACTCACTTCTTCACTGACACTTTAAATATCCTAATTTGTTTTTTTTATTAACACAGTTTAAAAATGGAATTCTTTCTGCCTCAGCTTTAGCTGAAAACAAACCTATGGTTGGTATCTTCTCTCATATTCTTAAGTGAGTTACAAGGACAAATATGCAGGAATTTCAGTGGAGATGGTTCAAAAGCTAGTTTCAATCATACAAACTATATTAAAGGGCTGAATTTGGAGTGGTGGTCCTGGATGAATTTAAATTGACCCCATCCAAGGGCTTCATGCAGCAGCCCTGAGGTCTGAATGGAGGGAGGCCTGCAGAGTGCTGCAGAATGCAGGTGCTAAGGACGGCGGTAGCAGCTGGCTGATGGAATGGCTTTGTCCTCATTTAGGGATTTGCAGTTAGTTGTTCTCAGTAGGAGGGTCTTTGAGAAACCTATGAAAGCACAACATGATATAAACAGTCAGTTTTGAATACCTGCCAGTGTACGCTAACTTTGGAATATGACTATTCTAGCAAGTAAAACCATCTCTATACCTTATGTCTCTTCCAGCTGGCCAGTTTTACTACCTGCCAGCATTCTGTGGCTCCTTTGCTGGTCCATCCACACAAGGACCACATTCAGTCCATAGGAAATAGACACTCCTGCAGAGCCTCCAGTAGGGTAGTGGCTTGATCTGACAGTGGTCACTTCTGTGAATTTTACTGCTTCTGAGGTAGTCCAGTCAGAGCCTTTCATTTTCATTTCTCTCCAACACTGAATTGAAATCTAGCCCCTCTGCCCCATGAAGCTCCATGAGACACATATCAAGCTGTCAGAGTGATGACATGTAAACCCTCTTCCTTGGCATGAGGTATGAGACAAGAGCTCTCTCCCTATGCTGGAGGAGAGTGAATGCTTAAGCACATCAAATTATTTCTCAAAATAACTCCCTATAAAGTCTTTCTGCTGAGGTAGCCTTGCCTCTGTTAGGAAGCTTTTCTTTATTGGATATGGTTTTAAGTGACCCTCAGGGCACTTCTTTAGGGTTTTCCAAGTAGGTCAGTGGTAAAGAATCTAACTGCAATGTAGAAAACTTGCAGGAGATACAGGTTCAAGTCCTGGGTCAAGAAGATACCCTGGAGGGGGAAATGGCAACCTACTCCCGTATTCTTGCCTGGAAAATACTATGGACAGAGAAACCTGTAGGCTACAGTCCATGTCACAAGGAGTCAGATACAACTGAGAGCATATGCAGGTCACTTTTTCAAATCAACCATTTTATAATTTTGAGATAAATGTTAGGCTGATGATCATGATACTGGTTTTTTTAGATTCCCCCTTGGCATTTTTTGCCTAATAGTCTAGTCTACTCTTTCACTTGAAAACTTGGGGATACTTGCTACATCTTCAGCCTTTGGGACTTAAGTGAAACTAATTAGAAAGAATCCAATTTTTAACAATGTGTTGCCTTTTTAATTGATTGATTTATTTAACTTTCAGCTTAGAAACAAATTAATACAAGTTAAAAATGATGAGAATTAGGGAAAATAAAACCCAATAGAGATAGAAAACTTGAACTATCAGTTCAGTTCAGTCACTCAGTCATGTCTTACTCTTTGCAACCCCATGAATCACAGCACGCCAGGCCTCCCTGTCTATCACCAACTCCCGGAGTTCACTCAAACTCATGTCCATTGAGTTGGTGATGCCATCCAGACATCTCATCCTCTGTCATCCCCTTCTCCTCCTGCCCCCAATCCCTCCCAGCATCAGGGTCTTTTCCAATGAGTCAACTCTTCGCATGAGGTGGCCAAAGTATTGGAGTTTCAGCTTCAGCATCAGTCCTTCCCAAGAACACCCAGGACTGATCTTTAGGATGGACTGGTTGGATCTGCTTGCAGTATAAATGAGGCTAGTATAGAAATCTATTCCATAAAAATACTTATCGTGACAATAGATGAGACAAACATAGCTCTGAGTCTTATTATAATCAAGATCGTGGCATTAATTTTACTTATTTAATTTTCTGTCTCCTTTAAATAAACTACAAACTCCATTATTGCAGGTTTCTGTTCTTGCTTTTGTGTTTTTACTCTTGTTCTTTTTGTTTTCCTCTGGTATTAGCTCCAGCTTCTGAAACTGTATGATGAATGGCATATGCCCAATGACTGTTGAATGAAATAATGAATAAATAAATGTGTTTATAAAAGATTTTTTCTTTTGCAGTTGAAATACATATATTAATACTTTATAGAGTATATGTATTACAAGTATGTTACCCTTGACTCCTATTTATTTTTCAGCATTGTTTATGGATGTTTATTATCAAAGAAAAGTTGTTGTTGTTTATTTCAACTGTATTCAGTTCAGTTCAGTTCAGTCCAGTCACTCAGTTGTGTCCGACTCTTTGCGACCCCATGAATCGCAGCACGCCAGGCCTCCCTTTCCATCACCAACTCCCAGAGTTCACTCAGACTCACGTCCATTGAATCCGTGATGCCATCCAGCCATCTCATCCTCGGTCGTCCCCTTCTCCTCCTGCCCCCAATCCCTCCCAGCATCAGAGTCTTTTCCAATGAGTCAACTCTTCGCATGAGGTGGCCAAAGTACTGGATTGAGGTATGCCAAGTCACTTCAGTCGTGTCCGACTCTGTGTGACCCCATAGACGGCAGCCCACCAGGCTTCCTCGTCCCTGGGATTCTCCAGGCAAGAACACTGGAGTGGGTAAAGTGTGAGTTAATCACTCAGACTCTTTTGCGACCCCATAGACAGTAGCCCACCAGGCTTCTCTGTCCATGGAATTCTCCAGGCAAGAATACTGGAGTGAGTTGCCATTCCCTTCTCCAGAGGATTTTCCTGACCTAGGGATCGAACTCAGGTCTCCTATCTTGGAGGCAGATTCTTTATCAATTGACCCACCAAGGATTTATATAAAATATATTTCACCAATCTGAAGTGTACAATTTCATGTGTTTTACCAGTTGTGTATAATTGTATAGCCACTGTCACAATTGTGATATGGACTATTTCTATGACCTCAAAAAAGTGCCCTTGTCCCCTTGGAAGTCATCTCCTAAACACTGTCCCTTGCCTGAACTTGATTCTTATAGTTTTCCTTTGACTGTAATCCTAGACATCCTAGACCGCGGTGGTATTAAGAGATGCCCTAAGGGATTTCCTGTATTCCAGACAGTCTGTCTTACCTCAAATGTGTAGTAGCAGCCAAGTTTCCCCTTGATGATCAGGATTAATCATCCAAACCAGTATGGTAACTCTCTTCTCTGCCTATTGATTAAAAAACATTAGGCACTCAAAGTGGCTGGGTGGACATCTTAACTTCCAGTTCAGGGCAATCACTATTGTGTCTCATGGTAGAAGCATTCCTTCTTTTGGAGCTAATATACCTAGACTGGCAGAGCCTATGGTTGTGGGAAAAGGAAGCAAAAATTTTGCCATTGGATCTGAGGGCTAAAAGTGAGTAGTAACACTGACTTATATCCCCTTGATTCTTGGATACCTGATTCTTGACTATGATAGTATTTAGAGTATATTCACCACCCTGGAGGACATTTTTCCAGCCCCACATGGTATTGCCACCTAGTTGGCTCTGTAATTGAGTCTTTTTCTTTTCTTTTTTCTTTTTTTTTTTTAAACTATAAAGTGAGTTCCCTGATCAAAAGCACTGCTATGTGGAATACCATGTTGGTGGATAAAGCATTCTGCTAGTCCATGAATGGTGTTTTTGACAGAAGCAGTGCACACAAAGAAAGCAAAATCATATCCAAAGTGTCTATTTATTTCAATAATAAAAAAAAAATTACTGCTTGCATGACAAAAGCAGTCCAGTTTAATCAACCTACCACCAGGTAGCTGGCTGATCTCTCTGAAGAATGCTGTAACAGGGACTCAGTGTTGATTTCGGATACTGGCAGACTGAGCATCCAGTAATGGTTGTAGCCAGGTCAGCTTGTTAAGTAGAAGTTCTTGTTACTTAACCCATAGATTACCTCCATCCCTGCCAACGGGACCACTTTATTCATGAGTCCATCAAGAAATGACAGGAATGACTGGGGAAAGAAGCTGACTGGTATCCCAAGACTGATTATTAAATTGATTACTAAAATCCTCTCTTGATGCCACCTTTTCATGTGGGACACAACCATCTTCATATTCTTTGCCAGTTCACAAAGTTCTGTCTACATGCCTCTTCCTTAGACTTCCTTGTCTTAAATTTGTCAATTACATTTCTTCCAAGTCTCTTGCCAGATGTCAAATCATTTTCCACAGCTCATGAATCATTATATATGCTTTTATCTGACTGTTTCTCCTTTCAGGCAACGTGATCAGCTAGATACACTGCTATAAATTTTGTCCACTAGAAGAACTTCCATCTACCTCTGTCCCTTAGAGATGTCCCAGAAAGGGGCTGCAATCCTGCAGCTGCCCACTTTCAGGTCATGTCTGTGTATAGCAGAACCATCTGTTAACTAGTTCTTAGTTTCTTCTTTCTCAGTCATGTGGTCCTAAGAAACTCTCCTTTAGAAGCTCTCCTCCTAAAATTTCTCTTTAGGATGTTTCATTAACCTAAATAGAATAGTTCTTATCACAACAAAATGTTTTATTTTGTACTTAATTTTCAAGTGCATTTCTAGGCAAATTAAATTATATCATAGATAAATAATAAACCTTAATGCTAGGTCAGTTTAACTAGAACAGAGTTTCTTAATGATAGCACTATTAACCTTTTGGGAGATAATTCTTATTGTTGGAAGATATTGTGCATTGTAGGATGTTTAGTTTCATCCTCTGTACTCACTAGATTCCTAAAATATTTCTTCTAGTGTGATGACCAGTAATGTCCCCAGGCATTGCCACATATCTCCTCCAGGGCTGAATCATCCTGATAGAAAACCACAGAACTAGAATTGTGAGTTGTCTTATTATTATGCACACTTTTGAATATCACATGCATATTTATTACTTTCTTAAATGTGTAATTGAAATGTTGAAAGGCAAAAGCAAAAAGCTAGGTTTTACAATGCCTCTTTATCTTTTAAAAGATACAACTCATCTTTCTTTTCACACTTAGATATTTAAATCGGTTTTCCTGGTATGACAGAAAAACACAACCTGTAATCATGTGCTTTGAATTTTCAGTTATAAAACCAGAATGTGGTAGAATAAGCCATACCGTTAGCACTCGCCATGCTATCAGTGATTTATTATATAAGAGTTTCTATCTTTTGACTCAGATTTAGAGGACATATTAGAAATACAAAATGTATACCACATTGTGATTACTCAGTTGCCAATTTATGTCCATTGGACTGAAAACTTGTTATGGGCAAAGACAAAAAAAGCAAACCAAAAAGCCCTGTACTTTACACATCTTTGTTTCTAGAGATTAAAACTTGCCTTATTTGTAACCAATATTAAATGTCAGTAAATGCTCTTAAATAATTTAAGGGCATAAATTTTAATATATTGATTTTTCTTACACACTGCTGCTGCTGCTGCTAAGTTGCTTCAGTCATGTCCGACTCTGTGTGACCCCATAGATGGCAGCCCATCAGGCTCCCCCATCCCTGGGGTTCTCCAGGCAAGAACACTGGAGTGGGTTGCCATTTCCTTCTCCTTACGCATTAGCTAACTAAAAACACAGTAAAACTTTCTACTGACTTAACTATTGGAGAAGGAAATGGCAACCCACTCCAGTGTTCTTGCCTGGAAAATCCCAGGGACGGGGGACCCTGGTGGGCTGCCGTCTATGGGGTCGCACAGAGTCGGACACGACTGAAGCGACTTAGCAGCAGCAGTAGCAGTGATACTGACAGTGATTTAGTTATGTAAATAGAAATCCTATAATTCAGCAAGATTTAATAAAATATGGAAACTATCATACCTGTGAGCTTAATTAGACTGTAGGCTAACTGAAAAGTGTGCTGAAATATTGTTCATCTCTAATTTTAAATGGCTAGTTTGTGATTGTGAAACATTTTTCATGATTTTAACATTAAGCAATTTTGTAACACAAGCTAGAACAATTCTTAGACTTTAGTAAATATAATTATCATTGGAGAGTTACAATGTAATGTTATTTGATACTTTAGTATGTGCAAATGTAAGCAAATTTGTAAAGTACATTTTAGATTTCCAAGATCATTTTTAACATCTTTTCTCCTTCTTTTTGCTATGTTGACCTTTGTTGCATCTGTAATTTTATCAGCCTTTGTTCCTTTCATAATTTTATCTGATTGCTTCCTTGTTTGTTGAGGTCTTCTCACCCCTATCCTTCCTTTTCTATACACCTTCCCATGGGTGCTTTTTCTTCCATTAGTATTACACAAATTTCATAACTTATATTCCTTTTTCAAATCCAATGACCTTTCAAATGTCCAAACAAAAGTTTTAGAAGAAATATAATACAAGTAGAGATATTCTTGTTGAGGTCCTGAGACACATTGGGGAACTTTTTCAGTTCCCATGAAGAAGCAGTTAAATATTACTTCTTTGAGATAGCACATTTAATTATTTCTAACTAGTTGACTTTAGAGAAAGAATGTCACAATGTCATTTGCATTAGGTTGTCATAAATGCTAAATTTTGCATATATACTTTTGTGATATATACTTTTGAATAGAAAAACATTTTTATTAAAGTATAGTTAATTTACAATGTTGTGTTAATTTCTGCTATACAGCAATGTGATTCAGTTATACATATCTATGTATTATTTTTTAATCTTCCTTTCCATTGTGGTGTATTATAGGATACTGAATATAATTCTCTTTGCTACAGTAGGACCTTGTTGCTTATCCATCTTATATGTAATAGCTTTCATCTGCTAACCCAACCTCTTATTCTCTCTCCCAGTGCCCTCCCCACTGGCAACTACAAGTCTGTTCTCTATGTCTGTGAGTCTGTTTCTACTTTGTAGATAGGTTCCTTTATGCCATATTTCAGATTCCACATACAAGTGTTATCATATGATATTTGTATTGCTCTCTCTGACTTACTTCATTTAGAATGATAATCTGTAGTTGCATCCATTTGGCTAAAAATTGTATTATTTCATTCTTTTTTTATTTAAAGTTTCAGAAATTTATTTTTTTATTTTTTATTTTTTACTTTACAATTCCATTGTATATATGTACTCCATCTTCTTGATCTATTCATTTATCGGTGGACAATTAGGTCATTTCCATGTCTTGGCTATTGTAACTAATGCTGCTATAAACAAAGGGTGGATGTATCTTTTTGGATTAGTTTTGTCTGGATATATGCCCAGGAGTGGGATTGCTGGATCATTGCTGCTGCTGCTTAGTAACTTCGGTCGTGTCCAACTCTGTGTGAACCCATGGATTGTAGCTCACCAGGCTCCTGTGTCCATGGGATTTCCCAGGCAAGAATACTGGAGTGGGTTGCCATGCCTTCCTCCAGGGGATCTTCCCAACCCAGGGATCAAACCCAGGTCTCCCACATTGCAGGTGGATCTTTACTGTCTGAGCCACCAGAGAAGCCCAAGAATACTGGAATGGGTAGCCTATCCCTTCTCCAGCTGAATCAGATGATAATTCTATTTTTAGCTTTCTAACTAACCTTCATACTGTTTTCCATAGTGGCTGTATCAACTTATATTCCTATCAACAGTGTAGAGGGTTCCTTTTTTTTCACACCCTCTCCAGCACTTATTATTTGTAGAATTTTTAATGGTGATTCTGGCTAATGTGAGGTAGTACCTGACTGTAGTTTTGATTTACATTTCCCTAATTAGTGATATTGAGCATAGTTTCATGAGCTTAATTGGCCATTTGTATTTTTTCCTTGGAGAAAAACCTAGTTAGTTCTCCTGCCCATTTTAAATTTTGCACTAGATTTGAAGATTCACTGGTGGAATTTAAGATGTCAATAAAAGTCTTTAAATAGAGTAGAAAAAAATATTCAGCTAAGGGCTTTTAGAGTTCTTTCTAATAATTCACAAGTTAACACCCATTCTGTTTTTTCATAAGAACAATCTGAGTCATATGTAAATTACAGTAAATAATATTAGAGTGAATATTTACTCAATATTTAGGGAACAGGAAATTAAGAAGAGCGAAAGTCCTGCTAAATATTTTGTCTCAAATTTATACCTAATTTCCAACTCGGACTTTCACATTATATACAACTTCCCAGTATTTACTTACCTTTTGAATTTATAAAATTATTGTTTCAGGGAAGAATAGGATAACATTAAAAATAGCATTACTTCCCAACTCACTGATAAGTTAAAGTGTGGGGAGACATTGACTGGACTTGTGCTAGTGGACAAATGGGAAGTCATATTATTTAAAAACTCAGAAATTTTGTAATACATATTAGAACAATGACCTACTAGCAAGCAAAGAGGCAAAATTTTAATTTCAAATGTTGCACCATAAGAAAACTACAGTGTGAAAAGTTGCTTCTTCATATAAAAAATAATGGTGATGATTTTAATTTTTGATTATTATCAAGATATCTGTTACAAAGCATTACTATCTTCTGGTAAAATGGCTAGATTCTGAGGTGATAATTAACGTGTGTAATTCTAAAAATAGGAAATATATGCCTTATATATGTACATAATAAACATTATATGCTATCATTATAGGGACCTAACAGACATTATACACAGTAAATACCACATTTCGTATATATACCCCAAAGAAGTATATATTAGATTTTTTTCTGAGTGGATCAGCAACATTTTAGAAGTAGAATAAATACCCAATTTCATTAGTGAAATATGCAATTTCATTAAGGACAGGGAAGCCTGGCATGCTGCAGTCTATGGGATCACAAAGGGTTGAACACAACTTAGCGACTGAACAACAACTTATTGTATAGCATATGACATCAAGATCCAGAAAGGTAAAATGATTATGGAAGGTCAAATAACTGGCTAATGGAAGAGCTGGAATGAGAGCCCCAGGTCCACAAACTCCCAGCCCCAAATTTGTTCTTCATTTCTGCATGCTGAACAAAATGTTATTGGTTATACATAGATTGTGTCTACATTTGGATAAGATTTGGGTTGATTCTGAATTGAAAGAAGATTTCTCAGTTAAGCTTCTTGATTTAATTTTGGGTACATAAATGCTGCCATGAATTTGGACACATTCATGGCTTCAGACAAGTTCATAAACCCAGTGGAACCAGGGCTTTAATCAAGAGAATAGATAGGAATTTTGAAATGCTAAACAATGAAATTGAAAGAATTCACCCAGTTCTTTTTCTTTTTACTATGTAACTTTGAACTGACTTGAAATTCCCTGGAGAGCTAACTTCAGCTGATGAGTACAGTGGGATATAAAACCCTCAACTTCATAGCAATGTGAAGTGTAGCACTTTACTAACTCGAAAAATTTCTTGATCAGTATTTTTTAAATCTCATGTCTTCTTTTTTTATTTATGACATTTTCATTTTTAGGTATGGTTTTGTTTGTACATTAAGGTAAATACCTAGACAAACAAACCAAAAATAAAGAGTCTATTGGAAATTCAGGCATATCTTTAGCTATTTAAGAGAATGACTAAGGGTTGCCTTTGACTTTTTAAAAGGGCAAATAGATTATGCAAAAGAAAAAGTAAATAATCTGATCTATATGTAGTCTAGAGATTTTTGTTTCATTAACGTTATAATATGAAGATTGTATTGTGTGTACTAGTTGCTCAGTGGTGTCCAGTTCTTTCCAATTTCATGAACTGTAGCCCGCCAGGCTCATATGCTCATGAAATTCTCCAGGCAAGAATACTGGAGTGGGTAGCCATTCCCTTTTCCAAGGGATCTTCTCTTAGGATCAAATCCAGGTCTCCTGCATTGCAGGCAGATTCTTTACCATCTGAGCCACCAGGGAAGTGTGAGTGCATGTAAAGAGAACTTTACTACAAATCTGGGTAAAAACCCACCTGTCAATGCAGGAGACAAGAGATGTGGGTTCAATCCCTGGGTCAGAAAGATCCCCTGGAGGAGGGCATGGGCCTGCAGAATCCCCTCACTCCAGCTTTCTGGCCTGCAGAATCCCATAGACAGAGGCGCCTGGTGGGCTACAGTCCAGAGAGTCACAAAGAGTTGGACAGGACTAAAGGGATGCAGCACACACGCATGCAAATAGTTAAGTAAGATACCTATTTTGAGAGATGCATAGAGAACACTATAAATCACTATGGAAATCACTTTTAGACTTCTTGTTTAAGTCAGATACACTTGGCAGATGAAAGAAAGCATCTCTGAATTTAAGGCTAAAATGGACATTTTTAGAAACTACATTTCAAACTAAAAAAGGAATCATAGTATTTATAGTTTGCAATGAGGGGAAAAGGGGAAAGCAAACAAAGGAATAACTTCAAATGTATGAGCTAGAGCAGTGATTCATATATATTTAATGTTCTATGTGTTTGAGTGTTTGTTGGTGCTATTCTCTATGATGAATTTTTATTAAGTAAGGTACAAGAGAGAAAGAAAAATATAATTCAAAGATTTAGGTGGAAGGATAGAAAATATTCTTGAATTCATTACTGTTAGAATGTAATTTTTGCTTGAAAATTCTTCTCAACTTAACTCCCTCTGACTTGCCACCTCATTTCTATCTCAGCTACTCCCTACTCTCCTCAACATTCCCATTCAACCTCTTTACTCGTTGTATTAGCATAATATTACTCCTATCTCTAGAGAATGTCAACGCGTATTAGCATAATATTACTCCTATCTCTAGAGAATGTCAACGCCACCTGCTGAAGACTCTCTCAGGGCACTATTTCCACCTCACAATCTGTTTACTTTCCTCCTCTAAGTTATTTTTTTCCCCTTATCTCTAAGGAAGAGTATGCCTCCTTTCTAAACCTAATTCATCCACATTTCCTGCCACCTCCTTAAGGAATTTCCTTCACTAATTATGTACTCCCATATATTCACGTGCAATATCTTCTCTTGATGTTTTTTCCCTGAGCAAACAAACTTGCTAATGATTTAAGTCACTATCCTACTTCTCTTTTTTCCTCCATCATCAAAATGAATCATAACAAAAAAATTTAGTCACTGCTTAATCACTCATAGATCACTAAGTTTTTTATACTTTAAATTTTATACATCTCCCTCATTTATCTCATGCACTTTTATAAAATCAAATATTCATTTTGTTTGGACAGACTCTAAATAGGTATATCTAGACTTTGTCTCTTGTTCTTGGTTGCAAGGAAGAGATAGCCACTGAACTTGATTTAAGCCAAAAAAGCAATTTAATGTAAGAACACCGGGTCAGATAACAGGAAGACTATGACTAAGAACATGATTCAAAAATCAAGCAGGAAAGAGGGTTTTTAACTTAATAATAAAAAGAGAACTAACCCAATTAAAAAGATGGGCAAATAATTGGAAAAGACATTTCTCCAAAATATATATGTGAATCAGTCAGTTCAGTTCAGTTCATTTCAGTCGCTCAGTCATGTCCGACTCTTTGTGACCCCATGAATCACAGCACGCCAGGCCACCCTGTCCATCACCAACTCCCGGAGTTCACTCAGACTCACGTCTATCGAGTCAGTGATGCCATCCAGCCATCTCACCCTCTGTCGTCCCCTTCTCCTGCCCCCAATCCCTCCCAGCTTCAGAGTCTTTTCCAATGAGTCAACTCTTCACATGAGGTGGCCAAAGTACTGGAGTTTCAGCTTCAGCATCATTCCTTCCAAAGAAATCCCAGGGCTGATCTCCTTCAGAATGGATTGGTTGGATCTCCTTGCAGTCCAAGGGACTTTCAAGAGTCTTCTCCAACACCACAGTTCAAAACCATCAATTCTTCATCGCTCAGCCTTCTTCACAGTCCAACTCTCACATCCATACATGACCACAGGAAAAACCATAGCCTTGACTAGATGGACCTTTGTTGGCAAAGTAATGTCTCTGTTTTTGAATATGCTATCTAGGTTGGTCATAACTTTTCTTCCAAGGAGTAAGCGTCTTTTAATTTCATGGCTGCAGTCACCATCTGCAGTGATTTTGGAGCCCAAAAAATAAAGTCTGACACTGTTTCCACTGTTTCCCCATCTATTTCCCATGAAGTAATGGGACCAGATGGCATGATCTTCATTTTCTGAATGTTGAGCTTTAAGCCAACTTTTTCACTGTCCTCTTTCACTTTCATCAAGAGGCTTTTTAATTCCTCCTCACTTTCTGCCATAAGGGTGGTGTCATCTGCATATCTGAGGTGATTGATACTTTCTCCTGGCAATCTTGATTCCAGCTTGTGCTTCTTCCAGCCCAGAGTTTCTCATGATGTACTCTGCATACAAGTTAAATAAGCAGGGTGACAATATACAGCCTTGATGTACTCCTTTTCTATTTGGAATCAATCATAACCAAACGAACAGATTTTCAACATCATTGTAAGGCAAAACCCCAAAGAAGCTTTATACACACTAGAATAGCTGTGGATAGAGAACCCCATGGACAGAGAAGCCTGGTGGGCTACAGACTGTAGGGTGGCAAGAGTCAGACAGGATTTAGTGACTAAACAACCAGGATAGCTGTAATAAAAATGATACATAGTAAGAAGTGCTAGTAAGGATGTGTTGAAATTGGAATGTTCATACACTGTTAGTAAGAATGTAAAATGGTACAACTACTACAGAAAGTAGTTTGACAGTTCCTCAAAATGTTAAACTTTGAGTTACAATGTTATTGTTGTTTAGTCGCTATATCCTATCCGATTCTTGTGTGACCCGGTGGACTGTTCCCTGCCACGCTCCTCTGTCCATGGGGTTTCCCAGACAAGAATACTGGAGTGGGCTGCCAATTCCTTCTCCAGTGTAGCTTCCCAACCGAGGGAATGAACCTGCATATCCTGAATTGGCAGGTGGGCTCTTTACCACTGAGCCACCCAGGAAGCTTGGAGTCACAATATGCCTCAGCAGTTTCAGGTTTTGATATATATATATATATATATATATATCTTGGATATACACACATATATATGTATATATCCAAGTAAAATGAAACAATGTGTCAACACCAAAGTGTATGCACAAATATTCATAGCCACAGTATTTATAGTATCCAAAAAATAGAAACAATCCAAATATCTATTAACTTATAAATGAATAAACAAAATGTGGTAAATCCATAAAACTGTTTAGCAGTAAAAAGGAGTGAAGTAGTGATATGTGCTGCAATATGGATGAACTTTAAAAATACTGTGCTACATGAAACCAGCTGCTCACATAAGACTACAAATTTTGTTTTTTCATTTCTATGAATGTCCACATTAGGAACTATTATAGAGGCAGAAAGTAGATAAGTTGTTGCCTGAAGGGAGGTGGGTTGATTGCTGATGGGTCCAAGGTTTCTTTTGGAGTGATGAAAATGTTCCACAGTTAGATTCATGTTTATAAACCTTGACTATACTAAACCCCACTGAGCTGCATACTTTAAATGGGTGAATGCCTATATTGTGTGCACTGTTATCTCCATAAAGCTGCTTTTAAAAAGTTAACCAGGGACCATGGAGAGTCAGTCAGAATAAGACATAACCAGCTCTGACCACAGAACAATCAAGTTTCCATGCTACCACCAGTTCTGTCACTCTGTGATCAGTGGGAACAGATACTGGATTCTTATGTTGATGGCATGAGATCCACTCTCCTAGCTTCTCTGTGTCACACTCTGAGTGAGGGTGTCTGATTGCTCAAAGTTAAGTCTTTGAGGTCTGGTGTTAAGAACCTGTGTGGGGGGGTGTGGAATTACCTGGCCTTTTATGTAAAGCAAAACAATCTCCACTTCCCTAAGTATAGACAGGGAGTTCAAATGCTCAGCAGCTATAGAAATATGATGTACAGTCTCTCCAGAAAGCCTTGAATATGCTTTCCATAAGACCAGATGGATAACTGGCTATCCTGCCTGATGCTAAATTTTAGAACACTCAATACTGAACTCTTCCAACCAATAAGAGTTTCTTGAATTCTCCCTTGACTCCTATTAGAGGCTTTATCCTTCCAAACATTGAAAAGAAGTTAGGGTTGTCTTTGATTTCTCTTTTCTTCCCTTCCTCAGGGAGTGGCAAAGTTTTAAACTCTTATTATCCTCCACTCACTTTTAATAGAAATTATCATTACTGCTACTTCCAACTTCTTTAAAACTCTGTGATATGACATTCAGTTTATTTTAGTAACATTTTTGTCTCTTCTAACAAACAGAATTTTTATCTCTTCTAATAAAATCCATTCCACACACCACTGCCAGATCAATTTTCTCATAGCATAGCCCACATCAAGCTATTCTCCTGTTCAAAAACCTTCAGTGGTAAATCGTGATTTCCATTTTTTTTATTAATTAATTTTTTTTAATTTTCCTTTACAATTCTGTATTGGTTTTGCCATACATTGACATGAATCCACCATGGGTGTACATGCGTTCCCAAACATGAACCCCGATTTCCATGTTAACAGTGATTGATATTCAAGATCCTTAAAAGTTTACTGTCTTTTTTTCCAGAATATTTTCTCACTCTTATATACATGTATTAACAAAGTTTATGCTATTCTCTCAAAGTATACAATTCATTTGTTTTTGGTTTATTCCACCATAATTTTGAAAAAGTACTTTATAAGTGGATGACCTTAAAAATAATAATTTGCATCATTCCTAAAATGCTGCAAATTTAATAATTTTTTACTAGAAAAGCTAAAATTTAAATGGGTTTTTAACTAAAGAAATTGGTTACAATTTCTTAAAATGGCAAAAGGTATCTCCACAGTTCTTTAAAATATCTGAACAGATATTTAATTATTTAACAGGTAATAAATTTTAGAAGTGTTATTAGATATTATATCTCAAATAAATATGCTTTAGGCAACCTATTCTAAAAAAAAAAGTCTTTTTTAATTATAAGCTTCTCCTCCAAAATGAATTTAATATTATCCCCTTTCATTTTTTGGTTTCATTCAATTTCATCAAAGTTTATTTCACTAAATGTCACATACTTAAAGTGTACAATTTGATCAGTTTGGGCACATGTATAAAAAGATAGAAAACAATCAAAATAGGCTAACAAACATTTCTATGTACCACCTTGAACTCTTCTCTCCTGCACCCCCATATCTGACTTGATTTTTGTCCCTATGAGTTAGTCTACTCTTTAGAATTTTATATGAATGAAATTATAAAAGATGCAAATTATAAAATATAAAATATTCATTTTTTTTTCTTATTTTTCATTTGATTTTTGACCTGGCTTCTTTCACCTAATATAATGGTTTTTTAAAAAATTTATTCAAGTTACAGCATGAATTAATTAATAGCTAATTATTTACTGCTACCTAGTATTTCATTGAATGGCTCTATCATAATTTCCCATTCATGTGTTGTTAGACATTTGGATTATTTATAGTTTTGTCTACTTAAAATAAATCTGTTAAGGCTATTTGTGATCCAATCTTTTTGTGGTCATATATTTTTATTTTTCTTGGGTAAATACCTAGGAGTGTAAAGTCTGAATCATCAATAAGTGTATGTTTAAGCTTTTAAGAAATTGCCAACCCTCTTACAAAGTAGCTATACCATTTTATATCCTTATTAGTTATGTATGCAAGTTCAAGTTGGCCATATCCTTTCCTGTTCTGTTTTAATTTCATTTTAATTTTCCCATTCTGATTGGTGTGGTGTTGTGTCTCAATATGGTTTGAATTCTTACCTTCAAAGACTAATGATGCTATAGGCATCATAATGATGCTATATGCTGTATATTTTCTCTCTTGAAATAACTACTAAATCCTTCTGCCCATTTTTAAAATTTTTCATTGTTTATCTTATTATTATTGAATTGTAAGCATTTTTTAATCTTTTTCTGATTTATGTGTTGTGAATATTTTCTCTGTTTGTGGTTTGCCATTTCATTTTCTTAATGTGTCTCCAGAAGAGTGAATTTTAAATTTTAATGAATGTTGATTTATCATTTTTAAGAAATTTATGATTCATTGTTTTGTGTTCTAAGAAACCTTTGATCACTTTAAGGTTGCAAAGATTTTTCTTTATGTTTTCTTCTAGGAGAATTATAGCTTTAGATTTCATATTTAGGTCTATGATCCATTTTGAATAAAATTTTGTATATAGAGTATGATAAGGATCACCATTTATTTTCTCTGTATTGTTACCAGTTGTTAGAACAACACTTTAAATTGGCTAAAGGCAATATTCTGTTGATATCTATATTACTTTTCCCAAGTTCCACACTGTCTTGGTTAGTATATTTTTAGGATATGGCTTGAAATCAGTAAGTCCTTTTACTTTATTCCTTTAAAAAATAACTTTGGATATTTCAGGTTCTTTATATTTTCATGTAAAATTGAAAATCAACTTGTCAAATTCTACAAAAATGTCTGCTGCAATTTTGATTGTATCTGTTTTGCTTTAGTCACCATAAAATCATTGCCCCTATTGTTATTTATCTTATCTTATAATCTTCTGGGATTTGATATGTGGAAAACAGTAGCAGTCTGCTGATTAAATAATTGGGGGAAAAGACTCCACCTGCCATGTATACTATGTAGTATTATACCAGATGAGGCATTTTTGCTACTTGACACAGCACAGAGTTCAGTGCTTGGCAGTTGTAATAACACTGATGGCAACATTTAACACTCATAAAATGTAGAGACCAGTCATGACTTCCGCTGGTCAACAGTATTGGCCTGAGGCTGGGAAATATTCTGGCATGGCTATTGGAGTCTGTGACTTGCCTCCCTATCATCTGTTCCTAGTGTAGATCTTCTATTCCAAGATTCTTTTATAGCTTGCTAAAATTTAACATCCTGGAATAAACTTTTAAAATTCAATGAGCTGTACTGTATTCCATCATTGCCCTTTGTGGTCTGTTTTTAATGGTTTTGAAGTGATTCCAATCCCAAAGAAAGGCAACGCCAAAGAATGCTCAGACTACTACACAATTGCACTCATCTCACACACTAGCAAAGTAATGCTCAAAATTCTCCAAGCTAGGCTTCAACAGTACGTGAACCGAATTCAAGGTGGATTTAGAAAAGGCAGAGGAACCAGAGACCAAATTGCCAACATCTGTTGGATCCAAAAAAAAAAAAAAAAGGCAAGAGAATTCCAGAATATCTACTTCTGCTTCATTGACTACACTAAAGCCTTTCACTGTGTAGATCACAACAAACTGTGGAAAATTCTTCAAGAGATGGGAATACCAGACCACCTGACCTACCTCCTGAGAAATCTGTGTGCAGGTCAAGAAGCAACAGTGAGAACCAGAAATGGAACAACAGACTGGTTCCAAATTGGGAAAGGGGTACGTCAAGACTGTACATTGTCACCCTGCTTATTTAAGTAATATGCAGAGTACATCATGCAAAATGCCAGGCTGGATAAATCACTTGCTGGAAAGAAGATTGCAGGGAAAAATACCAATAATCTCAGATATGCAGATGAGGTTATGGCAGAAAGTGAAGAGGAACTAGAGTCTCTTGATGAAAGTGAAAAAGGAGAGTGAAAAAGCGGGCTTAAAACTCAACATTCAAAAAACAAAGATCATGGCATCCTGTTCCATCACTTCAAGGCAAATAGATGGGGAGGGAATGGAAACAGTGACAGACTTTATTCTGGGGGGCTCCAAAATCATTGCAGATGGTGACTGCAGCCATGAAATTAAAAGACGCTTGCTCCTTGGAATAAAAGCTATAACAGACCTAGACAGCATATTAAAAAGCAGAGACATTGCCCACAAAGGTCCATCTAGTGAGAGCTGTGGTTTTTCCAGTAGTCATGTATGTATATGAGAGTTGAACCAGAAAGAAGGCTGAGCACTGAAGAATTGATGCTTTTGAACTGTGGTGTTGGAGAAGAATTTTGAGAGTTCCTTGGACTGCTAGGAGATCCAACCAGTCCATACTAAAGGAGATCAGTCCTGAATATTCATTGGAAGGACTGATGCTGAAGCTGAAACTCCAATACTTTGGCAACCTGATGTGAAGAACTGACACATTGGAAAAGACCCTGATGCTGGGAAAGATTGAAGGTGGGAGGAGAAGGGAACAACATAAGATAAGATAGTTGGATGGCATCACCGACTCATTGGTTGTGAGTTTGAGCAAGTTCTGGGAGTTGGTGATGGACAGGGAAGCCTGGCGTGCTACTGTCTATGGGTTTGCAAAGAGTCGGATAGGACTGAGTGACTGAACTGATTGACTTACTGACTCATCACCTGAAGGAACTGAGAATGTATTATTATCTGCATTTGTACTGCTCTTAGAGTAGAACAATATGATAGGCTGCCATGGTATATGAAGATGAGAAGAGCATTCCTAGATCTGCAGACAGTGACTTCCAGTTTCTGTGGATTGTCTATATTCATGCTGGATGAAACTGGGTAAAAGTATGGACAGCAGTTGTTAAATGTTCTGACCTAACTTTGATAATACTTAGGTTTTCATGAGTTGGATTCTAATTCTCGATCTTCCATATATTTTATCTATTATGTAATTATTCCTTTGCCTTTGAAATATTTTGTGCATTATAAATCAATATATTAATTTACTATCATCTTATTTAAAATTCATTTCAGTATTTTATTTTTTCTTTTTAAGTCACTTCATCTTATTTTCTTTATATAAGACTATTTTTTCTTATCTTGAACTTTCCTGATTGACACATAAACTCTCCTGTATATTGTCATAATTTTAACACATCAGTTCAGTTCAGTCATGTCTGACTCTTTGTGACCTCATGTACTGCAGCATGCCAGGCTTCCCTGTCCATCACCAACTCCCAGAACTTGCTCAAACTCATGACCATTGAGTTGGTGATGCTATAAAACCATCTCATCCTCTGTCGCCCCTTCTCCTCCTGCCTTCAATCTTTCCCAGCATCACGGTCTTTTCCAATGTGTCAGTTCTTCACATCAGGTGGCCAAAGTATTGGAGTTTCAGTTATAGCATCAGTCCTTCCAGTGAATATTCAGGACTTATTTCCTTTAGGATGGACTGGATGGATCTCCTTGCAGTCCAAGGGACTCTCAAAAGTCTTCTCCAACACCACAGTTCAAAAGCATCAATTCTTCCATGCTCAGGTTTCTTTGTAGTACAACTCTCATACGTGACTCATTTATACATGACTACTGGAAAAACCATAGCTTTGTCTAGACAGACCTTTGTTGGCAAAGTAAAGTCTCTGCTTTTTTAATATGCCGTCTAGGTTGATCACAACTTTTCTTCCAAAGAGCAAGCGTCTGTTAATTTCATGGCTGCAGTCATCATCTGCAGTGATTTTGGAGTACCCCAAAATTGTCTGTCACTGTTTCCATTGTTTCCTCATCTATTTGCCATGATCTTAGTTTTCTGAATGTTGAGTTTGAAGCCAACATTTTCACTCTCTTTCACTTTCATCAAGAGGCTCTTTAGTTCTTCTTCGCTTTCTGCCATAAGGGTGGTGTCATCTGTTTATCTGTGGTTGTTGCTATTTCTCCCAGCAATCTTGATTCCAGCTTGTGCTTCATCCAGCCCAGCATTTTTCTTGATGCACCCTGCATCTAATTTAAATAAGGAGAGTGACAATATACAGCCTTGACATACTCCTTTCCTGATTGGAACCTGTCTGTTGTTCCATGTCTAGTTCTAACACATGCTGATTTGCTGATCCTACTTTTTGATTGTTACTTTGAGTTTTGTTTTTTTTTTGGTCATTGGGAATGCAGGTGCACAACTTCAGCTTCTATTATTTTCTTTTATCTCCCCCATTGCAGCCTAACTGTTCCTATCTGGTTCTAGACTGCCTGATAGTGAGCAGGTCCTTCAGTCTCCTGAGAAGCTCTCTTGAAATTCCCATCAGCTGGAAAAATCCTTAAGAAAATGGGAATCAGTTTCATGTTAGTCACCTCTTAACATTTTGACTCCTCCATATTCTGCCTGATTTTATTTATTACTCAGTATCCTCTACTAGTTATTTTTGTAGTTTGCCCAGGTACCAACTGGAGTGTGATTCTGTATGAGCATACATACTTATACTGGAAGTATAAATATCCAGATACTGAGTCATTGGATTCTTGGACTAGGTTGCTATTAAGAAGGTTTACCTATATTCTTTCCCTACTTAGGCACATAGATTTATTTAAATCATAGCATAAATAGATCCAATTAGCAGCACTTTTCAGCTTTCTTTCAGGAGGATTAGTGGGAGAGCCCTCTAGCCCCTAATCCCAGTTTCAGGCACTGAGTCTAAGTAATGTCTTCTGCAGCCTATAGAATATTTTTACTTCCTGTTAAATAAGGAATAGACTTCCTAACCATCTCCATTGGCTTTTGACAGATCACTCAGAAGATGTGCAATTTAAGCTGATATTTTAGTTTTGTGTTTATTTATGGAGATGTTTACCTTCTTTGAATATTATTGTATGTGCTTGATTCACTCATTTTTATTTTATTTATCATTGGGATATACTTGGAGCAGAGGGGCTCTTTAACACCTGAACATACAAAACCATCTTGACAAGAAATTTCAAACTGTATTTTATCACCATAGTGGCCCATATGGGGACTAATATTGTACTTAAAAAAAAAAAAAACAGGTTTATTGAAGAATCAGTAAAAGGCATCTGAAAGTGAAAGTCACTCAGTCATGTCTGACTCTTTGCAACCCCCTGGACTAGTCCATGGAATTCTCTAGGCCGGAATACTGGAGTGGGCAGCCTTTTCCTTCTCCAGGGGATCTTCCCAACCCAGGGATCAAACCCAGGTCTCCTGCATGGCAGGCAGATTCTTTACCAGCCGAGCCACAAGGGAAGCCCAAGAATACCGGGGTGGGTAGCCTATTCCTTCCCCAGGGGATCTTCCCAACCAGGAATCGAACTGGGGTGTCCTGCATTGCAGGTGGATTCTTTACCAACTGAGATATGAGGGAAGCCCTACAAAAGGCATCTACATGAATTTTAAATTTACTGAAAACAAAAAAGCAGAAATATATCATTCTCTTTAGAAATGATTGTTTTTTTGTTGGATCACAGAACTGTATTTCTGCTTTGAAAATTCCATAGGTGCAGTAAAAATGTAATTCAATTTACATAGTTTTTTTCACAGACAACCTTGTAAACTGAAATACACCATCATTTCTACAAATTCTGACATTTTGTTTTGTAGATGCCAAGAAAAAAAAAATCTACTTTAACTTGATAGGGCATGGATGGAACATCTAACCTGTCATTTTTGAAGAAAATTAATACCTCTGAATCATCAATCTAGTGTTCTTTATTCGTCATCTCTTGTATGCACTTATTCTTGATCTTTCCAGATTTATTTGGATATCTGACCTTTCTCAAACTATAAAAGTTATTGGGTTCAAGTGTGGTGATTGATCCCGTTTCCTCTCTCATCTGGCCTCTTCTCCTTTTCCTTATGGTGCCTCTCCGTTTTTAGAAGTTGCAGATGCAGAGGGTGAGCAAACTCTTGGTTGGGTCCTAAATTCCTTTCTGTAGTCCCTCCTCTGTTTCTTCATTTCTTTCCTTCTTTCATCCTCTATCTTTTTATTCTGCATCACTTTGCTAAAAGGGTTGCAGTAATTCTATTGGTGGTTCAGAGGTAAAGAATCTGCCTGCAATGTAGGAAACTTGCAGGAAACATGGGTTTAACCCCTGGGTGGGAAGATCCCCTGGAGGAGAAAATGGCAACCCACTCCAGTATTGTTGCCCGGAGGCCCCATTGACAGAGGAGGCTGGCAGGCTGCGGTCCATAGCGCTGCAAAGAGGTGGACACGACGAAAGCAACTTAGCACGGCACAGCACACTTCTACTTGACTCTGATACTCTAAAATTTTTCCCAGCTTTTTCATCTTTCACAATAAATTCTGAATCTCAATTTTGTGTTTTAAAGCTACTTACTTTATTCTCTCTTTAAAATTAATTCAAATCAAATTTCCCTTTCCGTGAAACTTCCCCTGTTTTGTAAATATTCATTATTTCATCTATAAATTTTACCAGCCTTTACTATTTGTGCACTGAACAGAAGGTTATGTGCTTTTTATTGAAGTGTTTAAGAACCAAATGTTGGGGTCAAATTTCTTGGGTTAGAATCCCAATTGCATCACTTACTAGCTTTGCAACTTTGGGCAATTGTCTTAGCTTTATGGAATTCAATTTTCTCTTCTGTAAAATAGAGATAATAAATACTTCCAGCCTTATCAAATTATTATTTTGTTATGAGGAGTAAATGGGCTAAGACATGAAAATTATATGGAACAGTGCTGGGTACATCCTAAGTACTATGTGAGTGTTAATAGTTTTTCTCTATTTATTGCATCTAAAAACTGTGTTTTAAAAAAACAAAAAAAAACTCTGTAAGTTTTAATTATATTATCCTAAAATTAGGATAAAATATCTACTTCATTAAGACTGACATGAGCAGATCAGTGAGAAATAGTATAAGGTAATAGCTAAGAGCATATTTGCTACAGCCAGACTGCCTGAGTCCAAATGCCAGTTCTGTCACTTGTCACTTGTTGGCTCTGTCACTTCTGACAAGTTCCTTAAAAACTCAAAAGTTCTTATACCCTCAGTTTCCTCCTCTGTGAAATGTGCATAATATACCACATTTGTAATATGATTATGCTGAGAATAAAAAGAGTTAACATATACAAATTGGCTAGAAAAGTGAATGACACATATCTACTCAAAAAGGATTAGCTATAAGAAGCAGAGACATCACTTTACCAACAAAGGTCCGTCTGGTCAAAGCTATGGTTTTTCCAGTAGTTATGTATGGGTGTGAGAGTTGGACTATAAAGAAAGCTGAGCACTGAAGAACTGATGCTTTTGAACTGTGGTGTTGGAGAAGACTCTTGAGAGTCCCTTGGACTGCTAGGAGATCCAGCCAGTCCATCCTAAAGGAAATAAGTCCTAAATATTCATTGGAAGGACTAATGCTGAAGCTGAAACTCCAATACTTGGGCCAGCTGATGTGAAGAACTGACTCATTAGAAAAGACCCTGATGCTGGGAAAGATTGAAGGCAGGAGGAGAAGGGGACGGCAGAGAGTGAGATGGTTGGATGGCAATACTGACACAGTGGACATGAGTTTGAGTAGGCTCCGGGAGTTGTTGATGAACAGGGAAGCCTGTAGTCCTGCAGTCCATGAGGTCGCAAAGAGTTGGACAGACTGAGAGACTGAACTGAACTGATCTGAACTATGAAGCCACCCAGCCTAATAAATTATCACATATTTCAATATATTAGTTTTAAGGCAAGTATTGTTTCTATTCTAGGTAGTAAACTTCTAGTGAATGAGAGTACTTCTTCCCCTGATTTAGATCCAGACTGCAGCCTATATTTTATGGATAAATGTGTATGAACTATGTTGAACATCAGTTTACCCATTGGCTAAATAATAATCCAGTGTCACTCTATCATATGTTGACTATGTCTGACTGTTAATATCATAGGAGACAAAGTAAATTATCTTCCTATTCTCTTGATAGAAAATGATATGCTATTGAAGTGAAGCTTAAATAAACTTGAAATGTATTTTACTAAAATGCAACAAAATGCCAAGAAGGAGGCAGTTGTTGGCCTTGGTTCAACATCTCAAGGATTTCAGAGCTAGTGTTTTGATGTTTTGAGGTTTTCTTAATCGTTGAAATATCTTTGCTATGATATCACTCTTAATGACCACACCCCAATCAGGAAGAAAAAGTAATGAAGGAGAAAGTGGAGGATCCTTATCAAAATGCAAACACTTTCCTGAAATCCCCAACACTTCCAAACACTTTCCTTGGTTAGATTGCCACATGGCCTCTTCTAGATGCAAAGTGGCCTAGAAAGATTAGATACTAGCTTCAAAATATAAGGAGAGAAATTTAACAGGGCTAGAATAAATGTTGATTGAATCTATTTACCACATAAGTAGATAACTCATAAGGTCTTTATACTCAAGTGATTTAATGTATCCAAACTTGTTTTTTAAATTTTATAAAAATACATGTGCAAAAATAGAAACTGTTATTTGATTTCCCTGAACATATAATTCCCAGTATGTTGTGCATGATTTTCCTAAGAAGAAAATAGAAAATTTAAAGCATTTCAACAACAGTTAACAACTTCTATTTACAAAGGTAAATGGTTTTATTTCACTCAAAACAGTGTTAGCTTAAACCCAGTCTTTGAAAAATTCTTTTCATTATGTCACATTCATTATTTTAACCATAAATATTTGTTATCTTTAAAATGGAACAAATACTGATCAATTTAAGCTCATTCACCCATTCAGGCAATACAATAAAACCCTGCTATAATGCAGTAAGCAAGATCCAGAAAACACAGCCTTATAAATGCAGGATAGTGTTGCTGCTAATTTAATAATATGACCAAAAGTGATTACAGTTTAACAAACCTACCAAGAGTTTTGATCCCAGCTATGGTTTGACATTAGCTAGTATCAGATGTGCACACTAGCTTAAATACCAATGGATTAACCCCTATTCTTGTGACTGTGAGGGACTACCTGGCTCAGTAGCTATGATTTTAGCTATGATCTAGCTCCATAGCTAAATATTTTGTTATTGTTTGATACCCGTAATCTGGGATGGTCCAAGGAGAACAGATTGGAGGACAAACATTTTGTGGATTAGGGTTGCCTGTCAACTCCCTATGTGTAGATTTACATCTTGTCCTCTCTTCCAATTCCACCTGTCCTTCCAAAGGCAAAAACTTAACCTCACCTTGTTTGAGAATATGGAGTAGATGAATTTACCTTACTCTGGTGTTTTACTGTGAATACTTATTTAGTACCTATTATGTTGCAGGAACTGCATTTGGTACCAGGGGACTAATGTTTAATGCAAATAAATATACAATTACTAATTTGGATAAGCACTGTGAGAAAAAATAAATACCATGGTAGAAAAAAAAAAAAGATACCAACAGATTGATTGAGAAAAAACCTAATAAGAAAGTTATATTTAAGATAAAAACTGAAATCCAAGAAGGTATCAATCAGATTCAATGCAGCAAACAGACAGTACAATCTGAATGATTAACTAAAAGCATTTACAAATATAGAAATGATTTAATTTAAGAGGAACTGATATAGTATAGGAAAGCCTTTAGGGACAGTACAGCACTTTAGATCTAGTAATACTATGTGTAGGGTAGAAGAGGGAACAGAGGACTTGCCACCTTGAAGAAGCAAGGAAAATGAACAATTATTCTGGAATCTGGGTGAATATGAATACATAAAATTTTCATCCATATTGTGTGCTGTGTGCTGTGCTTAGTCACTCAGTCATGTCTGACTGTGCAACCCCATGGACTGCAGCTCGTAAATCTCGTCTGTCCATGGATGCTCCAGGCAACAATACTGGAGTGGATCGCCATGCCCTCCTCCAAGGGATCTTCCCAACCTAGGGACTGAACCCAGGTCTCCCATATTACAGGTGGATTCTTTACAGTCTGAGCCACCAAGGAAGCTCTTTACAGATTGTAGAAGGATGCAAACTGAGAAGGTCGTTTACTGTGTTTTCACATTATACGATGTTTCTATAAAATTTAAAAAACTAATATATTTCAACTATAATCAGTCACTTTCCTCTCTGACTCGAACCCATGTCTCTTACATCTTCTGCACTGGTAGGCAGGTTCTTTAGGACTAGCAGAACCTGATGTTTTACAAATCCCAATTATGAATATTTTTTATTGGCTACCCTGGTAGATCAACTATTCATGTGACATTGACTACATAATGTCATTTCCATCAAGTATAAGGAGAAAGTAGTTGATCTAAGAATATGCAACCGAAAAATGTACTAGAGATGTTTCAAGGATCTGATTAATCAATATTCTTTTTTCTCCTAGATTTTGTAAATTTTGGATTATTAGTTACATTTCAGTTAATTTATATATGTGATCTCAGTGTAAAATTTACTTTCCTATCAAATATTATGTTCATAATATTATCTTCTTTTCCTAAAAATAGCTCCACAAAACTTAAATCTGCCCTGGAACTAAAGTTATTTTCTGAGTAATTATCTTCTCCAGTGAAAAGGAGTCAAGGGGCACCAACAGGCTCCCAGTGACCTCATTTGTCCTTAACTAAACTTTCTCAAACTGGTAGCATGACTGAAACCATTTCTGGAAAAACACAACTTACTTTATTGTCAGAAAATGCCAACAATCTGCCATGATCAATTATACTCATTAATTCTTAGAAGTAAGATGCCTATATGTGAGAGAGAAGCTATCACTACTAATGGCTATCTAGAAAATGGAGCTCAATGACATCTTGTAAGTAAATTAGTAATGCAGTTTATTCTAAATATTTCTTAAGTATTCTCTCAGTAGATTCTAAATATTCTCCTTGTACATAAAGGTAACATTTTCAATGAATACTTCTTCTAATAAATTATATCTCACTCATAAAGATATATTGTATGTATTCAACATTGAGAATTCTTATTAATGATCCATAGTTATTATTAATACTATAAAAACTACACTTAACTATAATTTATTAAATTTTATTCATTATGGTTAAGATACACCAGATTATTTTAATATCTTATCTATGTTAATCCAAATACATCTGGTTAGTTCTAAGTCATACTTTTCAAAAGTATATTTGAAAAACAGTCTTGAGATGATACTGTCTGCCCTACAGATTCTAGAGACATTGCAAAGATCATGTGTCTACATCTGAAACTCAAACTATAAGTCATTGATTTGTCATTTAAAATCCGTAGATTTTCTTGTGAATATATAGGTTCCCACAGAGCAGACAATGTAGTATTCCTCAAACATGAAATTGACCATCTCATGCATACTTACATAGTTCATATCTTTTAAATGTCTCTAGGATAAAATTTGAACCTTGTAACACAACCCCAGGCCCTGATTCATTTTTCAGTACCTCTGTCATTTCATAAAAGTCTCCAGTAATATCTAGGTTAACTCTCAGTCCTGTGATGAGGTCCTGCTCTTTTTCACCCTCAGGCTTTCACATGTTTGGTAGAACACTCTACTTTCTCGTTGTCAGCTGACACACTGCTCTACATCCCTTTCAGTTTCAGTCAAAGTAATTAGGCAAGAATCCCTTAGAAGAAATGGAGTAGCCATAATAGTCAATAAAGAGTATGAAATGTAGTACTTGGATGCAATCTCAAAAATGACAGAATGATCTCTGTTTGTTTCCAAGGCAAACCATTCAACATCACAGTAATCCAAGTCTATGCGCCAACCAGTGATGCTGAAGAAGCTGAAACTGAATGGCTCTATGCATTTCAAGACCTTCTAGAACTAACACCCCCAAAAGATGTTCTTTTCTTTTGGAATGCAAAAGTAGGAAGTCAAGAAATACCTGGAGTATCAGGCAAAATTGGCCATAGAGTACAAAATGAAGCAGGGCAAAAGCTAACAGAGTTTTCCCAAGAAAACACACTGCTCATGGCAAACACCCTCTTCCAACAACACAAGAGAAGACTGTACACGTGGACATCACCAGATGGTCAATACCAAAATCAGATTGATTATATTCTTTGCAGCTGAAAATGGAGAAGCACTATACATACAGTCAGCAAAGGCTGGGAGCTGACTGTGGCTCAGATCATGAACTACCTATTGCCAAATTTAGACTTAAATTGAAGAAAGTAGAGAAAACCACTAGACCATTCAGGTATGACCTAAATCAAATCCCTTCTGATTATATAGTGGAAGTGAGAAATAGATTCACGGGATTAGATCTGATAGAGTGCCTGAAGAATTATGGATGGAGGTTCATGACACTGGACAGGAGGCAGTGTTCAAGACTAACCCCAAGAAAAAGAAATGCAAAAAGCCAAAATGTTTGTCTGAGGAGGCCTTACAATTAGCTATGAAAGAAAGAGAAGTGAAAGGCAAAGGAGAAAAGGAGAGATATAACCATTTGATGCAGAGTTCCAAAGAATAGCAAGGAGAGATAAGAAAGCCTTCCTCAGTGATCAATACAAAGAAATAGAGGAAAACAATAGAATGGGAAAGACTAGATATCTCTTCAAGAAAATTAGAGATACCAAGGAAACTTTCCATGCAATATGGGCACAATAAGGGACAAAAATGGTATGGACCTAAAGAAGCAGAAGATATTAAGAAGAGGTAGCAAGATACACAGAAGAAGTATACAAAAAAATATCTTCACAACCCAGATAATCACTATGGTGTGATCACTTACCTAGAGCCAGACATCTGAAATGAGAAGTCAAGTGGGCCTTAGAAACCATCACTAAACAAAGCTAGTGGAGGTGATGGAATTCCGGTTGAGCTATTTCAAGTCCTAAAAGATGATGCTATGAAAGTGTTGCATTCAATATGCCAGCACATTTGTAAAACTCAGCAGTGGCCAAACGACTGGAAAAGGTCAGTTTTCATTCCAATTACAAAGAAAGGCAATGCCAAAGAATGCTCAAACTACCACACAATTGCACTCATCTCACAAACTAGTAAAGTAATGCTCAAAATTCTCCAAGACAGGCTTCAACAATATGTGAATTGAGAACCTCCAGATACTCAAGCTGGATTTAGAAAAGGCAGAGGAATCTGAGTTCATATTGCCAACATCTGTTGGAACATTAAAAAAGCAAGAGAGTTCCAGAAAAATATCTAGTTCTAACTTATTGACTATGCCAAAGCTGTTGACTGTGTCAGTTCAGTTCAGTTCAGTCACTCAGTGGTGTCCGACTCTTTGTGACCCCATGAATCGCAGCACGCCAGGGCTCCCGGTCCGTTACCAACTCCCAGAGTTCACTCAGACTCACGTCCATCGAGTCAGCGATGCCATCCAACCATCTCATCCTCTGTCATCCCCTTCTCCTCCTGCCCCCAATCCCTCCCAGCATCACAGTCTTTTCCAATGAATCATCTCTTCGCATGAGGTGGGCAAAATACTGGAGTTTCAGCTTTAGCATCATTCCTTCCAAAGAAATCCCAGGGCCGATCTCCTTCAGAATGGACTGGTTTGATCTCCTTGCAGTGCAGGGACTCTCAAGAGTCTTCTCCAGCACCACTGTTCAAAAGCATCAATTATTCAGCACTCAGCCTTCTTCACAGCCCAACTCTCACATCCATACATGACCACTGGGAAAACCATAGCCTTGACTAGATGTACCACAGTTGGCAAAGTAATGTCTCTGCTTTTGAATATACTATCTAGGTTAGTCATAACTTTTCTTCCAAGGAGTAAGTGTCTTTTAATTTCATGGCTGCAGTCACCATCTGCAGTGATTTTGGAGCCCCGGAAAATAAAGTCTGACACTGTTTCCACTGTTTCCCCATCTATTTCCCATGAAGTGATGGGACTGGATGCCATGATCTTTCTTTTCTGAATGTTGAGCTTTAAGCCAACTTTTTCACTCTCCTCTTTCACTTTCATCAAGAGGCTTTTTAGTTCCTCTTCACTTTCTGCCATAGTGGTGTCATCTGCATATCTGAGGTGATTGATATTTCTCCCAGCAATCTTGATTCCAGCTTGTGTTGATTCCAGTCCAGCATTTCTCATGATGTACTCTGCATACAAATTAAATAAGCAGGGTGACAATATACAGCCTTGACATACTCCTTTTCCTATTTGAAACCAGTCTGTTGTTCCATGTCCGGTTCTAACTGCTGCTTCCTGACCTGCATACACATTTCTCAAGAGGCAGGTCAGGTGGTCTGATATTCCCATCTCTTTCAGAATTTTCCACAGTTTATTGTGATCCACACAGTCAAAGGCTTTGGCATAGTCAATAAAGCAGAAATAGATGTTTTTCTGGAACTCTCTTGCTTTTTTGATGATCCAGCGGATGTTGGCAATTTGATCTCTGGTTCCTCTGCCTTTTCTAAAACCAGCTTGAGCATCAGGAAAATCACAGTTCATGTATTGCTGAAGCCTGAGTGGAGAATTTTGAGCATTACTTTACTAGCATGTGAGATGGGTGCAATTATGCGGTAGTTTAAGCATTCTTTGGCATTGCCTTTCTTTGGGATTGTAATGAAAACTGGCCTTTTCCAGTCCTGTGGTCATTGCTGAGTTTTCCAAATTTGCTGGCATATTGAGTGCAGCACTTTCACAGCATCATCTTTCAGGATTTGAAATAGCTCAACTGGAATTCCATCACCTCCACTAGCTTTGTTCGTAGTGATGCTTGCTAAGGCCCACTTGGCTTCACATTCCAGGACGTCTGGCTCTAGATGATTGATCACACCATCATGATTATCTGGGTTGTGAAGATCTTTTTTGTACAGTTCTTCTGTGTATTCTTGCTATCTCTTTTTAATTCCCTCTGCTTCTGTTAGGTCCATACCATTTCTGTCCTTTATCGAGCCCATCTTTGCATGAAATGTTCCCTTGGTATCTCTAATTTTCTTGAAGAGATCTCTAGTCTTTTACATTCTGTTTTTTTCCTCTATTCCTTTGCATTGATCACTGATGAAGGCTTTCTTATCTCTCCCTCCTATTCTTTGGAACTCTGCATTCAGATGCTTATATCTTTCCTTTTCTCCTTGGCTTTTCCCCTCTCTTCTTTTCACCGCTATTTGTAAGTCCTCCCCAGACAGCCATTTTGCGTTTTTGCATTTCTTTTCCATGGGGATGGTCTTGATCCCTGTCTCCTGTACAATGTTACAAAACTCATTCCATAGTTCATCAGGCACTCTATCTATCAGATCTAGGCCCTTAAATCTATTTCTAACTTCCACTGTATAATCATAAGGGATTTGATTTAGGTCATACCTGAATGGTCTAGCAGTTTGCCCTTCTTTCTTCAATTTGAGTCTGAATTTGGTAATGACTTCATGATCTGAGCCACAGTTAGCTCCTGGTCTTGTTTTTGCTGACTGTACAGAGCTTCTCCATCTTTGGCTGGAAAGAATATAATCAATCTGATTTCAGTGTTGACCATCTGGTGATGTCCATGTGTAGAGTCTTCTCTTGTGTTGTTGGAAGAGGGTGTTTGCTATGACCAGTGCATTTTCTTGGCAAAACTCTATTAGTCTTTGCCTTGCTTCATTCTGCATTCCAAAGCCAAATTTGCCTGTTACTCCAGGTGTTTCTTGACTTCCTACTTTTGCATTCCAGACCCCTATCATGAAAAGGACATCTTTTTTGCGTGTTAGTTCTAAAAGGTCTTGTAGGTCTTCATAGAACCGTTCAACGTCAGCTTCTTCAGCGTTACTGGTTGGGGCATAGACTTGGATTACCGTGATATTGAATGGTTTGCCTTGAAAATGAACAGAGATCATTCTGTCGTTTTTGAGATTGCATCCAAGTACTGCATTTCGGACTCTTTTTTTGACCATGATGGCTACTCCATTTCTTCTGAGGGATTCCTGCCCACAGTAGTAGATATAATGGTCATCTGAGTTAAATTCACCCATTCCAGTCCATTTTAGTTCACCAATTCTGAGAATGTTGACGTTCACTCTTGCCATCTCTTGTTTGACTACTTCCAATTTGCCTTGATTCATGGACCTGACATTCCAGGTTCCTATGCAATATTGCTCTTTACAGCATCAGACCTTGCTTCTATCACCAGTCACATCCACAGCTGGGTATTGTTTTTGCTTTGGGTCCATCCCTTCATTCTTTCTGGAGTTATTTCTCCACTGATCTCCAGTAGCATGTTGGGCACCTACTGACCTGGGCAGTTCCTCTTTCAGTATCCTATCATTTTGCCTTTTCATACTGTTCTTGGGGTTCTCAAGGCAAGAATAGTGAAGTGGTTTGCCATTCCCTTCTCCAGTGCACCACATTCTGTCAGACCTCTCCACCATGACCTGCCCATCTTGGGTTGCCCCACGGGCATGGCTTAGTTTCATTGAGTTAGACA
Source organism: Oryx dammah (assembly GCF_014754425.2). Lineage (NCBI taxonomy): Eukaryota > Metazoa > Chordata > Mammalia > Artiodactyla > Bovidae > Oryx > Oryx dammah. The sequence goes on along the minus strand of NW_024070202.1, from coordinate 42,122,869 downwards.
AGGCTGTGGTCCTAGTGTGATTAGATTGACTAGTTTTCTGTGAGTATGGTTTCAGTGTGTCTGTCCTCTGATGCCCTCTTGCAACACTTACCATCTTACTTGGGTTTCTCTTACCTTGGGCGTGGGGTATCTCTTCACGGCTGCTCCACCAAAGTGCAGCTGCTCCTCCTTACTCCTTACCTTGGATGAAGGGTATCTCCTCACTGCCGCCCTTCCTGACCTTCAAAGTGGAATAGCTCCTCTAGGCCCTCCTGCACCTGTGCAGCCACCCCTCCTTGGACGTGGGGAGTGGTGTCTAGATTGACTGTGTACATCACCACAAACTGTGGAAACTTCTTCAAGAGATGGGAATACCAGACCACCTGACCTGCCTTCTGAGAACTCTGTATGCAGGTCAAGAAACAACAATTAGAACTGGACATGGGACAACAGACTGGTTCCTAATCAGGAAAGGAGTACATAAAAGCTGTATATTGTATACCCTGCTTTTTTAACTTATATGCAGAGTACATCATGAGAAATGCTGGACTGGAAGAAGCACAAGCTGGAATCAAGATTGCCAGGAGAAATATCAATAACCTCGGATATGCAGATGACATCACACTGATGGCAGAACGTGAAGAAGAACTAAAGAGCCTCTTAATGAAGGTGAAAGAGGAGAGTGAACAAGCTGGCTTCAAACTCAACATTCAGAAAAATAAGATCATGGCATCTGGTCCCATCACTTGATGGCAAATAGATAGGGAAACAATGGAAACAGTGACAGACTTTCTTTCCTTGGGCTCCAAAATCATTGCAGATGGTGACTGTAGCCATGAAATTTAATGACACTTGCTCCTTGGAAGAAAAGTTATGACCAACCTAGACAGCATATTAAAATATTATAAAATCATGCCCAAACTGACCATCCTTGTACTTACATCTTGGCATACTTATCTGATTATTTCCTTTAAATAAGATTAATTCCCAGTAAGAACATTGCTGGATCAATGAGGGTGTAAGTTTAAAATGCAATAAATACTCAGTTACCCATCCAGGAAGGACAAGGTCACGCAAAAAAAAGAGAAAATCTGATGCTCCCCAAATCTGACCCAAGAACACTCCTAATTTCTCCCTAGGAATTTAGAGAGCAGTCTAGAATGCAGATAAATGCTGATCATGAAAATATTGAATTGAGATATTTTTCAATCAAGGTGAATAGTCTAAACTGAGAAATCAATTAAAAGAATAGACTTTCAAACTGAAAATAATTATGAACTGGCAATATGAATTTAGGAGGATTTTTTTAAAAAATTGCTTGAGATGAGGTTAAATTCAGTGGAGAATGTTCAATATTTGTATATCCAAGTTTTGTGGAATTTCATAACCAAATACTTATATGTATAAACATATATATATATTATCACTGAATTTAAATTTAAAAATTCAATTTGTTTTGTATTACATTCTATAATCAATATTTTGCAAGAATTCAAAATTCTAAAGTTTGATAGGAGAGTGTTTTAAAATTGAAACTTAAAATGTAAAATAGTTTATCTTACTGCCTCTATGACAGATTTCCTCTTTTTGTGCTTTAAAATTACTGAGGATTGTGACTGCAGCCATGAAATTAGAAGATGATTGCCTCTTGGCAGGAAAGCTATGAAAAACCTAGAGAGTATGTTAAAAAGCAAAGATATCACTTTGCTGACAAAGGTCTGTATAGTCAAGGCTATGGTGTTTCCAGTAATTATATACAGTTCTGAGGGCTGGACCATAAAGAAGGCAGAGAGACAAAGAACTGATTCCTTTGAACTATGCTGGAGAAGACTCTTGAGAGTCCCTTGGACAGCAAGGAGATCCAACCAGTCAATCTTAAAGGAAACCAACCCTTAATACTCATTGGAAGGACTGATGGTGAACCTGAAGCTCCAACACATTGGTGACCTGATATGAAGAATGAACTCATTGGAAAAGACCCTGATGCTGGGAAAGATTGAAGGCAGAAGGAGAAGAGGGTGACAGAGGATGAGATGGTTGGATGGCATTACCGATTCAATGGACAGGAACTTGGGCAAACTCCAAGAGATGGTAAGGGACAGGGAAGTCTGGCATGCTGCATTCTACGGGGTCACGAAATTGGACATGACTTGGTGACTAAACAATGCCTATGTTACCTAGTAGATTACATTTTAAATTAAAAAACTAACGGTATTTAGGAAACTAATTTCTAATTATAAGTGGAAATGTTATATACAGAATCAAAAAGAATTAAATTGTTTACATTGTAAAAAAATATGTTATGAATTTGGGATAATTTATAATTTGCAAATATGTGATACACCTCTATGTATCTTCAAAATTAAAAGAGATTATGCCAAAATCAGAGGTTGGGTAGAAGATTTCATAGTAAATTAGTAACAGCAAGGCTCCCACATCAAATTATGGTCTAGATGCTCACAAACTGTCATAGTCAGGGTTAGAGGCAATTCCAAAGACCTTGAGTACACGACTGAAGGAGCAGTCAAAGCTTGCAGAGCTAACAAAAGGACAGGTGAAGACTGGAGGTGGTGATATTTTCATTTGAAATCTTTGGAAATCCAGTCCAATAAGCTCTTTATTATTTCATATTGAAATGTAGTATGGAAAAACCAGCATAACAAAGTAACTCCTCATCAAAAATGCAAATATTTTCAATTCAATTCAAGTACTTTAATTCAGGCCAAAGAATTTGACACATAAGGTGAAGCTAATGACCTATTTAATCAGCAGTCTTGGTGACTTGGGTCAGAAGGTTGTTATATCTGAACTCCTGTTTTTTCAGATCAAAGATAGTAAAGGAGTGCTCCCTTCAGCAGCACATATACTAAAATGGGAACAATATAGAGAAGATTGGCATGGCCCTGTGCAAGGATGACATGTATATTCATGAAACATTCCATATTTTTGAGAACTCGCACAAAAGAACATGCACTAGTTCTGATAGCTGTGGACATTGCAGGCAAGAACACACAGGAGGAGGACCAGATTAGAATCTGAGCTGCTCCCATAGCTGGTCCAGAGATCAGCACAGTGTTGGAGGGCATCCTAAGGAGGTGAGGTGGGCTGTGACTCCCAGTGAGGGAGAGGACTCTGACAGCAGTGACTCAAGGAAACCTTTATTATTCTTATGTTTTGACTTGTTCTGTAGATTCTTTTGGATATTTTTTCCTTTTTGTTCTTTTTTTGCTCCCTCTGATGTAGTTGTCTATTTTATTGGCACTATGAAATCTAATTAAGCTTCTGAGGTTTTTTTTTTTCCTCAGTCACATTTTTTTATTGTTATAAACCTATGCCTCTATGATGGGCTTTTGCAGTTCTCTGTAGTTTTCCTTTTTTTTCTTTTCTCTTTTTTAATTTTAATTTTTAGTTTTTTAATCCTATTATTATTTATTTTTTCTACATTTGTTTGTTTGCTTTTCCTACTGTTCTTTTCTCCTTGCAGTTAATCTTTAATGTATATAAGTCTTCTTTATCTACCTCTATTTAACCTTGAGAACCAATTCTTTCTTTCTTTCCTTTCCTCTCAATATGAAAGTTTTATTTTCATTGCTTTATTTCTCAGTTGGCACCTTGTGTTGGTTATGTTTTCCAGTTTGTGCTTTAGTTAGTTTTGTTCTTAACTGTTAGATATGATTTTCAGTTTTCTTTGTTTACTGGGTCAGTCTGTCGTACTTTATTATTGTTGGACTGCTTTGGTTTTGCTTATGTGTGTATATGTGTATGTGTATATTCAGTCACACTTTTTATGGTTGTTATAAACCACTGCCTCTGCGATGAGCTCTTACAGTTCTGTGGAGTTTTTCCTTTTTATTTTTTATTTTCTCTTTTTTGTAATTTTAATTTTTGATTTTTTTAAACCTACTTTTAAAAAACATTTATTCCTTTGTTTGCCTTTCCTACTGTTTTTTTCCCCCTGCAGTTAATTTTTAATGTACATAAATCTTCTTCACCTACCTCTATTTAACTTTGCATATCTATTCTTTCTTTCTTTTCTTTCTTTCCTTTACTCTCAACACATTAGTTATTTTTGCTTTCATTGGTTTATATCAACCTAGAGGATTGTATCAACGTAGGCTCTGTATCAACCTTTAGGGGTGGGTTGGGGAAGGAGATGGGAAGAAGGTTCAAAAGGGAGGATATATATGTATACCTATGGCTGATTCATGTTGAGTTTGACAGAAAACAATAAAATTCTATAAAGCAATTATCCTTCAATAAAAAATAAATAAATTAAAAAATAGTAAAGGATAACAAGTTAAAAAGAACAATAACTTTGAAATACTGCACATTGAATAAAATATCTTTCCAATAGATTATAAGTTTAAAAAACTTAAGAATCCTCACCAGAAGCATTCAGGAGATCAATTCTTTGCTATGAAATTTGATTGATATACTGTTGTCTTGTCTTTTTTAAAAAAATTTTCCATACTATTTTCAATTGACTCTTGAAAGTTATTCAAGTACCCTTGTGTATCAAAGCTCCATGCCAGAAATAAACAATGCTATTGAAGGTCACCAATTAAGTATTCCTAAAGCAAGACTAACTCACACAGCAATGGAATCTACCTCAAACAACTTGACTTGAAGTTCAGTGAAAATCAGCACATACTTTCTGATCACTTTGTTCTCAAATATGCAGTAAGACAGTTAAATGAAAACAAGCCAATAGAACACTGACATGAAAATAAACCAGTGGGGAAGAAACAGTTAAACTGAATGAGACAGATGGCTTTACACAGTTATCAAATGAAATAAAAATACCCAGAGGCAGAGAGCAGAAGGCACACCACTGCTTCACCAAGAAAGAGATTATTAGAATTAATACTGGCAAATTCACATTGGATACTCAAAAAAATTATTCAGAGTATTAAAATTTTACTGGATTTTTCTTGGTTTTAGCAAATACTTGGAGTTAATGTTACTACTGAATTCTACTTTCAGCAGAAAATCCTTGTAATGATTTAGGAAAAAATCATACAGAAGAAAAATTGAAGCAGAAAAAATAAAATCTGACCAATGATTGAATCCTGCAAAAGTAGATAAAAAGCAAAAAGAACTTCTTACAATTATTTCAAGACACTCACTAAAAGAAGAAGTGATATTTTCCTCATGAGAACTGATTTATTCTTATATATATTTTTGGTAAAAATTACAGTATTTAAATAAGTGAAAAAAGTACTCAATCCTCAGTATTAAATTAATATGGTGAGAGATTAATAGAATCTAAAATTTCCTAAAAGCCACTATATATTTGTATTTTCAAAAAATAAGCATTGCAAAACAACTAATAAAATATCTCAGAGGTTAGGAAAAAATATCAAAGTAATTAAAAATGTCCTTTTATTTCTTTGTTTTTATTTTCTTTATGTAAATCAAAGAAAGATACCTATTTGATTTACATGCGATCATTAAAGAAATTTTTGTAAAGTAGGAAGATAGTACACAAGGAGCAGGCTTATTATTTGGGGTGGGAGTCAAGCTTTATATGTTATTTCTAAATATATTGGCATATGTGTGTGTGCAATTTTTCTGTCTTTTTGGATATTCAAACTTAGTTACATCTGAAAAGTAAATTTTTATATAGTATAAATTAAGCTGAAAAAATAGTTTTCTATATGTTTTTATAAAACTGCTATTAAGACAATAAATGCAGGTCAGAATTACAAAAGATTCTGATTGCTGATATTGCAAACTCTTGATTATAAAACTGTTACATGCTTATTGTAAAAAATTAAGAAAAAGGAATATGTTTTATAGTTTCAGATCTTATGTTGAGGATTGTAGTCCATTTTAAGGACTTTGCCTCTGTCAGGCAGGAGTCCAACTTCATTCTTGTGTGTGTGGATACCCAGTTTTCCCAGCACTATTTGTTGAAGAAACTATAATGTCTGCATTATATAGCCTTGATGGGGAGGCAGGTGGAGGGGGGTTCAAGATAGGGAACACGTGTACACCTGTGGCAGATTCATGTTGATGTATGGCAAAACCAATACAATATTGTAAAGTAATTAGCCTCCAGTTAAAATAAATAAATTTATATAAAAAAAACAAAGATCATTTGACCATATACATGGGGATTGGTCTATTAAGTTTATCTTTATGCCAGAACCATAATATTTTGATTACTGTAGCTTTGTAAGATGCTTTGAAATCAAGAAGTGTCAGGTCTCTAGTTTTTGTTTTTATTTTTCATTCTCCTTTTCCCCTTCATCAAGAAGCTCTTTAGTTCCTCTTTGCTTTCTGCCATTACAGTGATATCATCTACATATCTGAAGCTGTTGATATTTCTCCTGGCAGTCTTGATTCCAGCTTGTGATTTATCCAGCCCAGCATTTTGCATTCAAGTTGGCTTCAACAATATGTGGACCAAAAACCTCTAGATGTACAAGCTAGGTTTAGAAAAGGCAGAGGAGCAAGAGATCAGATTGCCAACATTCGTTGGATCATAGAAAAAGCAAGGGAATTCCTGAAAAACATCTACTTCTGCTTCACTCAAAACCCTTCGACTGTGTGGATCACAACAAACTGTGGAAACTTAAAGAGAAGGGAGTACTAGACCACCTTACCTGTCTCCTGAGAAACCTGTATGCAGGTCAAGAAGCAACAATTAGAACCAGACATGGAAAAACTGACTAGTTCAAAATTGGAAAAGGAGTACATCAAGGTGGTACATTTATATTTCTAATTGTCATATCTTCCTGATGAATTATGTCTTGTGACAGTTTGTGACTCAAACTCTATTTTACCTGGTATAAGTATCACCCCTGCTGTCTTTTGGTTACCATTTTCATTGAGTATCTATCTTATCATTTCATTTTGAGCCTATGAATTTCCTTCAGCCACTGTATGTGATTTTGATTACAGGATTTAATCTATTTACATTTAAATTAATTTCTGATAGGGAAGACTTACTATTAACATTTTGTTCATTGTTTTCTGTATATGGTATAGTTATCTTTTCTGTTTCCCTTCCTTTGTATTTTGTTAATGTTTTTTTGAGGTAACATGCTTTGATTGACTTCTCATTTTTTGTACACCTTTTATAGGTTATTCTTTGTGGTTATCATGGGGATAATATAAAACATCTTATAACAATCTATTTTAAACTAACTATTTCATTGCATAAAGAAACTCTACTCCTTTATATCACCCTTGCTTTATGTTATCAATGTCACTAATTGCATTTTAGAAACTATTTTTTGTCATTAACATAGTTTTATAGTTATAGTTATTTTCGTGCTTTTATCTTCATTTTATAACTGTATTAAAGGTTATCTACTCATCACCATTACAGCATTACAGGAATCTGTATTTGCTTATATATTTACCTTTGCCAGAAAGCTTTACATTTTTGTACACTTTCATGTTGCAGTTCGTTTGTTTCAACTTGAAGGACTGGCGTTGGAGTTCTTTTAAGGCAGTTTAGTGGTGAGGAACTTTGTCAGTTTTCATCTATCTGGGAAGGTTTTACATTTTCTTTCATTATTGAAGAACAGTTTTGTCAGATATAGTATTCTTGGTTGTTTTCTCTCATCACTTTGAATATATATTTGCCAATATCCTACTATTTTTAATACATTGTTTTTCTGATTTCATTTTTTTAATCTATGTTCTCTCATAGTGTATTGAGTTTAATATTTTGAACTCTTTGTTGGGTAATGCATAGACTTCCACTTCTTTAGTGTCAGTTTGTAGAGATTTTTTCCTTTAATTGGACGTGTTTCCCTTTTTCTTCATATGCCTTGTTATTTTTTCCTTGTCATGATTTATGCATCTGAAAAAAATAGCCACCTGTCTCATTATTTACAGATTGGTCTTTGTACAGGAAAAGAACTTTGCCCATCAGCCTGGCTAGAGCTTTTAGGTGCCTGCAAACCTTTTATGATGATATGTCTTGCTGGGTTTGGATGTGTTGCTTCTCATTTAGTTATGCTTGCAGGTTTCTTTTTTAGGTTCCTGCAGTCTTGCTCCCTCTGCTGTTTTGTTTTGTTTTGTTTATGTTACTTCAGGTTCTAGTGGTTCCACAAAACCACTGAGCTCTTTTTGTTTTCTGCATACTCCAAGGATACAAGCTGTGCTAGTACCCTGGAGCATTCAAAATAAGCTGAGGTACAAATTAGTCTCCTGAAAGCTTGAATATTTATGTACATTCCACTCTCCTCCTTTCTCTCTCAAGTGAGAAGTCATGAGTTGGACATTTTTTCCCAGTGACTGTGAGCTGTGCCAATTCCTGTCTGCAGTATTATAAATTATCTGGTTCTATCACAGGCTGCTAAGCTTTTTTTTGTTCTCTGTGGTCCCCAGGCAAGTTCTATTTGCATAATTTTGAGTCAGGCAAGACAGAAGACCATCCCTTGGACAGATTGGTAAGAGGCCAGAACTTCCTTTCTCAAGGATGAAATGATGACTTGGGCTTTTCCTCCCTTGCATGACTTGTGCCAGCTTGGGTTAAAGGCGGATGCAGTTGAAATGAAATGGCTTTTCTTACCCACTTCAATCTGGTTGAAAGTTGTTCTTGACTTTTAGTTTGTCTGTGTGTTGAGACTTCCTGTTTTTTCAAATTCTTATAAATTGGTTTTGGGTCGTATATTGTTAAGTTAGTGTCTGTCGGGGGACAGAATATAGTACTCCCTCGTCTGCCATTTGCTGATATCAAGCTATTGATCTTGATCTGTAATTCACCTTGCTATCAGTTTTATATTAGTGGAACCGTCTGTTGGAGTTGAAGCATAGATTGGCTACAAGATCCAATGTTTCATGTTTATGCTGTTTTTTTTTTCTACCATGTTGTAATATGTATTTTTATCAGAATTTTGGACAGATTGAGGCAAGTACTGCTAGACAAGTGTCATGTCAAACTGCAGGTCAAGAGCAGAAAGTAAACATTATTGCTTTAAGGATTGTGTTTGAAAAATCCTTCATCTATCTCCTGTTCACATCCATTTTAATGAGAATTTAAAGAAAACTTGTTCTGCTTATAGCCAAGAATGAGCAGCTAAGAGTGTACCACAAGTCCAGTTGACAACTATTTCATTGTCAGTTAATTTTATTTTTGACTAACAACCAGATTCTTTTTCAACTTTTGAATTAAGAAATTGAGACTTTAGAAAGTCAGATAGTACTAGGACATGTGATATAAGTATACAGACCATGTAGGGCTTGGGATTACAAACTCTCAGTGGCTTATAATAACTGTATTTTTTTTTGCATGTCAGTTTTCACGTAGGCAGTTGTTCAGCTAACATAAGCTAGGCAGGGCCAGGCTAGACTGGGCTCCAAGTTTCTAGTTTGATACTATATTTCTCTATGTACTTTTGTTCTGAATTCCAGGTTAATGAGGCTGTGGCTTCCTGAAATGCGCTTTTCTTATGGAAATTACAGAAGCACAATAGGCCAAACCAAATAATACCATGATATTATCCAAACTAAGATCATGGCATCTGGTCCCATCACTTCATGGCAAATAGATGGGGAAACAATGGAAACAGTGACAGACTTTATTTTTCTGGGCTCCAAAATCACTGCAGATGGTGATTGCAGCCATGGAATTAAAATACACTTGCTCCTTGGAGGAAAAGCTGTGACAAACCTAGACAGCATATTAAAAAACAGAGACATTACTTTACCAACAAAAGTCCATCTAGTCAAGGCTATAGTTTTTCCAGTAGTCATGTATGGATGTGAGAGTTGGACCATAAAGGAGGCTGAGCACCGAATAATTGATCTTTTTGAACTGTGGTGCTAGAGAAGACTCTTGAGAGCCCCTTGGACTGCAAGGAGATCAAACCAGTCAATTCTAAAGGAAATCAGTCCTGAATATCATTGGAAGGATTGATGCTGAAGCTGAAAATCTAATGCTTTGGCCGCCTGATGCAAAGAACTGACACATTAGAAAAGATTGAAGGCAGGAGGAGAAGAGGATGACAGAGGATGAGGTAGTTGGATGGCATCACCAACTCAATGGACATGAGTTTGAGTAAGCTCTGGAAGCTGGTGATGGACAGGGAAGCCTGGCATGCTGCAGTCCATGTGGTGAGAGAGTCAGCCATGACTGAGCAACTGAACTGAAATGAACTGAATTCAAACCATGAAAACGATGTCCGTTTGCCAACATTTCACTGGCTAAAGCAAATCATATGGTCAACCTTGACATTAATGGGGTGACAAAATCTACTTTGCCCACACTAATGCAAGGGAGTACAAGGACATGTGACAAAATCCTTGATGTAATATAGAAAGGGTAAGTGTTTAGAGCAAAAAGTGAACTATTAAGAGAAAGATAGATATAAAGTTAGAAAAGAGAACAAATATATCTAATGAAGTTTTAGTTCATATAATCCATGCATATACCTTTTATAGATATATATGCTATATTCTCCCTGTAAACTTCAACAAACCTATGTGAATATAAACAGATTTCTATTCTTTGAAAAAAAGTATTACCCATACAGAGGATACATTTAATATTCAGTTCAGTTCAGGTCAGTCTCTGAGTATTGTCTGACTCTTTGCAACCCCATGAACTGCAGCACACCAGGCCTCCCTGTCCATCACCAACTCCCAGAGTTCACCCAAACTCATATCCATTGAGTCAGTGATACCATCCAACCATCTCATCCTAGTTTTAAATAGAACACATGTGTATTATCTTAAAGTTTTCCTAAATTTAAGTATTAAAAAGTACAAAGCATAGAACAAAATGATCACATAGTCTTCTACATTGATGTATATCTTGTTTTTGATGTATAAATATAGTGTCTTTTTTATGACTCTCAGTTATCATAAAGTATATTGTTCAAAAAGTCCCTTAAAAACATCAATCTTGCCAACTTCTTCTCCCCATACTCTTTGTAATGCATGGAGAAATGAAGAGGGAACATCTTACTTTTACAAATATTTTAAATGAAATTACAAGGGACCAATTTTTATTATGTTTAACCAGTCAGTGATAAAGAGAAATCATCAATATTTTTATTCCATTTACTCTTCTGTCTTACAAATAAAGAGCAAAGTTTGAGGTTTTAATTCTGTGCTTTTCCAATAATAGTGAGAGACAAATACAGGAGCTAACTTTGAAAAGTTTTGCAATTTCTTATGACTTCCTGTGAAACTATTAAGGCAAAATTGAGAAGTTTTGACCTGAGAATACAGTGACTTATGATTGAAAATTTTAAAATCAATTGGCTGTATGAGGCAAGTTCCCTGGATTCCAAAATGTGGCAATTTCTAAAATGAATAAGCTTAATATTTAGTGTTCAATTTTTATTGTTTTTTCTAAACTCCCAAAGCAAAAACTATAAAGGAGAACATAAGAAACAAAAAGGTGCATAGCACAAAATATTAACACAGTAATTTCTAGCATTTTTATTATTCCTTCAATACTTCAAACACTTTTTAGGCAATATTTAAACTTTTATATCACTTTGAGAAGGGCTATTGGAATAGTCAATAAAATACTTTTTTGTTATGGACACTGTAAGATATCTTGACTAAAATTCATTCATAGTTTGTAGAATTAATCCTATTGAACACTGTATTTTCATAGACTCTATTGTTTAAGTATTCTTTACTCAGTTCAGTTCCATCTCTCAGTTGTGTCTGACTTTGTGACCTCATGAACCGCAGCACGCAAAGCCTCCCTGTCCATCACCAACTCCTGGAGTTAACCCAAACTCATGTCTATTGAGTTGGTAATGCCATCTAACCATCTCATCCTCTCATCCCCTTCTCCTCCTGCCTTCAATTTTCCCCAACATCAGGGTCTTTTCAAATGAGTCAGCTCTTCACATCAGGTGGCCAAAATATTGGAGTTTCAGCTTCAACATCAGTCCTTCCAATGAACATCCATGACTGATTTCCTTTAGGATAGACTGGTTGAATCTCCTTGCAGTCCAAGGAACCCTAGGGGAAGAGAAAATTTAAAAAAGAGTAAAATAATAAAGTGCAAATTAATAGAGTGTTTCTGCATTTTGTATATGATCATCCATAAACATATTTAACAATTCAGTAGCTGAAATGACAAACTTCATGATTTACCTTGTATACCCAATGTCCATTTTTCTTTTACTAAGTAGTTCTTATCCTTTCAGGGATTGGGAAACCCTTGATAAAAGATAAAGGATATTCTGAAAAGAACAAAACACTCACTTATACACAATCTATTGTAAACAATTAGGGACTTAAGAACGTCTTGTGACCAATTCTGGTGGTGGTGCTTTAGTTGATAAGTCATGTCTGACTCTTGTGGCCCCATGGACTATAATCCATCAGGCACCTCTGTCCATGGGATTTCCCTGGCTAGAATATTGGAGTGAGCTGTCAGTTTCTTCTCCAGAAGATCATCCCGATCCAGGGGTGGAACCGTCTCCTGCACTGAGGTGGATTCTTTACCACTGAGCTACCATGAAAATACTGACCTACTCTAATACTCTGCAAGTCCTTGAACTCAATGTTCAATAAGTCAATAAGTTTAATTAGCTTAATAGATTTTCTGTCTCCATACTCCTTTTCATGGTTAAAAACGAGTATTTTCTAGGACCTGAAGAGTAAAGCTATACTTCCAGAGTCTGAATGATATTTAGGGATTTTTTGTTTTTTGTTTTGATCTCACACTAGGTATATAAACTGAATCAGAATGTAATAGCTTTTAAGCTTCCCAGGTTGCTCAGTGGTTAATAATCCACCTTTCAATGTAGGGAACATGGATTCAATCCCTTGTCCAGATAGATCCCACATACCTCGGAGCAACTAAGCCCATGCACCAAAGCTACTGGGCCTGCACGCCCTGGAGCCTGTGCTCTGCAGAAAGAGAAGCCACCACAATGACAAGACTGCACACACAATGAAGAGTAGCCCCTTCTCTCCACAACTAAAGAAACCCCATGTGCAGTAACAGAGACCCAGTGCAGTCAAAAATGAATAAATAAACAAAATTTGAAAAAAATAAAAGAAGAGCTCTTGAAGAAGAACCCCCCCCCAAATTTTCTATTTTAATATAAAACAACAACTATAATTAGGTTAATTAGAGATTTACACATAGCTATTGGGAAAGTTAGGACAAATATTAAAATCTCCTACTTTGTTGATGGAAATAATCTTTAACTTAATTTGATGGTAGAAATTGCTTCCCCAGTGGCTCAGCAGTAAAGAATCTGCCTGCAGTGCAAGGGTCAACAGGTTTAGTCCCTGGTCAGGAAGATTCCCCTGGGGAAGGAAATGGCAACCCTCTAGTATTCTTGCCTGAGAAATCCCATGGACAGAGGAGCCTGGTGGGCCACAGTCCATAGGGTTGCAAAGGAGCTGGATATGACTTAACAACTAAAACAATAACAAACAACAACAGAAATTATTTTAACTAAATGAAGTATACATATTGCTATATTAATTTACAAATAGATTTTATAGTGTCTTTTTGTAAATCTTTATAATCAAGCAGTTAGGTATACAAGGTGTATGTTATCATTAACCCCTTTGTGTATATGAAGAAGGTAAGATTTGAGAGGTTAAATAACTTGCCTAAATAACCAAATCAAATATAAATATTTAAAGCATAGATTCAGATTTGGCCATCACATCATACTACAATGGGATATATTTAAATGAATGAAAGAATAAGGCAGTAGTCCCTTGAGTTTACCAAACATGTTGCTTTGTTTCTTGAGAGGCTTTTGTAGATACATCCATTTCTTGATTCACCTGTACTTATTGGTTGGCTTTCTGGGCCAGTCTGCTTTAGGTGCTGTTTACAATTGAGAATATAATCCCTCATCCGCTGGAGCTTATGATGGGCTTACGATGGGTTTATGATGTGGTCTGTACCATTATATATTTTTAAATTATTTTTTTCTGATTTTTAAAAATTTACTTTTTACTGGAAGATAAGCACTTTACAATCTTGTGTTGGCTTCTGCCATACAATATGTGAATCATAAATATGCATATGTTGCCTCCCTCTTGAACTTTTTCCACACACCCCCCACCCCATCCCACCCCTCTAGGTTGTCACAGAGTACTGTGTTGAGCTTCTTGTATTATACAGAAACTTCCTATTAGCTATCTGTTTTACATATGGTAATGTAAATACTTCAGTGCTACCCTCTCAATTTGTTCCAGCCCTCCTCTCCCCACTGTGTCCAAAGTCTGTTCTCTATGTACCTCTCCTCTCTCTGCTGTGTCCAAAGTCTGTTCTTTATGTCTGCATCTCTATCCTTGCACTGCAAATAGGTTCATTAGTACCATTTTTCTAGATTCCATATATATGCATTAATATATAATATTCATTTTTCTTTTTCTGACTTACTTCACTCTGTATAACAGGCTCTAGCTTCATCTACCTTATTAGAACTGACTTAAATTCATTCCTTTTTATGGCTGAGTAGTATTCTATTGTATATGTGTACCACAGCATAGGAAGCTATAAATCAGATGAAAAGACAACCCTTCCAGACGGATCAACTTTCCAGCAGTTGATTACTCCAGCTCCATTCTTCTTTCTCAAGACTGCTTTGGTTATCTGGGGTCTTCTTATTTATTTACTTATTTAATTTTTGACTGTGCTGTGTCTTTGTCACCATGTGTGGGCTTTCTCTAGTTGTGCTGAGCATGGGTCACTCTTCATTGCACTGCATGGGCTTCTCGCTGCAGTGGCTTCTCTTGATGTGGAACACAGGCTCCAGGCACACGGGCTCAGCAGTTGCAGCACACGGGCTCAGCAGTTGCAGTGTGTAGGTGGTAGGACTCCAGGGCCTCAGTAATTGTGGCCTGAAGGCCCTAGAGCCACAGGCTCAGTTGCTGTGGCACATGGGCTTAGTTGCTCTGTGGCATGTGGAATCAGATCAGGGATCAAACCTGTGTCCTCTGCATTGGCAGGTGGAGTCCAATCTATACCACGAGGGAAGTCCCATATTTTTTGCCTGGTATGACTTGCTTAAAGCCAATAAATAAGAAAAAATAGTACATTTTAAATGGAAACAAGTATTTTTGTCATTAAAGCAATTTCAGATGTGAAGATACCCTATGAATCAAAGATAATGCATTTAGTAGAAAATACTCTCTGAATTGTTTATCTCTAACAATGATGAAGTAGACTGATTCTTCCATATGCTCTTATCAAGTAGCTTTTGAGAGGGCTGTCTCTGTTTTTGGCTTAGAATGAAATTAGTTGATACATTCAATGAAGTGCAGGAAAGCTGTGAAATATTAAGTGTGTTAAACTGGAACTTTCAGTTCAGATATCATAACCTTTCATAATGGCTAGCATATTAGACAGAAAGATAGATTAAGTTTTGTCTGGATATTGTAAACTCTTCCATTGAGAATTTGAAA
This sequence comes from Oryx dammah, assembly GCF_014754425.2. Lineage (NCBI taxonomy): Eukaryota > Metazoa > Chordata > Mammalia > Artiodactyla > Bovidae > Oryx > Oryx dammah. The sequence goes on along the minus strand of NW_024070202.1, from coordinate 42,107,524 downwards.
CTGCTTAGATGCTTGCTTAGTGTATTTTTTTCAGATTGGAAAGGGAAGCAATAATAAGTCTGCTACTAAGATCCACGTAAGTTCATGTTCTATCAGTTCCACAACTCCTCAGACAGCAAGTGTTTGTATAGATATAGTTCATTTTAAGGCACTCATATAAAATTCTAAAGCAAGAGTCATTTAGTGTTGATCTCTGTTTTGCCAATAAACTTCAAAGTCTTAAAAAATGAAGTCTCAATTAATTGATGAATATATCAACATATCAATATAGCAACAGTTATTCTTGAACATTCAACATGTTAGCAATTTCAGGTCACCTGAGTTGATGAAAATTAACATTTTTTTCCTTAAGTTTAAAAGACTTCCTGAGACACTGTTATTTACTCTTACATGCCTACAAGAATAAAATCTTATGAAAGAAGAGCTTATAGTGCAAAAAGTATGTGTTCTTCACAATCAAATTAAATTTCTATGGACCTAGAGTTTAAAAATGTTCTTAGATTTATTTTAAATACTTTAGACAGCAGGAAATCTTTTTAGAGTATTAATTCATCCTTTTGAAATGATAGATTTTCTTTTTAATAATATCTACATTGCTTTCTTAATGGAAACAGAATGTCTTTGGCTTACTTGTTCTTCAAAGTAGATATTTTTCTGTGTAGTAAAGACATAATGGCAAATTTATTTTAGGCATGTCGGAATGAAATATGTGTTTTTACAGAAAAATAGGCTTCCCTTGAGTTTACTAAGCCATATTCTTCAATCAAATAAAATATTTTATGGAAGTTAACCTGAATGTCCCCAGAAAGGGGTTACTCTTTCATTTATTATTCTAAGAGTTACCTGCACAAGCATTCATCCCCACAGCTGTTGAAAGTCTGTCATGCCTCTCTCTATTTCTGAAACCAGAGGGTCATGGTTATCTATCAGGTTGCTCCATCTGGGCACACCTTGGTTCATCTCTTCTTTCCTTTGATGTTACTGCTAAAGTGTGCTTGGTTTCATCTAGATCACTCCTAAAAGGGAATATGTCCAATTCCACTTTATTTTCTAAGGTACCACTGTTAAATGTTTATTGCATTCAAAGAAATTTAATGAATTTTAAAGGTGAGAGAATTATAGAATAAAATTGAAATATTTTAATTTGATCACACTCTATTCCTATACAACTTCAACCATCTACTCCATGAGATGATAGCCATTTCTGCCTATGATTTAGTCCTAAAACCAAACTATTAGAACACAGACTCTTCTAATGAATAGCATTTTACTCATTTCTTCCTTTTTCCTGAGTTCTAACTAACAATTAATTCCAAGGGCTTTCTAAATTAAGCAGCATTTCACTTGAAAATGCAACATATATATGTATATATATCATATATCCTTTCATATTGATAATTTTTATGTGGTCAATTGTTCCACACAATTGTGCTGGAAAAGAATCTATATCTTTATGTAGCATATTAATATTTAAAGCTATTTGATCAAGATGATTATCTGTGTAATTTAAATCTTCCATGCCTTCACTTAATTTGGGGATTTTCCTGATCCATAATTTTCTGAGATAGCTGGGTGAAAAATTCCCCAGCATGAACATAGGTTGTTCAGTCTCTCCCTCCAATTCTGACAATTGACACAACCGACACAACCTAAGGGTTTTAATAGTCAGATTTATCACTGTTTATTTGCACATTTTTTGTTCCTTCTTTTCTTGCATCCCATTCATGAGTAAACATTTCTTCATGTTGAAATACTTCTTTTAATGCTTCCTTTGTGAAAGACCTATGAAATCTATAAAATAAATACTCTTATTTGCATTATTTCTTTAAAAAGTAATTAGTTTGCCTCACAAACAAAAGTTTATCTACCATTGAATTATAGATTATTAGTTCATTCTGAAAATCTTACTCTTTTTTTCTGGCCAATACTGTTTCTGATGAAAAGTTTTCTGTGCTTCTAGCTGTCATTCAGTAGATACTCTTTCTCTTTTGTAAAGTTTTAGGTTTTTTTTTTTTCTTTACTATTGTTCTTCTGCAGTTTCACTGGATTATATTTAGACACGTCTTTATCTTTATTTCTTAATCACAGCACATGTTTTCAATCTGAAATCTTGTCTCTATTTCTGTGTAATTTTTCACCATTATCTCTTCACACAGTGATGTTTCAATGTTCCCTCTATTATCTACCACTGGAAATTCATTTAGACATGTACTTTAGAGTCTCAATCTACCTTCATTCTTTATTATTTGTGCTTTTATGTATTTGTATTTATCTCTTTATGCTATTCTCTGAACAAATTCTTGAGGGCCACATTTCAAACTTTTATCTTTTTCTTCTTTGACTATGTTCTATCTTACTTTGTTATCTTACAAGGCAGGTACTAGCCATGTATGCTTATTTAAACACATTAAAATTAATTATAATTAAAAATAAAGCAAAGTTTAATTCCCCAATTTTAGTAGTTATGTTTGAATTGCTCAATAACTAGAATGTGGCTACCATATTGGACAATGCAGATATAGAATCTTTCTACCACCATAGAAACTTCTACTGGATAAGTCTAGAGGATATTTCCTATATTAATTCTGTAAACTTGATTACAAAATTAGTTTATATGCTGTATTTCTAGCTGTGTCTCTCCTATAATCATCTATCTTTGACTAATTTCTGACTCAATTTTCTCATAATGACTACAAACAGTAAATGCTGGAGGTTGTTTTTACATTTACTTGTCATTCTTTCTATTTTCTCTTTAATTATTTTAAAGTATGTATCTTAAAACTATTTCAAAGATAATAGTTTCACATTGTATAATTATTAAATTTTGTTGGGTCTAATTTCTACTGTTGTTTTGTTCTTTAAGGATTTTATAGTGTTCATGTGCTGGCTCACCAAGACCTATTTTTTTAAAAATTCTGTTTGTTTTCTCTCTTGTCCTTTCATTGTATTTTTCTTTACCTGCCCATTCTCCAACTCAGTCAAGAGGCAGGTCATATACAAGATTCTTAGCATCTATCCCATGGTGACACTAGGCCTATGTCATACCTGCTCATGGAGTTAGCTATTAAGTTGGCATAAGTGCTTATTGGGTGGTTATCTCTATGCCAACCAAGTCCATGGGTCATATCCTCAGGGAATAATTACAGTTAGCCTCAGCATCTTTCCATGAATGCTGCTGCTGCTGCTGCTAAGTCACGTCAATCATGTCTGACTCTGTGCAACCCCATAGACGGCAGCCCACCAGGCTCCCCCATCCCAGGGATTCTCCAGGCAAGAATACTGGAGTGGGGTGCCATTGCCTTCTCCGTTACATGAATGAAGAGAGTTTATTCCAGACACTGATTTTATATTGTAAGCCTGGCTCTTTCTTCTCCAAATCATCTGTAAGAAGTGTTTGTGTTCCAGTTACTCTGTAAGGGCCAAGAGAACTGGCAGCATCTATCTGATTCTGAATTTAATGCCAAAAAGATCTGAGACTTTATGCTTAATTTATAATTTCTAACCTATGATGATTTATCATTTTGTTCTGAGAATTACTGCACATCATTAATTTTATTTCCAAAATGTTCTATTGCTATCATTTGTGATGAATCAGTTCAGTTCAGTTCAGTCGCTCAGCTGTGTCTGAGTCTTTGTGACCCCATGAACCTCAACATGCCAGGCCTCCCTGTCCATCACCAACTCCCGGAGTCGACTCAAACCCACGTCCACTGAGTTGGTGATGCCATCCAACCATCTCATCCTCCGTCGTCCCCTTCTCCTTCTGCCCTCAATCTTTCCCAGCATCAGGGTCTTTTCCAATGAGTCAGCTCTTCACATCAGGTAGCCAAAGTATTGGAGTTTCAGCTTCAACATCAGTCCTTCCAATGAACACCCAGGACTGATCTCCTTTAGGATGGATTGGTTGGATCTCCTTGAAGTCCAAGGGACTCTCAAGAGTCTTCTCCAACACCACAGTTCAAAAGCATCAATTCTTCAGTGCTCAGCTTTCTTTATAGTCCAACTCTCACATCCATACATGACCACAGGAAAAACCATAGCCTTGACTAGACGGACCTTTGTTGGCAAAGTAACGTCTCTGCTTTTTAATATGCTATCTAGGTTGGTCATAACTTTCCTTCCAAGGAGTAAGCGTCTTTTAATTTCATAGCTGCAATCACCATCTGCAGTGATTTTGGAGCCCAGAAAAATAAAGTCAGCCACTGTTTCCATTGTTTCCCCATCTATTTGCCATGAAGTGATGGGACCAGATGCCATGATCTTCGTTTTCTGAATGTTGAGCTTTAAGCCAACTTTTTCACTCTCCTCTTTCACTTTCATCAAGAGGCTCTTTAGTTCCTCTTCACTTTCTGCCATTAGGGTGGTGTCATCTGCATATCTGAGATTATTGATATTTCTCCCAGCAATCTTGACTACAGCTTGTGCTTCCTCCAGTCCAGCATTTCTCATAATGTACTCTGCATATAAGTTAAATAGGCAGGGTGACAATATACAGCCTTGACGTACTCCTTTTCCTATTTGGAACCAGTCTGTTGTTCCATGTCCAGTTCTAACTGTTGCTTCCTGACCTGCATACAGATTTCTCAAGAGAGAGGTCAGGTGGTCTGATATTCCCATCTCTTTCAGAATTTTCCACAGTTTATTGTGAGCCACACAGTCAAAGGCTTTGGCATAGTCAATAAAGCAGAAATAGATGTTTTTCTGGAACTCTCTTGCTTTTTTGATCATCCATGTGATGAATAGGTATGCTTAAAACTGTGAACTCAAGATCATTTTGAGTGGAATTCTCAATATCTCTTTTGAGAAACTTAACTTATTACTACTTTGATATTTCCTCTCTCAGTTTTCTGTTCTATTTGAAACTCTTTTTAACTCGCTGTGTTTAACATATTTTTGAGGATTATATCTATTTTCCAAAACAAAAAGAGATATGAATGTTACCATCTAAATTTTAAAAAATCTTATTAATGTCTATGTAAAGAACTAGATTTTTATACCTACTAAGAACGGTGATATTTCTTACTTCTGTGTTCATTCTGTTGTCATATGATGTTTTGGTTAAAGTATTGAAAGAGACCCTGTCAGATACATAGCTGCAGAAAGTAAGAATATTTCATTTGTCTTTTCTGACAAACATGTGGTTTTTTTAAAAAACTATTTCACTACCAAACAAAACTCAAATAGTAAGGAGAGTGAAAAAGGTAGCATAAAACTCAACATTCAGAAAACTAAGATCATGGCATCTGGTCCCATCACCTCATGGCAAATAAATAGAGAAACAATGGAAACAGTGACAGACTTTATTTTCCTGGGCTCCAAAATTACAGCATATGGTGACACAGCCATGAAATTAAAAGACACTTCCTTTTTGGAAGAAAAGTTATGACAAACCTAGACAGCATATTAAAAAGTTATGACAAACCTAGACAGCATATTAAAAGACATTAGTTTGCTGACAAAGATCCATCTAGTCAAAGCTATAGTTTCTCCAGCAGTCACATATGGATGCGAGAGTTGGATCATAAAGGAGGCTGAGCACCAAAGAATTGATGTTTTTGAACTGTGGTGCTGGAGAAGATTCTTTTTTTTTTTTTTTTTTGGAGAAGATTCTTGAGAGTCCTTTGGACTGCAAGGAGGTCAAACCAGTCAATCCTAGAGGAAATCAATCTTAAATATTCATTGGAAGAAGTCATGATGAAGCTGAAGCTCCAAATACTTCGGCCACCTGATGTGAATAGCTGACTCATTGGAAAAGACCCTGATGCTGGGTAAGGTTGAAGGCAGGAGGAGAAGGGGATGATAGAGGACAGGATGGTTGGATGGCATCATCAACTCAACGGACATGAGTTTGAACAAGCTCCACGAGATGGTAATGGACAGGGAAGCCTGGCGTGCTGCAGTCCAAGGGTTCTCAAAGAGTTGGACATGACTGATTGACTGAACAACAAATAGTTGCTTGCCATATATAATTTAACAGAATATGAAGAAACGTTTTATTCTTTGTATATTAAAAATCTTGGCCTAATTGACATTCTGAATGCATCTTTTGTTCACATTGATTCACTGTTCATTGATAGTTTTTGAATCTCTGCTCTTCTCTGTTTATTCTTCTTCTTTCTTTGTTCTGACAAGATTTAAAACTGCTGAAAATGATGTTTCTCCAGAGTGACTCTTCACAGTTAGCTGAGAGGTTTTCTTCCAGGTTACGGTCCTCAGTCCATCAGTTCAGTAGCTCAGTATCGAAGTATTGTTAATTTACAACACTGTGTTAGTTTCAAATGTACAGCAAAGTGATTCATATTTTTTTCCATTATAGTTTATTACAAGATATTGAATATATTTCCCTGTGCTATATAGTAGGTTCTTGTTGTTTACCTACTTTATATGTATTTGTGTGTATATGTTAAAGAGGAGTTTAGGAGAGCTGTAATTTTGGGCTACTTGTTGTCTGCTACTGCTACACATTGCATTCCAAATGATAGACTGGTTTGTGTGATTTTAATTAAAATTTTGAGTGTGTGTGTGTATGTGTGTGTATTGCTCACGAGAGGAGAAGAGAAAGAGGAAGTGTGGGAAACCGAGGAGCTGTGCTGTGCTGTGCTTAGTCGCTCAGTGGTGTCTGACTCTTTCGACCCCATGGACTCATCCCACTAGGATGCTCTGTCCATGGGGATTCTCCAGGCAAGAATACTGAAGTGAGTTGGCATGCCCTCTTCCAGGGGATCTTCCCAAACCAGGGATCGAACCCAGGTCTCCCTCTTTACCATCTGAACCACCAAGGAAGCCCAGGGGAGAGGAGAGGACCTTCTAAAACACAAGACACAAGGCAGAGGCCCCTCTGGCTCAGCCCTAACAGGGTGTTTTCTGATAGTTGTGAGAATGTGTGATAATGACCAACCTGAGTTCAATCTAAGTAGACCCCAGAACATGCAAAGGCCTTGGTGTTGAGCATCCATCTCTAGACTAATCCAGCTGGGTTTGATTTAGTAAAAGAGCCTGGATGGCTATCTGTTAAACAGCTACCGGACTGGATTTTCTCTGATGAAATAGGACCCAGCTGACTCTTTGCTCTATAAACTATTATTTATCATGTTTTTAGGAATTCTGGGTACTTAATAGGGTAATGATTGTCTGAAAGACAGACTGTACATGTGCAACTATTCTATTTTCTGGATGAATGCTATTCTTATCATCTGTTCCTTAATACAGGGAATATGTGCTTAGAATTACATGTATACAGTCTTCACTTGCAATAGCAAATTTTGAAAAAAAATCTTACTAAGAATTTTATTGTTTTATTTTAAAACCCCATCTTATTTATATTATTTTACTGTTTTAAAAATTAACTTGTTTGTAATTAAGGCTTAAAAAGTAGTTGGTAAACCATTTAACTCCAAACAAGAATATGTTACTTATATGTTAGTAAGTTTGGTTATCAGCACAATATTCATTTTCTATGAATGTAAATATATGTTATTATTTTTATAACTATTGTTTAAATAGGCAGACCAGAAAAGAACTCACAATCACCAGAAATATATGTACGGTTAGGCCTCTCAAGATGACTGTTCTATTGCTATTTGTACATCTGTTTGACCAACGGCTGCTTCGTCTATATCCTTCTCATATGACTGACCATCCTAATATACTTGTTCCAGGACCCAGCTTGTGATTGTTCTTATTGTAAAGGCAGTGGTGGGGTGGGGGAGCAGAGAGTTCCTGTGAGCTAAATAAAGGTATTTTAGCTTTATGATTATCATATGGAAGGCAGAGTTCCCCGAAATAGGCCACTTTGTATCATTTAAACTTATAGGCAATATCCTTTTAGTGATTAACTTGTAGCAGAATACAAAGTTTCTTCCATATTACATATTTCCCATCCTTTGATTAGAGTTCAGCCATGTGGCTTGCTTTAGCCAATAGAAGAAACATGCCAGTTTTAATTCTAGACCTTAAGAAACATTTTGGATTATCATTTGCTTTCTTGTGCTTCTGCCATCACTGTAAAAATTTGTTTGGGCTATTCTGCTTGTCCCAGGAAAGAATGAAACCATGTGAGGCAGAGACACTACCAAGTCATCCTATCTTATATATAGGCTTACCATGGATACAAGAGTGATAAGCTACTAAATTTTGAAGAGAACTTTCTATGAATAATAGTTACTCAATGTACTTTTAGGGTTTACTTATATCATAAAGCTAGAATTCTGGAAGAGGAAACCCCAGAGTAGCATAGTCTTTCAAGTATATTACCATAGATCCAAACTATTCAGTATTCCTCTTCCATCGAAATTTATTTCACGGCCTTTTCATTCTCTGGTCAGAAAATGGTTGCTGCACTTATATACTTCAAATGCATGTTCTAGGTAGGGGTAGGGGGAAGGAATGGGAACAGGCTGGAGTCAAGAAGTCAAGAAGTCTTTTAGATTTGTCTCTTAAAACAAACAAACAAACAAAAGAAAACAAAAAGAACCTCTCCAATTAAGTCCCTCTTTAGCTTCAACAAACATCTCATTGTCCAGAATGGGATTTCATAACCACTCTTTTTCTCAAGGTAGGATAGTAAGGACACCCTCTGTTTTCCTGATTTCCCCATGCTGAACCTGAATTTGTCCTTTCAACACTTACAGGATTACAAATTAGGGGCATCTGAGTCAATATGGATTACAGCTGTATCTTCTGTAGCAGTGAAAGGCAAAACAAACATGGATTATAAATGCCTTTGGAGAACTAACCTGCCTTGTCTGTCACAATCTCTTAGTGACTCAATATCTTATTTCTAAGTTCTGAGTTAAGATACTCACCTTCTCCATGAGAGACATAATCTAAAAGTATGATTTGTTAATGCATCCAGTTTCAAGTTTAGGATATCAGGGTCACATGAAGTTTTTCTAAAAGATACAGATGTGACCAGATAGCATATAGATTTAAATGACAAGTTATTTGTTTTGATGTATTCAGTTTACAGTGAAAGAGAACTGTGAGATAGCTGAAATAAAATTTTCATTTGGAGAGAGGGAGAATGATAAGTAAAAAACAACTTATCCATTACTGTTGTCTAATCCTGCTCTTTAGGAAAAGGGATAACTTTCTCTTATGATGGAGAAAAATCCTCAGTCTATCTTTACTTCTGTTCTTGGGAAGACCTGCTTTATCTCTCATTCTCCTTGTTGATACCTGAGGTGGACATGGGAGATGATACCTTTACTAAGAGCTATGGAACTTTCTCGAGTTCTCTTCTGTTGGTCTGAGTTTGAAGTGAAGTGAAGTGAAGTCACTCAGTCGTGTCCAACTCTTTGCGACCCCATGAACTGTAGCCCACCAGGCTCCTCCGCCCATGGGATTCTCCAGGTCAGAATACTGGAGTGGGTTGCCATTTCCTTCTCCAGGGAATCTTCCTGACCCAGGGATCGAACCCGGGTCTCCCACATTGCAGGTAGACGCTTTAACCTCTAAGCCATGAGTTTAGGGGCCTGGAATTTATCTTAACTTTGGACATTCACTTGCTCTTGAGGTTATATTCAGAAGATAAATGGCAATTTAATTCTCTTTAAAATTAGTAAGTGCTCAGTTAATTTGTGTTTGGTCATATCCAGAAGAAAGTAATTACAGATCTCATCTATATTTAATCCTAAACTTCAAACATTTTGATTCTTAGGTGTTTGACTTCCTACACTCTCCATCTTCCTGACCCTTAATTTGATGCAATTTCTTTGATTAAATTTAAAAATGGGGACTTTAGTGAAGTTTTTTAGCTACTTCCAAACCTTTGAATGGCAGTCTGTTTTAAGAGGCTTGAGAAATACTAAAGAGGTTCACTTGTATTTCTTGTAAGGCTGATACTTACCCCCTGAAACATTTAACATTTTCAAATACACAGACTCCTCTGTTTTTCTGATTTCCCCATCCTGAACTTGAATCTGTCCTTTCAACACTTACAAGATTCCAAATTATGGTAATCTTAGTCAATACAATTTGCAGCTATAAAGAACATCTCTCTTTGATTTGCAAATTTGGTGGACCAAATCTGGAAGACTCACTCTGTCTGGTGGGAGTTTGCTGAAATTGTCACTGGTCAAGATTCTGAATTTTCTTATTATTTTCGTTAAAGTTGAAACCTGAGTCAGCAAGTCATCTATAGCAGGGAATGTTTTTCTTCATATAGCAAAATCAATACCCTCCTTCCCAGAAACTGTCAGGACATTGTCTCTCATTTTTCTATTGCTTTTATACTTAGCAAGATTAATATTTTCACTTTTGTTTGTTTAGCACCCCAATTTTTAGGCACACATTCTGTATTTGTTAAAATTCTGTTTGGCTGCAAATAAAGTCAGGCTCAACAACTATGAGCTTTTTATAGTCCACTGAATAAAGAGCCTAGGGTTGTTATTCAATGACAAATCCTTCCCTTTTCCTAATTGCCATTCTATACACATGTCTTTTGCCACTGGCCTTAAGATGATCCTGTTCTCCTAGATATTACATCACATCCCAGGTGGAAGAAAGGGGAAAGCAAAAGGCTAAAGGCAAGGAGATGGACTTAATCTATTCCTTTCAAAACTTTGCCAGAATTCCTACTTAGCAACTTCTGTTCACATTTCCTGAGCAAAACTGATTCTCATGTTATGTCCTCTCAGGCAATCAGGGAAAATGAGCTACTGTTCCAGCTTGATTATTAGAGTAAAAAAAGGGGGAAATTGGGGTTATGAATGGCTTTTGTGTAGCTAATTCATAGTGCTACCTTAGTTTTCTTTATTAGACTAGGAACTCAAAACTGTATTTCCTAAAATCATGCTAAATCATTTACATTTTCAGTTAGGAATATCTTTTCTAGTGAAAGTTTTCTTTCTGTTGCATTTAGAATATTTGATACCAGTCTTAAAATTTTTTAATCCACCGTTTGACATCTGTTTCAGATTAAAACATATTCTTTTGTTTTGCACATATTTATTAATAAAATGTGATAAACATCTAATAGAAATCCCAAGGCTTTCATATTTAGAGCATAATTTCATATTAGAGCTCTAAATATTTAGAGCATATGCTCAATACAAGTAAGACTTGCTGAGATTTCATGAACAGAACAAAGAAAATGGTGTTAGAAGATTCATCTTTTGGCCAGATACCATAAGATCTTTGAGCATCAGATTCTCTATTGTAAGAGTGAAATAATAATATCTATTTCATAGGAAGCTTGTGAGATTTAATTAAAATAATGACTGTGAAAGCAGTTTGGGAAGATGAATCCCTATGTATCATGACTATTAGTCACAAATTCACCCCCAAACTAGTGGGAAGTAAGATTTTTTTGCCAAATAATGATATGCACAATGGATTTACACACACACACAGACATTTAAGATCTCTAGACATCCATATTCAGGTAAACTTTTTCTTCCCATCTTCTTTGAAGATAAAAGAAAATCCATTATTTTGCTGTATTTCTCTAAAGTAATTTTCTGCTCTCTAAGGATCTTCCTGACCCAGGGATCAAACCCTGGTCTCCTGCACTGCAGGCAGATTCTACCATCTGAGCCACCAGGGAAGCCCTTTTAAGGGTCGGTAACTACAGATAATTCATTTGCTAAATTCGACTCTTTCTAGGTTAACTTAATGTGAGTACAGTTGGGCCCTTTTGAGGAGGCTACTGTTTTCTTTATCAAGTAGGTGTCCTTACAAAGGTAAATTAATAATGGGCTCCTTGTAGGACTTCCCTGGCAGTCCAAGGATAAAAATCTGTGCTTCAACTGCGGGGGACATGGGTTTCATCCCTTGTTGGGAAAATAAGATCCCACATTCTCTGCATGGTTCATCCAAATAAAGAAAAAAAAAAAAAACATGAATATAACTTCCAAATTTGGAGATTTCAAAGACAAATATCATTTCATGTATAGAAGAATCCTATTTCTAATCTGTGTACCCAAATTTTTTTCTTGACTTATTAACACTTTTAATTTAAGGGCTAATTTAATAAAATACTGATAAATGAAGGAGTTCAGGACCCCAGACTATGGGTCTTTGGTATATTTATTATTCTGAGTTAAAGGTACTTGAAAAATAGAGAATACAGGGAGTGGCTTTCTCTGAACTCCTTGCATCTGCCTAAAAACATCATCCCAAATGAACTCAACTGCATAAATCCTCTCACCAGGGGTTTCATCAACCAGGGTAGGTTGATTCTATTAGGTAGTTAGAATAGGAAAAAGGAGTCCAGAATGGAAGTGGCTAAAAGTCAAGGAAGGGAAAAGCCCGCAAAAATAGAATAAAGGAAGGTCCAAGGACCAGAGTGAGGACCTCAGGTAAAACAAACAGCACTTTTGGCTAGCCCAATTGACAAAGGGCAGGCCCAGGGGGAGGAGAAAAAAACATATAAAAAGAGAAGCCAAAATTGGGCTGGAGGCCTCTCTTTTTGCATCTTTTGGGTTGGCATTCCCTCACTCCTCAAGGATGTATTTTCCTTTACTTTCTAAATAAAACTGAGCTGTAACACAGAGCTATAACACTGGTCTGTCCGAGGGCTGTAACGCTTCAAATTTTTGTTGCGATGAGACAAAACTGAGGAAATTGCAAACTCCCCCGAAAATTCTTATCCAAGAAAATGAGAAGGAAGTGGAAAAAATGGTAACACACACACACACACACACAAACTATTATACCTCCCAATATTCTTCTAAGGATTCATTCATCTTTCCTAAAAATCTTTTTCTCTCTCCTAACTTACCTACATCTCCCTTTTCCTTCCTCTATTAGGACAACAGACAGTTCCTTGGCATTGTTAAACCCAAGTCCCCGGGCCCAATGCACAGTAAGGCCAAACAAGTCAAAACATTGGAATTTAGAGGAAAGAATTTTATTGCAGAGCCAAGCAAGGAGAATGAGCAGTTTATGCTCAAAATAGCTGAACTTAATGGCTTCCAGGCAAGGTTTTATAAAGACAGTATGAGGGGAGAGGGTCTTAGAATGAGTGATCAGCTCATGGACCTTCTTCTGGTCGTTGGTGCTAAAGTAACAGAGTGATGTTTTTGGAATCTCAGTCATCAACCTCTGGTCCAACCAGTCTAAAGTCTCCAACTTGTGGTCAGCACATAGTCACCATCCTTCTCCTGGGTGAGTGTTCTTAGTTTTTGCCTAGCAACTCAAATGTATGCATCAGATTGTTATCTATATCCGTTCAGAAGAAACTAGGAGTCCTGTGATTCTATTGTTATAATCATTAAATGCTTGAGCCTCCTCTTTGAAACTCAGGTAAGACCTAGGAGACTAAAGCTATTTCTTTTACAACAAGAAACAGGGGACACGTACCCAGTAAGGCCCCACAGGCTTCTGCTCAGTTTCAGTATCTGTGGGAGATTGGTCCTCCAACCACTGCAGATACCACATTCCACAAATGCTCAAGTTCCTTATGTAAAATGTACAGTCTCCTCTCTTTAACCATTGGTTTTCATCCCTGTGCTCAGATCTGTGGATTCAACCAATAGAGAATAGGAAGCCCACAGATGGAAAGGATCAACAGTATGTATAAGCTTTCAATTCTTACCTCTTTGACTATTCAGTTTTTTCTGGCTTCCTACCTCTGGGCAAGTTATATTAAAATTTAATAACTGTGTATACCTTATTCTCTTATCAACCTGCCTGTAATCAGCTTATTTCAAAGACCCAGACATAGAACCTAGGAGGGTAGTCTTTCATTTCCTATTGACATGTGCAACATAAAACAATTTTTGCAAAATTTTTGTCTTGCTTTGTTTAGTGGTTCTTAAATTTATTCCATTATAGTAAAAATAATTATATTGCATTTTCTCTTCAGTTACAATCACTAACATCTATTGAAATTGTTATAAATTTACATTTGAAGATATAAAATTCTTGTTAGCTGGCCTGTTAAGCAATTGTAATCTAGAGACTGTTTGCACCAACTGACAAGAAGGGGCTGAGTGTTAGAATCTCCATTTGTCTTATGTTGTGACTCACTCTGTTATTTGCTACCAGAAACATCTAATGGAGACAGTATGCTTTCATTTTATGGCTGTTCTTCCAAGCTGGCAAAGAAGTGAAATGGTGAGGCAAACCTAAACTGCAAAATCTAATCTAGTTATTGAAATATGACAGTAGGTACCTAGCTCTGTAACTGTTAATGCCTGTTATTTTCTACTGATGCTGCTGATGAGTTACATGCACAGGAAATCATTGTTAGTTAGCAGTAAATTATTTATACTTCCTCTATTTTTCATGGTATTGATCAAACATGTGACATTCCTTTCAATTATTCTGCAGTCTATGCAACACGCTACAGACCTAATAAATACTTTATTGAAAGACTATCATTTTTGTCACAGAAAATTGTAAGTCATGGAGATATTTATCAATAACATTTGAGATCATTGTAATAGCAATATTATTAACTCTGAATGAAGTGAACCTTACCTAGAACAATCTGTAAGAATATTATATTTATTTTTCTTTTTTTCAGTAATATACAAATAAGATTTTCCTGCAGTTTGGAAAAAACCTAAAAGCACATTTTGAATTCTAGCTGTCATAAATGAAGACTTTTGTTTAATATCATGACCCAATTCTTTTTAAAACACAATTTTATAAATAAATATAGTTATTAGAAAACTCATATTCTTTTCCAGGGTCATAGATCTTGGTTTTCTTATAACATATAGTAGTTTATAGACTATTTTTCTATTTTCCAAAGATGAAACGTTAAATCACTTCACAAGATATTTTATTACTACAGATACACTGAAATTTTTGGTGGCTATAGCAGAAAAGTAGATAGGAATAAATCTTTAGCTAATATCCAAAGAAGGGGGATATATGATTTAATCTTGCCATTTGTCTGTCTTGAAAATGATTAGTTTGGGAGCAGACTAATTCACTGATCTCTTTTTACCATGATACAGAAATCTTTAGAAACCAACTATAGTTAAATACATTTCTACCAGGAAAAAAGAAAAAGTCATAATTTACAAACACTTAATTTTACTCCTACCTGTGGTTAGTACTTTGTCAATTAGCCTATATTTTTAAAAATATCTACTAACTGTCAAATATTGTGATTATTATTGGAGACCTAGAGCTGAATGAAGTGAATAAAATGAGCCTTACCCATAACAATCTTGCCCTTGCCCTCATGGCACTCACAGTTTGGTAATATAAGCTGGGTAACCATACAAGCACCAAAAACAGTGATATATGAAATATACTCAGCCTATAAAGAAGATGTATTAGCTGGTCTGAGGAAATCGAGAGAGGCTTCATGGAGGGAAAATCATGTTTGTTTTTGTTTTGGTTTGTGGTAGATGAATTAATGACCCCCCCAAAAGGCCACATCCTAAACCCTGACACCTGTCTACTACATATTACATTATATAGTAAAAGGAACTTTGCAAAATGATTAAGTTAAGGATCCTGAGATAGGAAGACGTGCCTGGATTACTTAGTTTTCATACGCTTGCATGCACAGTCATATACGACTCTTTGCAACCACATGGACCATAGCCGCCAGGCTCCCTTCCATGGGATTGCCCGGGCAAGAATACTGGAGTAGGTACCATTTCCTTCCTCAGGGGATCTTTTCCACCCAGGGATCGAACCTATGTCTCCTGTGTCCCCTGCATTAGCAGTGGATTCTTTACCACTGAGCCACCTGGGAAGCCTTAGTTCTCATATGTGGGAAAAAAAAGGAAAGAGAGCAGGGGATGTGGTGACAGAAAGCAGAGACTGAAGAAAATGTGCAGCCACTAAACAAGCAATCAGGCGGCCTCTAGAAATTGGAGAGGGGTAAGAAATACAGTCTTCCCTCCAGAAGGAACATAACCATACTGACTCCTTGACCAGTAACACTCTTTTGACCAATAACAACTCATTTTGAAGTTTTAGCCTTCACAAATTAAATTGCAGGATAATGAATTTGTGTTGTTTTACGTGATAATTTGTTACAGCAGCAATAGGAAACTAACACATTGTGTTCTTTGTTTAACTATTTTGCATCTGAATACTCTTTCTATAGTTTGATAATTCTGTACTATTTGACATAGGAGCAAATATTGTCACCAGACTAGTTATCTGGCAGAAAGAGCATGAGACGGACTGCTCAGTTCAGTTCAGTCACTCAATCGTGTCCAACTCTTTGTGACCCCATGAATCGCAGCACGCCAAGCCTCCCTGTCCATCACCATCTCCCGGAGTTCACTCAAACTCAAGTCCATTGAGTCGGTTATGCCATCCAGCCATCTCATCCTCTGTCGTCCCCTCTTCCTCCTGCCCTCAACCCCTCCCAGCATCAGAGTCTTTTCCAATAAGTCAACTCTTCACATGAGGTGGCCAAAGTATTGGAGTTTCAGCTTTAGCATCAGTCCTTCCAAAGAACACCCAGGGCTGATCTTCTTTAGAATGGACTGGTTGGATCTCCTTCCAAGGGACTCTCAAGAGTCTTCTCCAACACCACAGTTCAAAAACATCAATTCTTTGGTGCTCAGCTTTCTTCACAGTTCAACTCTCACATCCATACATGACCACTGGAAAAACTGTAGCCTTGACTAGACGGACCTTTGTTAGCAAAGTAATGTCTCTGCTTTTCAATATGTTATCTAGGTTGGTCATAACTTTTCTTCCCAGGAGTAAGCATCTTTTAATTTCATGGCTGCAGTCACCAACTGCAGTGATTTTGAAGCCCCCAAAAATAAATTCTGCAACTGTTTCCACTGTTTCCCCATCTATTTCAAAGAAATAGAGGAAAACAACAGAATGGGAAAGACTAGAGATCTCTTCAAGAAAATTAGAGATACCAAGGCAACATTTCATGCAAAGATGGGCTCGATAAAGGACAGAAATGGTATGGACCTAACAGAAGCAGAAGATATTAAGAAGAGGTGGCAAGAATACACAGAAGAACTGTACAAAAAAGATCTTCATGACCAAGATAATCACAATGGTGTGATCACTCATCTAGAGCCAGACATCTGGGAATGTGAAGTCAAATGGACCTTAGAAAACATCACTATGAACAAAGCTAGTGGAGGTGATGGAATTCCAGTTGAGCTATTTCAAATCCTGAAAGATGATGTTGTGAAAGTGCTGCACTCAATATGCCAGCACATTTGGAAAACTCAGCAGTGGCCACAGGACTGGAAAAGGTCAGTTTTCATTCCAATCCCAAAGAAAGGCAATGCCAAAGAATGCTCAAACTACCGCACAATTGCACTCATCTCACACGCTAGTAAAGTAATGCTCAAAATTCTCCAAGCCAGGCTTCAGCAATACATGAACCATGAACTTTCAGATGTTCAAGCTGGTTTTAGAAAAGGCAGAGGAACCAGAGATCAAATTGCCAACATCTGCTGGATCATGGAAAAAGCAAGAGAGTTCCAGAAAAACATCTATTTCTGCTTTAGTGACTATGCCAAAGCCTTTGACTGTGTGGATCACAATAAACTGTGGAAAATTCTGAAAGAGATGGAAATACCAGACCACTGACCTTTCTCTTGAGAAACCTATATACAGGTCAGGAAGCAACAGTTAGAACTGGACATGGAGCAACAGATTGGTTCCAAATAGGAAAAGGAGTATGTCAAGGCTGTTTATTGTCACCCTGTTTATTTAACCTATATGCAGAGTACATCATGAGCAATGCTGGTCTGGAAGAAGCACAAGCTGGAATCAAGATTGCCGGGAGAAAAATCAATCACCTCAGATCTGCAGATGACACCACCCTTATGGCAGAAAGTGAAGAGGAACTAAAAAGCCTCTTGATGAAAGTGAAAGAAGAGAGTGAAAAAGTTGGCTTAAAGCTCAACACTCATAAAACAAAGATCATGGCATCTGGTCCCATCACTTCATGGGAAATAGATGGGGAAACAGTGGAAACAGACAGACTGCTAGTCCAGACCAATGGGGAAATCATCTTGATAGTAGCATAGCAGTGCTGCTAATAGCCAGTTTTCAGGGACAGTGGGACCAGCGGAGCCACTCTTTTTTCAGTGAAGTTAATAGGTGAACTATAGTCTCTGGCATCAACTCCTTTTGTTCCTGCCATTTTATTATTATATTTTTTTTGAGTTTTATTATCCAGGCTTTTCAGTGATATTCTGTGGTTTTAGATGTACTTTTCAAAAATTCACTTTCTTCTTGAATGACCCAGAATCAGTTTTAATCACTTTCAATAAAATATATTGAATGACATATAAAGGGGAAGTAACAAAGCTATAAGACCTGGAATCATGAGAAAGCCAGAATCTTGAGATAAAGTCAAGCACATTAGCACTGTTGAAATGTCAGAAGTGAGGAAGTTAGTGGACAAGGATGTTATTGGACCAGTGGGCATAAATCTAAGGGATCTTATAAACCAGGCAAATAAATTGCTTAGATTGTTAATTTTATTCTTTATTTTACAGTGAGGTCATTGAATAAATAGCTAGTAACTGATATGAGCAAATTTAGATGTTAGAAAAAAATAAATGCGACAAGGAACTCAGAAATTATTAAGGAGGCCATTTCAGTGGTTAAAGGAAGAATTGGGGGTCAGTTGGTACAAGAAAGAGTAGTGTGAAAGTTCTTAATTTTTTCCCTTTTTAATCTTAGGAGGAAATGATAGCTCTGTAATTAAATGGAGAGAGTAAGTGAGACTGGGGCTTCAGCCCCCCTGCCAATGGAGGAGGCACTGGAGACACACAGATACAGGTTTGACCCCTGGACTGAGAAGACCCCCTAGAGGATGGCATGGCTGCCCACTCCAGCATTCTTGCCTGGAGAATCCCATGGACAGAGGAGCTGAGTGGACTACAGTCCAAAGGGCCGCACAGAGTCACACACGACTGAAACCATTTAGCATGCACCCACGCAGGAGGTGAGATTGAGGGCATAATCTAGACTGACTTCTTATTTAACTTTGTGTCCTTTGAGTTCTTAACTCAAACAGGTATGCCTGATAAATACTACTCCTGAAATTTAGGAAAGAGGTATGAGCAGAGGGTATATGTTGGGAGTCATTCACTTGATGGTCATCACTTCAGTCTCAAGTATGGCAGATGTGCTGAAGAAAAGGCAAGATAAATGATAAAATTATAGTGAATCTGACAGTTTGTCTAAAAACCTTATATATTAAATCTATTTACTGAATAGTAGTCACACAAACACACAAAATCTGTTTTTCTTAAAGAAAATAGAGTCCCTTGGACTGCAAGGAGATCCAACCAGTCCATTCTGAAGGAGATCAGCCCTGGGATTTCTTTGGAAGGAATGATGCTAAAGCTGAAACTCCAGTACTTTGGCCACCTCATGCAAAGAGTTGACTCACTGGAAAGACTCTGATGCTGGGAGGGATTGGGGGCAGGAGAAGAAGGGGACGACAGAGGATGAGATGGCTGGATGGCATCACTGACTCGATGGACGTGAGCCTGAGTGAACTCTGGGAGTTGGTGATGGACCAGGAGGCCTGGTGTGCTGCGATTCATGGGGTCGTAAACAATCGGACACGGCTGAGCAACTGAACTGTACTGAACTGAATCGATGGAGTAAGCAATGTAGCAGTGACAGCAGATTTTGTTCCTAGTTGTTATTTTATATAAAACATTTCACTACCATCAGAAAATGAAAGTGAGTTGCATTCTTTTAACACTTCACAAGATCTTCAATTACATGTAGATGAAGATGGAATGTATTCAGTTTTCCCCCCATTTTGAGTAGTATTTAACAGATTGTGTCAACTGACATAACTCTGTTTGACATTGGCTGCAGAGCATAACCTAATGCTGAAATATTTTTATAGTCAAGAAGAAATAGTGTTGAAATATATATCAAAGATTATGTGAATTATGATACTAATGGGGTTGGAAGGACACTTTACAAGCAATAAAGAAATGGAATAAAATGCTAATTTGAATTTTAAGCATTCTGCTTCTACTGGCTTGAATTTTGGACTTGCAAGGGTTTAGGAAAGCAATGGGTTAGAAAATTAGGTCTATCAGATATGCTCATTGAAGATTTTTTTTTTAAGTTACCCAAGAGATAATTTTATTCTCATTCTGTCTCCAGGAACCACAGGATATGGTGAAAAAATGAGTCAATTTTCACAAAATGATTTCAGTGGTACAAATAAGAACAGAGCAGCATATTAAACATGTGATTATTCACTATTGCACTGAACATGCTTTTGTGGAAATATTAAAAATTGGTATCAGTTCTTGTCCTGTTAATTTTGCCAAGTTTTTTATTCTCTAAATAGTTTTCCCTCTCCTACAGTGTTCTAAAACCATTAAGTCAGTTACTCAACCATTCATTTTATTTAATACAGTTGTTCTAAACTCTCTACAACCAAATGCAACTCTTTTACATTTAATTTTAATCCAGAAACTTTGGGATTCAAGACCAGAATTGGAACTTTCTGAAAATTTCCCTGGTAGTTTTGGTGCCCAGCTTCTTACAGGAAACTCTGATCTAGGGAACTTGCAGTTAGTTCAATCTCAAGTCCTTTTCACTTTCTCTGTCTTCCAAGAGGTGTAGTTTACTCTGTGACTGGGATTGACTAGTGGAGATGTAAAAACAAAAGAACAGAGAGAATCCAAGTGTTTCAATATAATAATTACAGAAAGAAGGGGAGGAAATAGGAAATCAACATAGAAATGGACAAGGCTGAAGCACCTAATAAAAGATTTTTTATGCTGCTTTTGTCTATGTTGCTATAATGAATAAGAAGAAAGAATGGCTTAAGTATGGAAAGCAATTAGTGTCAAAGGCTGACAGTTGAGTCATCATGCTTAACTAGGGAAATATTGGCTGATAAAATGTTTTAAACAGACCAAACCAAACTTTACTGTACTATTAATAAAACAATCCTCGTCCTTGAGACCTCTCAGAAGTTTGTTTAATGTTCATCAACAAGTTAGGCTTAATTCTATCAAAAGTTATGGTTCAAGTTTCCTAAAACATGATCTCCTCCTTCTCATCCACACTATTCTTTCTTTTCTCTTCTTGTGCTGTGTAAACACTGAGCTGTAAACTAGAGTAAGCACAGTTTTATGTTGTAAATATAAATTGAGATCTACCTCGAGTCATATTTACTTTTTTGTGTTATAGCTGTAATAAAACTTGGTAATTACACATGATGAGAAAGGCATGCATAAAACTTCTCGTTTCCTTGGTATTTTTTCATAGACCTGTGCTATTCCTTATTATAGTTTCATCATTACCTAGTTTTTGGATATGCCATAGTTTGTTCAACAAGTTCCCTATTGATGAAAATTTGGGTTGTGTAATAGAATGACACATAGTCCTGATTCTTTAGTCCCCTATAGTAATATTGTCTATATTTTTTCTTTGTGTTATGTAATGTATACTGACTAAACTCTGATTTTGGCTTTGTTTTGGTGATTTGTTTTGGAAAAGGGTATATTGGTAGGCCTAATGCAAGCTGAGGGTTGAGAAAAGCCAATGTGTTTAGGGCTTGCTCTCTTGTGTCCACTGGTCCCACATAAACAACAGCCTAGGCAACCTACCTGTGCTCACCTGGGATCTGGAGCCAAGGCCAGATGTGTCTATGAAAATCCCAGCTAGCTAGCAAAAACAGAAGCAGAGAATAAATACATGTTTTTGTAAGCTACTGAGATTTGTCATAGTTTGTTACACAAAATTATTGTGACAAGAGTTTCCTGATACAGGTTGCCAACCAAAAGTAGTTTGTTACAATGAATTGCACTGGCATATACTTCTACATTTGTTTCAGTGTGTTTTTGGAATGAATACCCAGCAGTGCAATTCCTAATGTTGAAAGAATTTTACTGGATTTTTTGACATCTGTTAAATGTTAAAATCTATTTTAATTTCATATTTGCAATGTGTCTTTTTCTCAGAGGCTTACCAGTGATGTTATGTTTTCAAACCTTGATTTTTGTTTATCCTTAGGTGAGAAATGTATTTAATGAAGGATTAATTACAAGGAGGATTGAACCTCTTTATATAGGTACACACACATTTTCTGGTTTAATATAAGAAGGCTATTGATTTCCATATATTAATTTCATAATTTACCACTTCATGAAATTCACTTATTGTGCTAGTTTTTCCATTTACATTTTTTAATTTTCCAGATATATAATCATGTAAACTACAAATATTATTCATCTCTTTCTTATTAATTCCTATGAGATGAGATCATTTTAAAATTCACTCTTTGGCTTTTGATATCAATGAACTTTTTTTTTGAGATTTAGATTAAAATAAAGTGTTTTATTTTTCCACTTCTTGTTTCCTGAAAAATGTGCTATACTAAGACATCATAACTCTTTATTTTCTTTTGTCCATTTTAAGCTATATATGTAGTTATATAGTAGTTATACATATTACATATGAAGGTAGAATTTACTTGACACTTACTTTGTAAAATATTTTAATTAGCAGTCTCATGTCTTTGATTTGAAATTTAAATACATCCTTAATATACAAGAGGAAAAGCTACATTCTCTAGAGATAGCACTCTCTACTTTCTTATTTTTATTTCTAAATCCATTATCACATATATTCATCTCATAATAGTAAAAAAAAAGTCTGTAAACATTTCCATTTTTAATTGAATAGCATATAGGAGAATATTTTTATTGTCCTTTGTGTGTGTTTTAAATGAAATCTATTACTTTCTCTTTTAAGATTTCATGTATATTTTCTAGAGTTATAAAACAGTAAAATATGAGGAGTCACATGTTACATAAAACTTATTAACATTATACCTTACTTTATTAGAATAATCATGAAAAATAGACATTTTTAGAAATCTACTGTCAATGAAGAAATTAATTCAATAAGTTTTTTAAATTTTATCTCTTTTTTGGAATCTGGGGTTCTCAAATAAGATCCAGGAAGGAAGGTTTTGTTATGGTACAAGATAATCAAGTAGAGAAAAAAAATTAAATGAGCGAACTGAATATTTAAATATTTGGAAGCTGTTATAATGATATTTAATATTTGGGGTCATATATATGCTAATTACAGATCAGTTCAAAGCAATTACAAGCTTTATATTTTCTCCATATGCCCAACACTGGATCCCCTGTTGAATATCATTGCCTTTAGAAGTATGTTAAGAATAGTATGTGCTTAAGTATTCTTTCCCAACTTATTAACATCTTACCCTTTTTTCTATAGGAAATTTACTGAGTTTCAACCCCCAGTTTTCAGAGACCATCTAAAACTAATCTATTCTTTCCCTATGATTTATAAGCTTCTATCACTTTTGCTTCTAGAGAAAATTATTCAAGGGTAAATCTGTTGTTCAATAGGATTGTCTTTTGAAAAAGTCCTAATTTAAACTGTAAATGACTTACTTGCCCTGCCTCCTTAGAAAGAGTAGTGAATTTTCTAGATCTCTTTGCTGAATCTCTGGTATAAAGTGGTCATTTTGCTGAGTTTGTAAATGGAAGCAGGAGCCTCTCAGGTGGATTTCCATACATTTGAGTTCTGTATGGAATAATCCTAGCCCTTCCTGTAAGGAGTTAAAAGAAAGACCTTTGCAATTTCTTCATGTCATATCACTTAACTGGAATTAAAAATCCTTGGTGTAACAGGGAAAGAAAAAACATAGCATGTCATTGAAAATAGAGAAACAGTTATATGCAAATATGAGGTTTCTTTAGTTTGGATCTGGAGCAGAAACAAAGAAGGCCAGAGAGCATTGGTCACACAGCCTGATGTTATCAACTAGCAACTTGATTGCACCAGTAAAAACAATGGCCAACTGTAAAGTCTCTAGGCATTTTAAAGCATTTATTGGCCAGAATTCTTTGCATTCTTCTTGGTGCCCTTCAGGAAAATGATGTAGAATATGTAAATAATTAATAAAGTCTACCTTTTTCTGAAAACCTCCTATGTTCCAAACACTATGGCAGGTAATTTATATCATGGGTGTTGAAATCTAAAAGATGTGTTGTTGTTTAGTCACTAAGTCTTGTAAGATTATTTGCGACCCCATGGACTGCAATGCTCCAGGCTTTACCTGTCCTTCACCATCTCCCGGAGTTTACTCAAACTCATATCCATTGAGTCAGTGATATTATCTAACCATCTCATCCTCTGCTATGCCCTTCTTGTTTTACCTTAAATCTTTCCCAGCTTCAGTGTCTTTTCCAATGAGTCATTTCTTTGCATCAGGTAGCCAGAGTATTGGCAATTCAGCTTCAGCATTAGTCCTTCCAATGAATATTCAGAGTTGATTTCCTTTAAGATTAACTGGTTTAATCTCCTTGCAATCCAAGGGACTCTCAAGAGTCTTCCCCAACACCACAGTTCAAAAACATCACTTCTTTAGCCCTCAGCCTTCTTAATGGTCAAACTCTCACATCCATACATGACTGCTGACAGGACCATAGCTTTGACTTTTGTCAGCATGGACCTTTGGACTTTTGTCAACGAAGTGATATCTCTGCTTTTTAATATGCTGTGTAGGTTTGTCATAGCTTTTAATTTTATAGTTGCAATTACCATACGCAGTGATTTTAGAGCCCAAGAGATTAAAATCTGTCACTGTTTCCCTTTTTCCCCTTGTTTGTTGCTTAGTCACTAAGTTGTGTCTGTTTGTGACCCCATGGACTGTAGCTGGCCAGTCCATGGTATTCTCCAGGCAAGAATACTGGAATGGGTTGCCATTTCATTCTCCATGGTGTCTTCCTGACCCAAGGATCAAACCCATGTCTCCTGTATTGGCTTTATTATATTATTCTATTGTTAATATTATAATGTTATTATCATTAATTATTATTATTATAAGTAATGTATTCTTACTTACGGGGACAGAGCAAAGGATTTATAAGACTTAACCACTTTGTACTTAAGACTTGGTAAAACCACACCTCATTGAAACCCAACACTACCCATTCTAGACTAAGCTAGTGCAGCTGAATGAGAGAAACACATGAGATGCTGACTGGCCAAACTTTAATTCAGGGTGGTAATTCTCAAGTGGGCCCTTAATCCTCTCATCTCTCCCACCATATCAATGTTTTGATCCCTGTTCCATTGATTCTGTTGTCATACAAACATGACATTACTTCTCCAATCTTAAAATAGTAAAACTCCACTCTTGATTCCAAATTTTCCATTAGCTATCATAGGATTTCTTTTCTCCCCTTTGCAGCAAAGTTACTTAAGCAATTTCCATTCTGTTCACGTCC
This sequence comes from Oryx dammah, assembly GCF_014754425.2. Lineage (NCBI taxonomy): Eukaryota > Metazoa > Chordata > Mammalia > Artiodactyla > Bovidae > Oryx > Oryx dammah. Next base: position 42,082,361 of record NW_024070202.1, on the reverse strand, counting down.
AATCTCTTTTTTCTCTTCCCATTCTTTTGTAAACTCACCACTCAAAACTCTCTGGGCAAGGTCATCAGTGATTTCCAGGTTGTGTAATTCACTATTAATTCTCATTCCTCATTGTACTTGACTTGTCTATAGTACTTCATATACTACACTTTCCTCACTCTTTGCATTGGCTGTAAAATAGGAATAATGATAAGGCCTACTGCTCAGAATCATTTTGCGGGCTAAGTTGCTTCAGTCATGTCTGACTCTTTGCAGCCCTAAGGACTGTAGTCTGCCAGGCTCGTCTGTCCATGGGATTCTCTGGGCAAGAATACTGGAGTGGGTTGTCATGCCCTTCTCCAGGGGGTCTTTCCAACCCAGGGATTGAACATGCATCTGTTATGTCTTCTGAATTGGCAGATGGGTTCTTTATTACTAGCATCACCTGGGAAGCATTTTGGGGATTAAATATACAATACTTTTTACATAGGTTTGTAACCTACAATGTTCTATAAACATGTTAGTTATTTTCACCTTATAAGTTCATAATGAGCAAAAACAGTGAATTTCAAAAAGAAACTTCAGAAAGAATGAATGGAAAGGACTACAAAAAATTCTATGTATCAATATTCTTTCAATGGTGTAAATTCATAGATATTGCTGTCAACCCGTTCTCTCTTAATTATAATCTAACATTGTATCATGACACTTCACAAGTGAGACATTATGAAAGTAATCTAGATGTTAAAGTCCTTTATTTATATATTCCCTGTTTTGAACTTTCCTAATATAACATCCCTACCTGTATAGGATTATTCTGTTTGTTCAAAATATTGATTAGCTTTCCCTTTTTAAATAAACCTAATGCCTCTATTCATTGTTATTACTTGATTTTTCTCCCTTAATTAGCTTTATGATGTTTTATAATAATTTATTTTGAAAAAAATCCTAGAAAGGTCAAAGAATAAAATTATATCATCTGTTTCAAATAGAGCTGCTTCTGTGTCATGTTATTTTATACGAATTACTCTGGATATGGGGAAAGATATACTAGCATATGGTTAATATACTAATATTAGCTTGAGTGATGGGCAAATTTTCAAACTTATGTCAGCTAGTAATCTCAAAAAAATATTACCTCATACAAATGAAATTATTTGTAGGGCAGCAATGGAGATACAGACATAGACAACAGACTTATGGACATGGGGTGAGAGAGGAAGGAGAGGGTGAGATGTATAGAGAATGTAACATGGAAACTTACATTACCATATGTAAGAGAGATAGCCAATATGAATTTGCTGTATGATCAGGGAACTCAAACAGGGGCTCTGTAACAACCTAGAAGGGTGGGATGAAGAGGGAGATGGGAGGGAGGTTCAAGAGGGAGGGGACTTACACACACCTATGGCTGACTCATGTTGATGTTTGGCAGAAACCAATAAAATTCTGTAAAGCAACTATCCTTCAATTGAAAAATGAATACATTAAGAAAAAAAAGAATATTAGCTCATAATTCCCACTTTTCACTCTATTCTTCTTGAGCCTTGGTATTAACAATATGATAGCATCATAAACTTCATTACTGAATAGTCTTTCTTTTCTACTTTTTATAATAGTTTAAGATTGAAATTAATTTAGCTTTGATTATTTGATACAGTTATATGATGAAATCATTTCAGCCTAGAGTTTCCATTGGAAGAAACATTTTGATGACTATTTTGATTTATTTAATGGATATAGAACTATTCAGGTTATCTATTTCTTCCTAAATTAGGTTTGATCAATCTTATTTTCTAGGAATTTTCCTATTTCCTTTGAAATCTACATTTTTTGGCAAAAAAGTTATCTCTGATTGTTCTTACAATATCTAACTGAATTTCTATTTTTGAAATTGTTTCTTTTTTTACCTCCTTTTTAATGAATTTCACTGGATACCCATCATTGTGTCAGTCTGATCAAACAACCAACTCTTGGGTTTTGATCCTCTCTATTAAAGTTTTATTTTGAAATTTCTTAATATGTATATACGGGCCTATATCTTATTCCACTTTTTATTTTCACGATTTTTGTTTTTGTTTTGTTTTAGTTATATTTCTTACAAATGCCATCAGTTTAGTTGAGTCACTCAGTTGTGTGTGACTCTTTGTGACCCCATGAACCGCAGCATGCCAGACCTCCCTGTCCATCACCAACTCCTGGAGCGTACCCAAACTCATGTCCATTGAGTCAGTGATGCCATCCAACCATCTCATCCTCTGTTGTCCCCTTCTCCTCCTGTCCTCAATCTTTCCCAGCATCAGGGTCTTTTCAAATGAGTCAGCTCTTTGCATCAGGTGGCCAAAGTATTAGAGTTTCAGCTTCAACATCAGTTCTTCCAATGAACACCCAGGAATGATCTCCTTTAGGATGGACTGGTTGGATCTCCTTGCAGTCCAAGAGACTCTCAAGAGTCTTCTCCAACACCACAGTTCAAAAGTATCAATTCTTCAGTGCTCAGCTTTCTTCACAGTCCAACTCTCACATCCATACATGAGTACTGGAAAAACCATAGCCTTGACTAGATGGACCTTTGTTGGCAAAGTAATGTCTCTGCTTTTGAATATGCTATCTAGGTTGGTCATAACTTTCCTTCCAAGGAGTAAGCATCTTTTAATTTCATGGCTGCAGTCCCCATCTGCAGTGATTTTCAGTTCAATCCAATTGCTCAGTCATGTCCAACTCTTTGCGACCCTGTGAACTGCAGCAGGCCAGGCCTCCCTGTCCACCACCAACTCCTGGAGTTCACTTAGACTCATGTCCATTGAGTTGGTGATGCCATCCAGCCATCTCATCCTCTGTTGTCCCCTTCTCCTCCTGACCCCAATCCCTCCTAGCATCAGAATCTTTTCCAATGAGTCAACTCTTTGCATGAGGTGGCCAAAGTATTGGAGTTTCAGCTTTAGCATCAGTCCTTCCAAAGAACACATACATGACCACTGGAAAAACCATAGCCCTAACTAGACAGACCTTTGTTGGCAAAGTAATGTCTCTGCTTTTCAATATGCTATCTAGGTTAGTCATAACTTTGCTTCCAAGGAGTAAGTGTCTTTTAATTTCATGGCTGCAGTCACCATCTGCAGTGATTTTGGAGCCCTCCGAAATAAAGTCTGACACTGTTTCCACTGTTTCCCCACCTATTTCCCATGAAATGATGGGACCAGATGCCATGATCCTACTTTTCTGAATGTTGAGCTTTTGGCCAACTGTTTCATTCTTCTCTTTCACTTTCATCAAGAGGCTTTTTAGTTTCTCTTCACTTTCTGCCATAATGGTGCCATGATCTTAGTTTTCTGAATGTTGAGCTTTAAGCCAACTTTTTCACTCTCATCAAGAGGCTATTCAGTTCTTCTTTACTTTCTGCCATAAGGGTGGTGTACTCTGCATATCTGAGATTATTGATATTTCTCCCAGCAATCTTGATTCCAGCAAATGCCATAGTGGTTTTAAAAAATATTTTAAAATCAAGTCTATAAATTTTTAGTCAACTGGAGTCCATTAGTATTTCTCATAATGAATTATATACATATATATATATATATATATGGATTTGTATCTAAATATTTTATTTTCTGTTTTTTAATTGTCCTCCTTTTACTCTTTCTTTCTTTTCTTATCTTCTTATACATTTTTCAACTCAACTCATTTTTTTTCCATTCACTAAGTTAGTAGATTCATATGATGGTCTAATTTTTTTTAGCAAATCCCTGGGTAACAATAGCATGAGTACTTTGCAAGGTCTAGAGTTAACTAATATCTTTACCCTTCTTTTGAATAATACAGTAACAATACTCTAATTCCATTCATCCATTTCCATCTTAGTTAGTTAGTTAGTTAGCTCAGTCACTCAGTCATGTCTGATTCTTTGCGACTCCATGAATCGCAGCACACCAGGCCTCCCTGTCCATCACCAACTCCCAGAGTTCACTCAGACTCATGTCCATTGAGTCAGTGATGCCATCCAGCCATCTCATCCTCTGTCGTCCCCTTCTTCTCCTGCCCCCAATCCCTCCCAGCATCAGAGTCTTTTCCAATGAATCAACTCTTCGCATGAGGTGGCCAAAGTACTGGAGTTTCAGCTTTAGCATCATTCCTTCCAAAGAAATCCCAGGGCTGATCTCCTTCAGAATGGACTGGTTAGATCTCCTTGCAGTCCAAGGGACTCTCAAGAGTCTTCTCCAACACCACAGTTCAAAAGCATCAGGAGAAGGAAATGTACACTCACACCAATATTCTTGCCTGGGAAATTCCCCAGACAGAGGAGCCTGGTAGGCTATAGTCCATTAGGGTGCATAGAGTCAGACACAACTAAGTGACTGAGAACACATTTCCATCTTATGATATATTTTAATTCTGTTACATCATATCATATTGCTTGTATTGTTATTATTGTTTTTTAAAAATTGTTTCAAGCTACATTCAGATGGTAAAGAATCTGCCTGCAATGGAGAAGACCCGGATTTGATCCCTGAGTTGGGAAGTTCCCCTGGGGAAGGAAAGATCAACTCTCTCCAATATTCTTGCCTGGATAATTCCATGGACAGAGAAGTCTGGTGGGCATAGTCCATGTGGTCACAAAGAGTTGAAAACAACTAAGCAACTAACACAACATGTGTTTTTCAATTTACAACACGGTTTTTACTTTCTTTATTCTTCTTTGACATGGAAGTGTTAGTTGCTCAGTCATGTGTGACTCTGTGACCTCATGGACTATAGCTTGCCAGGCTCCTCTCTCCATGGAGGTTCTCCAGGCAAGACCATTGGAGTGGATTGCCATTACCTTCTCCAGGGGATCTTCCTGACCTAGGGATTGACCTAGGTCTCCCACATTTCAGACAGATTCTTTACTGTTTAAGCTATTATTCTTCTTTACTTTTCTACATCTCAGGCATTTTTCTTCTGTTTAAACAACATCCTTTCATATTTTTATTTAATAAAAGTCAGCTACAGTAAGCCCCTTTAAGTTTTTCCATCTTCTTTTGGTCTGAAGATATCTTTATTTGGCCCTTGTCCCCGAATGGTAGTTTCATTATGTATAGTATTCTAAGTTGACAGATACTTTCTCACAGAACTTTATATCATTACCTTGCCTTTGACTATCATATTACTGTTATTTCTCTACTCTCTATGTGTCTATCCTTTGATGATAATCTGGGTTTTCAAAAAATATTTTTATTGCTGTCTTAGTCTTTTTTTAATTTTTATTTTTTGGTTTAACCATGATATGTCAAAGTGTATTTCTTTGTTTATTGAGACTTCCAGGAATTTTTAATCTGTGGAAGAAAAATGTTATGAAGAGTAAAAAATTCTATCATTGACTCCAAATTCTATCTTTCATTTATTCTTTTTCTCTTCTGTTTCTCTCTCTCTGTGTGTATATATATTTGACCTAGTAGTGAACTTCATGAAGTATTGTTTGTATATTTTCCATTCTATATTGTCAATGTATCTTTTTATTTTCTATTTTATTTTCTATTCATCATTATTTACTTATATTTACAGTGAGCTCCCTTTTTTTGAACTATGAAACATTTCTTTGTATCACCATCCAGTTACTAAATCTCTTCATTTGTACAACCTGGTATTTAAATGATCAATATTTTAAAAAATATTGAGGCATAATTTACCAATGGTAAGATTTTTTTGTTTATAGTTATATGAAGTTTTAAAAATGCATATAAACACCTAAGCACCAAATTATCAAGAGGTAAACAGGTCCATCACTCAAAAGAAAAGCTCTCATGCCTCTTTGTAGACACTCCTCTTCATTCCCACCACCTTGTAATTATCTGAATTAAATTACAAGTGTCTTTTATTGATTAAAAATATTTTTATATTATTTCTAGAAGTAGACTGATTTTTTAAATTTATTCAAATCTGTTTGATGTTTAAATTTAATTTCTGATGGCTTTGATGAATTTTCATGCTTGGTTTTTTTTCTTCAACTCTACTGTGGTTTATTCGCTAAGTCAATTTCTGACTCTTGCAACCCCATGGACTGTAGCCCACCAGGCTCCTCTGTTCATGGGATTTCCCAGGCAGGAATACTGGTGTGGGCTGTCGTTTCCTTCTCAAGAATATTAAACATGGGAATTTTATTTTATTAAACTTTTTTGTTTTTATGCAGGTGAATAGCAAAGGGACCCAGCCATACATATGCATGTGTCCATTCTCCCAGAAATTCCCCCTCCATCTGGGCTATCACATAACGTTGAGCAGAGTTTCCTGTGTTATACAGTAGGACCTTGTTAGTTATCCAGTTTAAATATAGCCGTGTGTACCTGTCGCCCCTAAAATCCCTATCCCTTCTTCTTATCATTCCCCCCAGCAACCATAAGTCCATTCTCTAAGTATGCACGTCTGTTCCTATTTTGTAAATAAGTTCATTTGTACCATGTCTTTTTAGATTCTGCATATAAGGGATGTCATACAGTGGCTCTACTTCTTGGTCCGATTTACTTAACTCAGTATGACAATCTCTTGGTCCATCCATGTTGCTGAAAATGACATTATTTCATTCTTTTGGTTAAGTTATATTCTGTTGTATGTATGTACCACATCTTCTTTATCCATTTCTCTTTCAATGACATATAGGTTGCTTCCTGGTTTTGGCTGTTGTAAACAGTACTCCAATGAATACTGGGTGTATGTGTCCTTCAGGCCATGTTTTTCTCCACATAAATGCCCAGGAGTGGGATTGCAGGATCATATGGTAGCTCTACTTTTAGTTTTTTGAGGAACTTCCATTTTGTTCTCCAGAGTATCTGTACCATTCCCACCAATAGTGTAGAAGAGTTTTCTTCTCCCCATATCCTCTCTAGCATTTATGGTTTGGAGTTTTTGATGATGGCCATTTTGACTGGTGTGAAGTGATATCTCATTGTAGTTTTGATTTGCATTTCTCTAATAATTAGCACTGTTGAACATCTTGTCATGTGCCTCTTGGCCATCTTCTTTGGAGAAATGTCTATTTAATGAATTATCCTCTTGTATCAGTAGGGCACGGAGGTAAGAAAATAGGATTATTTCCAAAATGTCACTTCTAGGCTTGAAATTTAACTGTTTATTTGTGTAGAAAAATCTTAATAGAATTTATGGGATTAAGTAGGGTATATTAAAGTATTTGATTAAAAACTCAAGTCAACCACATAAATCTACTATGCAGTTTTATCCAACAACAAAATGAAACAGGATGGCAAAACTTACAATTATCTTGAATTGCCATGGAATCTGATCCTACCGTACTGGGTTCCAGTTTCTATAGAAGAGATGGTTAAATCAGTTGTAAAACTCTTTAATATTGGCAAATCAGTCTCTCAGTTTAAAAGCTGTATACATGATGAGAATGTGCAGTAGCAACAGCCTAATAAAGGAAGTGGCGAATGAGAATTTAAGACACAGGAACTGATGCATAAAAGCAACTATAGCTCCTGAGCAGACATAAACATCAACAATGTCATAAATAAAGATATTCTAAATAAGGTCCTCCTTTTAAAAACAATTATACTTTATTTGATTAAGCCTAATTCAAATGCAGCCAAATTTACTTGGCTTGATATTTACTTTATTAAAAGAGCTCAATAGTTTAGCATGTATTTACCTATTATTTTGAGCTTTGGAACCACGTAAGACCTGAGGCATCATGTTTTTTTGTTGTCATTTTGTTCGTTTTTTGCTTTTCTGGGTAAAACTTTAGCTGATTTGTCATTCACAAAGGCTTATGACAACAAACTGTTTAGGTCATTGTGCTGTATATTGGCCTCTGTCTTATACGTTTTTCATCTGTCCTCATGACTTTCAATCATGATGACTATACAATTTGGACATAGTTTCTCATAACTGATTTGAGGATGAGATTAATTTTCATGAAACTTTTGGCTCAAATAGTGCCATCCTAAAACGAGATGCATTTTACTGATCACAATTTGTCATCTATACACTCTTTGTGTTTTAAGTGAAGTACAGTCATTTAATTTTTCCTATCATAAATGGCTACAACATAAAATGCATTCTGCTTTGAAAAGAGTGACTGAAGCTATTTCTGTATATAAAGCACTTTTGCCAAAATGTGCTGTATTCCTGAAACAAGCTTTTATTACTTACTGACTCACATTCTGTAATAATTTATCTGAAGTACTTTTGATTTGTTTTTATAAATATTGTGTCTTATTTTGAAAATATTTAGCATATTGGAAAATTTTCTATTTAAAAATTAATGTAATGGCCCTTCAAAGAGGGTTTTGTTTGAGTAACTAATTATGAAACCTGCTCTCTGTACTCAAGCAAGCATTTGAGAACAAGTTATAGCATGGTTGTGAACATTGTCAAGTGGTTAAAGTAGCTAAGGTAATTATATGCACTAAAGGAAATGCTGCTGCTGCTGCTGCTGCGTTGCTTCAGTTGTGTCCGACTCTGTGCGACCCCATCAGCCAACCAGGCTCCTCCATTCCTGGGATTCTCCAAGCAAGAATACTGGAGTGGGTTATCATTTCCTTCTCCAATGCATGCATGCATGCTAAGTTGCTTCAGTCATGTCTGACTCTGTGCGACCCTATGGACAGCAGCCCACCAGGCTCCTCTGACCACAGGATTCTCCAGGCATGAATACTGGAGTGGGTTGCCACTTCCTTCTCCAAGATAAAGACTGCTGCTGCTGCTGCTAAGTTGCTTTAGTAGTGTCTGACTCTGTGTGACTCCATAGACGGCAGCCCACCAGGCTCCCCTGTCCCTGGGATTCTCCAGGCAAGAACACTGGAGTGGGTTGCTATTTCCTTCTCCAGTGCATGAAAGTGAAAAGTGAAAGTGAAGTCACTCAGTCATGTGCAACTCTTAGCGACCTCATGGACTGCAGACTACCAGGCTCCTCCGCCCATGGGATTTCCCAGGCAAGAGAACTGGAGTGGGTTGCCATTGCCTTGAGGAAATGAGTGGTGTTAAATTTGGGAGAGGAAAGTCAAGAGCATTAGCAATGTGAAATTTAAACTTTTGCTTTATTTAACACGTCAGGGTAAGGATGTCAAAAGCAGTTCAAGCAGTTTTGTTTCATTCTTTTTAATCGCCAGGAAAAGTAGGTTAATTTTAAAACTCTATTAATGCTAGCCCGGTGCATGAAAGTCAATAAATCTCTGCTGAATGTATTAGCCTGTAAATGTAATCTGTGTTGTCTTAACTCAGTCATGTGACTGGTAAATGAATTATCTCTTGATAAGAACATACATAGAAAAGTACTTTGCACATAATAAGTTGTACTAAGTTTTATGATTTATCAAATTAAAATTCTCTCACAGTGACAAATTCAGGGTTGACTCATGTCCATTTAGTACTTCCCAGATGGCTCAAGTGGTAAAAGACTTGCCTGTCAAGGCAGGAGACATAAGACACTTGTGTTTGATCCCTATGTCAGGTAGATCCCCTGGAGGAGAGCTTAGCACACACTTCAGTCTTCTTGCCTGGAGGATCTCACTGACAGAGGAGCCTGGCTGCTATGGTCCATAGGGTCTCAAAGAGTTTGACACGACGGAAACGATTTAGCACACATGCACATATGACGACTTTAAAAAAATATGAAGGTTGAGAGTTATCTTTTATTTGGTGGGAATTTTTTGGACTTCAAGACTGGGTGACAGAATCTCAAATAACCCTGAGAGAATTGCTCTGAGGAGGCAAGGGAGGGAGCCAGGTGATATAGGAGTTTCACAGCAAGGAGCAGGTAGTCTGAATGGGAAAATATTGTTGTTAATTAAAGAAAACCAGATATGTAAGTTAGGGAGTTTAGCACTTCTCTGTGTATGGGAAGATGCAAGCGTCTGCACTCTGAAATCTTTCCTTTGATATGCACCTCAGCTATCTGGAGCCAGTGTTCTGTTTTTCAGAATGTTGTGTTTCCTCAGGGCTCACCATGGACACTGACTGCAGTCTGATGGCTACTAGATGGCAGCTATTCTTTCTGTCCTGAGTTCCCTGAGGGCTCGCCACCTCACCATGGGCTGTAGCAGCAATTGCTGGTGAAATATAACATTCTTTGTTTACTGATATGGCAAGGAATAATCCACTAATCACTCATTTCTTGAACTCCTTGGACCATGTGTGTATGCATCCTTGATGTTCCTGTTCTGACTTTCATTCTTTATCAAATCTTGGACTCCTGGTGACTAGAGAACATATCTCCTTGAAGAGGTTGGATATTTTAAGAACAGTTCACAGTCAGCAAAAGTTTTTTCCTACTATTCAGCTACTTTTTTCTTGTAAAGTTTTACATTTATTAATACATATGTCAGCTTCTTTGAACCTACTCCCCTGAATGCAGTATCTAAAGTAATCATGACACCCAGTGCTTTATTATGTACATATTTTTTATTTCCCAGAGCTTAGTGTCATCTGATATTATTATGTTTATTTATTTTACATCTTCTTTCTCTTCTATCTATAGAAGTTTGCTTATCTTACTCATCATTAGATTTTCAGAAGTGTGTTGGCATGTAGTGGGCACTAAATGTATATTCATTAAGCATATGCTTGTGCCCTTAATATGTGCAATCACCTTGAGATAACAGGAAAGCACAGTTCCCTAAAAAAGGCATCCACTGAAACACTTTCCTTTTATATTATTTGTAACTCTTCTAATGGAGTTTCATACAGCAAAGAGAAAAATACTTATTCATTTTTGTGTATAGGTGTTTATCTTAATTCTAAGAATTTGCATTAGCGAGATTTGACTTTGGACTGATTTAAGCAGTGCTTTTGAAGAATATCTAAGATTCTACCTATTAGAGACAAGTGGGGAACTACCTTTTCCTGCATAGATAGCATGCAGTTTGAATATGGGAAATATTAAGGTATGGAAGAAAATTGGTTTAGTCACGTGGCAGTAAAAAGCACTTTAGAAAAAGAAATTATTTTGATGACTATAACTTGCAGCTTAGCAAACTAGAAGCAGACTACTCAATATAACATGAAGCTAAATAATAAGACAATATAATTGAATATTTAATAAGCATTTGTAAGAATGAATGGAAACAAGTACATTTTAAAAATAACAACTCTATATTATTCCATGTCCAAGATGACTTACCAAAATGAACTATCACCAAGATCCATTTATTGATTTAATTCTCCCAATTAAAATTTAATTCATATAAATTTCTAGGTATATTATAAGGAATATTTAGTAGACTTGTTCAGTTCAGTTCAGTTGCTCAGTCATGTCTGCCCCTTTGCGACCCCATGGCCTGCAGCATGCCAGGCCTCCCTGTCCATCACCAATTCCTGGAGTTTACCCAAACTCGTGTCCATTGAGTCAGTGATGTCATCCAACCATCTCATCCTCTGTTGTCCCCTTCTCCTCCTGCCTTCAAGCTTTCCAAGCATTGGGGTCTTTTCAAATGAATCAGTTCTTTGCATCAGGCGGCCAAAGTATTGGAGTTTCAGCTTCAGCATCAGTCCTTCCAATGAATACTCAGGACTGATTTCCTTTAGGATGGACGGGTTGGATCTCCTTGCAGTCCCAGGGACTCTCAAATGTTTTCACCAACACCACAGTTCAAAAGCATCAATTCTTCAGTGCTCAGCTTTCTTCATAGTCCAACTCTTACATCCATACATGACCACTGGAAAAACCATAGCCTTGACTAGACGGACCTTTGTTGGCGAAGTAATGTCTCTGCTTTTCAATATGCTGTCTAGGTTGGTCATAACTTTCCTTCCAAGGAGAAAGCATCTTTTAATTTCATGGCTACAGCCACCATCTGCAATGATTTTGGAGCCCCCTAAAATAAAGTCTTCCACTGTTTCCCCATCTATTTGCCATGAAGTGATGGGACCAGATGCCATGATCTTTGTTTTCTGAATGTTGAGATTTAAGCCAACTTTTTCACTTTCCACTTTCACTATCATCAAGAAGCTTTCTAGTTCTTCTTCACTTTCTCCCTTAAGGGTGGTGTCATCTGCGGATCTTGTACTACTACAGAAAAATATTAAGAAACAGTTGATTTTTGAGGTAAATGATCCTTGTGTTTGATAGGCAAATATTCAAAATAATATTACCTTTGCTAACAATACTAATTGGGATTAGAGGAGACAAACTGATTAGACAAGAGTTTACTGACATTTTTTAAAAAACCACTAAAATTATTACATGGTAATTAGAAACCTTTGTTTTGTGCTTACTATGACACATGAGGTGAACTGCCTAAGATGGTTCTGAGTTTGCTGTGATGTAGGGTGAGTGAGATTAATACATTTTAAAATGACAAGTCATGTGTCGTAAAAATCCTCTTGAGTTTAACAAATAAATTTTTTTCTTGTTAATAAACTCATGTAATTGTATTTAAAAGGTTAATGGGGAAAATAATCTTACTCTGGGGAGAGAATATTTAGACTCTTAGAAACCTTTCCTTGGAGCGATAGTGAGTGACCTTTTACTGAAGGTTCTACCAAGATTATTAAAAACGGGCCAATTAAAGGAAATTATTATCTTTTGAATTAACCACTGATTATCAGCTAGTTACAGACAATGTCAATTTCAGGACAATAAATATATAGTAATTTGTTTCAGTGTCTCCTACATTTTTAGAAATGGCCAGAGGCTGTTAATTTCTGCAGTGTAGAATGTCTTACATATTCTACTAATTCCTCAAGAGATTGTACTCATTTGAAATAAGTTCACTTTTGAAATGTTATCTCTGTACAAGTAGCCTATGGTCAACTCTTACAATTATGATTGCTGAATTTTTTGCCATTTAGTCATCTGGAAGAAACAAAATTTAACTATTAAAAATCAAAGTAGTTGATGATAGAAATGGGAACAGTATAAAGTAATATAACAACAGTTAGAGTAGTAAGCAATAGTTATACAAGTAGTGAAGCAGTATAATATTAATTCCAACATGTTTAGTGCCTTCTAGTGACCAGGTTCTTTCATACATAATCACTTGTTCTCACGATTATCTTGCAAAATAAATATGATTATCCTAATTATTACAGTAGAAATTGTAAGCTCAAAGAGATTTAATAACTTGCCTTCTGTCCCACACTTAGTATGTGGCAGAGCTAGAATTTTGACTCAGGTCTCTCTCAACTCTAAATACTGTATTTTTAAAGATTAAAATGTTTAATGACTATTTGCAAAATTTTAGTATTAATATATGCCTCCTAGAATATTTATAATAATGAGATATGACAGATACATATAAAGTACTGAGCACAGTGTCTTCCCATAGACGACTTTGAATAAATATTAGTTACCTTCAGTTGTACTATAATTATGATAATTTTTGATTTTTTATTTTGAAGCAATCACCTCCTCAGTTTCCAAATCTCTCTGTTTATCTTTTGTGCTGCTTATATTGCTGCTGCTGCTAAGTCACTTCAGTCGTGTCCAACTATGTGCCACCCCGTAGACGACAGCCCAGCAGGCTCCCCTGTCTCTGGGATTCTCCAGGCAAGAACACTGGAGTGGGTTGCCATTTCCTTCTCCAAGGCATGAAAGTGAAAAGTGAAAGGAAGTCGCTCAGTCGTATCCGACTCTTAGCAACCCCATGGACTGCCGCCTACGAGGCTCCTTCATTCATAGGATTTTCCAGGCAAGAGTCCTGGAGTGGGGTGCCATTGGCTTCTCCGCTGTTTATATTGAGGGACATATTACTGATTGTTTCATGAGCAACTTTTATTTTGATGAAATTTATTGAATGTTAATATATCCTTATTGGTTTTCCATTAAATATGGTTTATAGAGGTTACTTTATTGCCATAAGAGCACATGACATTCAGTCACAGGATATAATAGGCAGTACAGGTGGAAGAGAAAAGAGAAACTACAAAGAGATAGTTCTCATAATTCTAAACTATTATTTTCACATTAGCTTTTGGTTGTTAATGATAATATCTGTTCCACATTTCTTTTTTTCTTAAATTTTTCCTATTTTCTCTCCTTGTTATGAATTTATCAAATTAACATGTTAAGTGAAGCATAAGATACCTGATGATGATTCCTGATTCAGCAACAGGCCACAAGAGAAAGTGAAATAAAACTTACTACTTGCAAGTCTTTGAGGACCTATCAATAATGCCTTGAAAGGTCACGTGGGGATATCAAGGCAGAGTGTGGACAGAGAGAGAGAGGAAAAGAGACAGGGCCTCTGCACATGTTTTTTTTTTAGGGTCAGTGAGTAGAGTGCTTCAAGGTTTCCAGCTAAAGTTGAATTGGTCAGTTCAAACTAACAAAAGGGGTTTTGGTAAACACCATAGAGGTCTTCTCTAAAGTTTTGATAAACTCCTTAGGGGTTTTAACTAAGTGGAGCATAAGGGAAAGTTTATGGGACACAGGAGAGACTGTTGGTCACAGGCCCTGTTGGAATGGTCATATAAGGAACTTAGATTTGCTTGTGAATCTTGTTGTTGTTCAGTTGCTAAATTGTGTCCACCTCTTTGCAATACCATGGCCTGCAGCATCAGGCTTCTCTGCCTTTCACCTTCTCCTGGAGTTTGCTCAAACTCATGTCCACTGAGTCGATGATGCCATCCAACCATTTCATCCTCTGTTGCCCCCTTCCTCCTTCTGCCCTCAATCTTTCTCAGCTTTAGAATCTTTTCCAATGAGTTGTTTCTTTGCATCAAGTGGCCAAAGTATTAGAGCTTCAACTTCAGCATCAGTCCTTCCAAGGTATATTCAAGGTTGATTTCCTTTACAATTGATTGGTTTGATCCCCTTGCAGTCCAAAGGACTCTCCAGAGTCTTATCCAACACCACAGTTTGAAAGCATCAATTCTTCAGCACTCAGTTTCCTTTATGGTCCACCTCTCACATGACTACTGGAAAAAATATAGCTTTGACTTTTGTTAGGATCCTTGTTAGCAAAGTGATATCTCTGCTTTTTAATACACTGTCTATGTTTGTCATAGCTTTCCTTCTAAGCAGCAAACTTCTTTAATTTCTTGGCTGCAGTAACCATCCCCAGTGATTTTGGAGTCCAAGAAAATAAAGTGTGTCACTGTTTCCATTTTCCCCCATCTATTTGCCATAAAGTGATGGGACTGAATACCGTGATCTTAGTTTTTTGAATGTTGAGTTTTAAGCCAGCTTTTTCACTCTCTTCTTTCACTTTCATCAGGAGGCTCTTTAGTTCCTCTTTGCTTTCATTAGGTGGTATTATCTGCTTGTGAATCTACAAACTGCTATCTAGGGTATGCACTTGGATGAGTGGTTAGTGTCAATTTAATGTCATCACAGGCTTTTGAGCCAAATAAAATGGATGATGAGGCAACAGAAATACCATGTTAGCAATGTCATGGAGCAGCTTAGTTAAACTCTCCACACTCATACATTACCTATGTTTTTCTACTGGGGCTTTTGTAAATTTACATAAATGGTCTTTGCTTATATAAAATAAATTAGAGTTCATTAAATAGAGAAGTAAGTGGAAAACTTTGAAGTATTCACTAAAATTAATTCACAAAGATTTAAGATCTTTTGAAACGTGTGAGCTCTACAAGTTCATTTAAATGATAATTTAACTTATAATACATTAATTAACACTGAGTCATCAATCAAAGTGAAGCATAATTATGAAAGCAAAATGGAAAAATAAAAGTAAAAATTGTTTAATAGATTTTCTAGGGAAGTCCAGGCTATCATGTATAACTCAAATAGCATCGTAATTGTGCTCGTTACTTATTATAACATTAACTCTGTTACAATTAACTGCTTCTAACTTAAAGAAATCATTTATAACTTCAACCTCTCATCTGAACCATGAAGTACTTATATTAAATATGCAGTCTCAAAAGTATAAAGAAGTCATGATATGCAGTTCAGAATTATCCAGACACCTGGTATAAGTGCTGAATAAAGTGAGATAATTTTTTTTTTAAATTTCCAACCATTCCTGTCAAATTACAACAGAGATCTGCTTTCTTCTGATCTATTGAGGATCCCAGAACATTTTTACTTGTATTAAAAAAAGATATTACTTGTATTATTTGAAAAACAGCTTGATTTCTAAGGTCATTTCTGATACTGAGGTTCTAGAATTTTATTTTCGCCCAAGTTGGAAAGATTAATGTTAAAGTACATATTAACTTTGAGAAAGTGCTTATGGCTTTCAGAATATTAATTTGTTAGGAAAACAAACTTTATGCAGATGTTTTTGCAAAGTAATTGCGAATATTTGAGGGTTTAGGGTCAGAAAAAGTTGTGCTATTTTTACAATTTTACTTCATTCATGTAGTCTGTTTTTTCTTGAGTTCTGCTTCTATTTGCCAATCAATGCATCATCTGACTTACATTTAGGTCACCAGTATTTGGCAGTTGAAAGTAACAGAGAAGAAAAAGTTACATTGAGATATTAACTTTACAGGGAACAGAAATATATTGCAATGTTATTGTATGAAATTATGAAATTAATTATAACATTTTGTAAATATTTCTTTGGAGTATGGTATGACAAGACACTTTCAGCTATCCTGAATCATTAAGGAAAACTTTTATATCATGTTTAATTGTAAGGTACAATAATGCCAAAGGAGGGGGAAATTATGTACTTAATATTTCATAATTTACTGAGTGAATTTAAGAATATCACTTAAGCATAAAGGAAATTGTAAATTAGATCTCATCATACCCTAACTTTTAAATGTATCATTTCTGGAATAGCTCAGGTTCTGTACAATCCACATGATCTTTTATAACTATATGTGTGCATGCTAAGTCACTTCAGTCACGTCTGACTCTTTGTGACCCTATGGACTGTAGAATATAAAAGGAAGACTATATAAAGACACTAGTTAAGACACTAGTTAATAAAGTTGTATATCACAATGGTACATTTAATAATTTGGAACTACTATGTATATATATTGAATCAAACAAATAGATAATGGATGGTGAGAGCCAGTTTTTTCATTGATGGAGTAGGAGGTTACAGATAAGAAAAAGGAAGTTAGATGTATCCATAATCCGTATGGTAATAGATAAATGTTGGAGAGATTAGTATGAACTACTATTTAGATTAACATAGATATAGATGGCTAAATTGGGAAATATTCATAAATATATGTGTATATACATATATAAACACACACACATATTTCCTTGCTCTATCAACTAGGGGAATGTAGAAGCGGTGATATACTAGTCACAGTGATTAGATGTGTTGTTGTTGCTGTTCAGTAGCTAAGTCGCATCCAATTCTTTGCGACCCAATGGGTTGCAGCACGCCAGACTACCCTGTCCACTCTCTCCTGGAGTTTTTTCAAATCCATGTCCATTGAGTCAGTGATGCTATCTATCTTATCCTCTGCCACCCCTTCTCCTCCTGCCCTCAGTCTTTCCCAGAATCAGGGTCTTTTCCAATGGGTAATTTTCTTTACATCAGATGGCCAAAGTACTGGAGCTTCAGCTTCAGCATCAGTCCTTCCAATGAATATTCAGGGTTGATTTCCTTTAGGATTGACTGGGTTGATCTTCTTGCAGTCCAAAGAACTCTCAAGAGTCTTCTCCAGCACCACAATTCAAAAGCATCAATTCTTTGGTGCTCAGTCTTCTTTATGGTCCAACTCTCACATCCATACTTGACTACTGGGAAAATCATAGCTTTGACTATACAGAGCTTTGTTGGCAAAGTGATGTCTCTGCTTTTTAATATGCTCTCTAGGTGTGTCATAGCTTTCCTGCCAAGGAGCAAACATCTTTTACTTTCAGGGCTCCAGTCACCATACACAGTGATTTTGGAGACTAAGAAAATAAAATTTGTCACTGTTCCCTCATTTTTGCCTTCTGTTTCCCTTGAAGTGAGGAGGCCAGGTGCCATGATCTTGGTTTTTTGAATGTTGAATTTTAAGCCAGCTTTTTACCCTCCTCTTTCACCCTCATCTTTAGTTCCTCTTCAACACTCAGATATCAGTTTTAATATCATTCTCTAATATAAGAACCAGGGATCCTTGAAAAATGGCTAATTATAAGAAGTGGGTCGAGAATATGCATGATAAGCTTGCAGTGTTTTGTAATGTAGTCCCAGAAAGTAAGGTAATTCTCATTTCTCTCCATCTCCACACACACACACACACACACACACACACACACACACACACACACAAATAGAATATATCAAAGGGATTTTAGAGCAAACTGAAAGTTGAAATATCCAAAGTTGAAATATTTAAGCAACAAAAAAGAAAGTAGTAATGGATTAGAGCCTAAAGTGTAAACTAAATATCCATGAGTCCATACTGACATAAATGATTGAAAAAATAAGTAAGTGATGAGAACAGAAATATCCTCCATGCAGAAGAATTCCAAATAATCTATGTAGCTATTCTGCCCTTAAGAAGTCTGGAGCAAAATTCCCTACTCCTCAACTTGTGCTGAACAGAATGACTTCTTTCTAAAGGATACTGTATGGAAAGGGGAAAAAAGCATAATTTTACAGTGAAGAAGCTTGACAAAGACTTAAATATTGACACTGGATAATGGATATAACTGTACTATAAATAGTATAGTTTTAATATACTATTATTCCTATATTTGTATGTTTGGTACTTTCTATAGGAACATTTTAAAGCATATTCTACTTGAGAACATTTCAGTTACTTTATTATAGATATTTCCATTCCATAGGGAGGAGCAATGACTGATCCATTTATGCTTCAATAAGTAGACCTGTTTCATGTAATTTTATTATGTCTTAGATGGTATTTCTTTTTCTTTCAGCCAAGTTACATTGCCCCTTTTGCTTTCACTGTTAATTCACGCATATGACCATAAAGAGATTTCAGATGGCTGTTCTTTGTTGCTATCACCTCTGCTAAATCCCCACCCATGCACATATCCTTATGCTGTTTTAACAAGTGACAATTAGCTTATCAGTTTAGCTGTGCGTATCTACCTATCTATCTATCTATCTATCTACGCATACTTTTGAAGCAGTTTTAATATAAAATGACTCCTGCTAGACTGTTAGACTGCTGCATTATTTTCAGGCACTTGGAATTACTATGTAGTATACCTTTCACTTCACTACTGAAAACATGATATTTGGTTTTATTATGGTTCTGTTCTAGAATGTGATGATCCCAATTGTGCAGTTACTAAATCAGTCCTCTGTCAGTTCAGAAATCTTTGTAATTGAAACCATTTTGCCTTTGTTTTTTAACATTGCTTCATTTCTTTTTCATTTTGAAACTGCTCTATTGTATATCACTGTCTAATAGATGACCAGATGGTGCTATTCAGAAGCTTCAATTTGTCCTCAAGTAAAACTCCAATGAAAAGAACTTCTGGCAAATTCACACTACTGAAAGTTATGTTTTAAAAACTTGCTGTTGGTTACATTTACTTTAAAATATAAATTCTCATTATTTTAAAAGACATTAGGGGTATTCTTCTTCACTGAATGAATTTTTTTTTCTTCAAACTGAAGGTAATATGCAATAATACATCTTTAATCATTAAAGGAAATGATTTAAGTCATTGATTGTTAATCAAGTTGTTTTCGGATTTCATGCTATGTGAATTGTAAATTGAAACATTCATTATTATAGAATTTAACTTTTTAAATATATCTTCACTGAGTTGAGAAAATTCTACACCCAGAAAATTAGATATTAGAAAGCTGACACCCATGTCATCCACCATAGTTATGCTGGTACATTTATCCCAGCTCACATCTATGGGCTTATATTGCCTTTATGACTGGGTGATACAGAGGGAAAATGCTGAATTTGGTTCATGGGTGGGTCAAATGGCAAAAAAAAACCCTGAGTCTTCCCCCTTGCTTCAATTCATGATAGAGGATTTCTTGGGGTTGGCTTCAAAATTACATTACCGTGGGCTCTGCTGAGGCCTATTTTTTAACTGTAGCATGGTTCAACTTCTTTTTCTACTCACATATCCTTCCCTCAATTCCTAGTGGGTATATTTTTTCTGGAATCATTCTTCAATAAAACCACTTGTATATAGATCTTCAACTTGGAGTCTGTTTCCTGGAAACCAGGAAACTACATAATGTATTAATATAATTATGATGCATTGGTTTAAAACAACTTAGTTATTATTACTAGTCCTAGTTTTACACTGGGGACTTCATAGTATACAAGAAGATACTATGATAGTATTCTCCAATCTGTAAAACATTGACCATTGAAAGTTTTCATGGTGTCATGGTAATATTTCATGGTAATGTATATTTAAGTTTGTTTTACCAAATTAGTGTCATATCCTCAGTAATTCAATGAAAGGGAAACTGCATGAGATGTTTGTGTGAACTCCAGAGGATAGTATATTTTTTCATCAGAAGAACACCAGAAAACACTGAAGATAATTGCAAAGAACCAAATGGCCATAAATCAACTGTAAAAATAATATGATATGAAAAAATTGCTTTCTTTGCAGTGGGTCCCCCAAATGTCAAAGAAAATTTGTTTTGTATGCCATTGCATTTACTGCAATTATCTAATATCCAGTCCTTAAGATACTTGACTTTTAACTTTTAAAAAATGATTATATATCCTTCTATCATAGATTCATTCATCTGACACTAAAATATGGTGAAATATTCTTCATGATTAAGGCATTAAGTAGCATAGTAATCTCCAAAATGTAAGTCTTTCTTTAAAATACACTCGACATTGTAGCTAAAAGTGTACTCTCTGCACCAGCATTTTCAGCATCATCTAGTAACTTGCAGAAACGCTGAATCTATCACCCCCAGGCATTTGACAGTGGAGTCTGAATTTTAGCAAGACTTCCCCAGATGATGATACACATATTAAAATTTGATGAATATTATACTAGAAAATAATTATTGTAGAGTTCTCTCACTATAAATTTTACAGTTTCATTTGAATGAAATTAGAAATCTCATGATGAGACTCCAAGCTGATCCAATTTGAGTCATCTGGAAAAGCTGCTTATTTCTTGAAAACTTAGTGAAAATAATACCTCAATTGAAAAGTTTTAACTTTTCCCTAAACAAACAAACAAAAAGAGTTTTCTCCTTTTTCTGCTTTATACGGTGTACCTCTGCTGCTCAGTTGCTCCGTCATGTCTGACTAGTTGTGACCCCCGTGGACTGCAGCCCTCCAGGCTCCTCCATCCGTGGAACTTTCCAGGCAAGAATACTGGCATGAGTTACCATTTCCTACTCCGGGGGATCTTCCCAGCTGAGAGCCTGAGCCTGTATCTCTGTGTCTCTTGCCTCTCCTCATTGGCAGGTGGATTCTTTACCACTGAACCACAGTGGGAAGCCCATCTACTTCTAAAAAGTGAAAGTGAAAGTGTTAGTCATTCAGTCATGTCTGACTCCTCACAACCCCATGGGCTATAGCCCACCAGGTTCCCCTGTCCATGGAATTAATTCTCCAGGAAGGAACACTGGAGTGGGTAGCCATTTCCTACTCCAGGGGATTTTCCTGACCCAGGGATTGAACATATGTCTCTTACATACCATGCATTGCCAGGCAGATTCTGTACCATCTGAGCCACCAAGGAAGTCTCTATGTTTTTCTTATCACAAAACACAACACAGTTTGAAATTGTTGTCTATCTTCCCTGTGTAGTGGACACTCATTGAATAGTGACCCATGACTCTTGTCTGGTAACTTCTTTGCATTTTCATCTGCATGTTTGCAACAGTCACTGCAGATTTATGCCCCTTTCTTTAGCCATGGAGAGTTTGTCCTGTGGTAAGCATCTCATTCAAACAGATTGTAGAGTCTCCTCTTTGGAAATTTTGGAACTTACAGAGAATGTAGATACCTAGACTATCACATCTGATTTCGGTGTTGACCATCTGGTGATGTCCATGTGTAGAGTATTCTCTTGTGTTGTTGGAAGAGGGTGTTTGCTATGACCAGTGCATTTTCTTGGCAAAACTCTATTAGTCTTTGCCCTGCTTCATTCCACATTCCAAGGCCAAATTTACCTGTTACTCTAGGTGTTTCTTGACTTCCCACTTTTGCATTCCAGTCTTCTATAATGAAAAGGACATCTTTTTTGCGTGTTAGTTCTAAAAGGTCTTGTAGGTATTCATAGAACCATTCATCTTCAGCTTCTTCAGTGTTACTGGTTGGGGCATAGACTTGGATTACCATGATATTGAATGGTTTGCCTCGGAAATGAACAGAGATCTTTCTGTCGTTTTTGAGATTGCATCCAAGTACTGCATTTCAGACTCTTTTGTTGACCATGATGGCTACTCCATTTCTTCTAAGGGATTCCTGTCTGCAGTAGTAGATATAATGGTCATCTGAGTTAAATTCACCCATTCCAGTCCATTTTAGTTCTCTGATTCCTAGAATGTCGACGTTCACCCATGCCATCTCCTGTTTGACCACTTGCAATTTGCCTTGATTCATGGACCTGACATTCCAGGTTCCTATGCAATATTGCTCTTTACAGCATCGGACCTTGCTTCTATCATCAGTCACATCCACACCTGGGTATTGTTTTTGCTTTGGCTCCATCCAGCATATTGGGCACCTACTGACCTGGGAGTCCCTCTTTCAGTATCTTATCATTTTTGCCTTTTCATACTGTTCATGGGGTTCTCAAGGCAAGAATACTGAAGTGGTTTGCCATTCCCTTCTCCAGTGGACCACATTCTGTCAGACCATCACTAGATGGTCAACACTGAAGTCAGATTGATTATATTCTTTGCAGCCAAAGATGGAGAAGCTCTATACAGTCAACAACAAGACCAGGAGCTGACTGTGGCTCAGATCATGAACTCCTTATTGCCAAATTTAGACTTAAATTGAAGAAAGTAGGAAAAACCACTAGACCATTCAGGTATGACCTCAATCAAATCCCTTATGATTATACAGTGGAAGTGAGAAATAGATTTAAGGGCCTAGATCTGATAGATAGAGTGCCTAATGAACTATGGAATGAGGTTCGTGACATTGTACAGGACACAGGCATCAAGACCATCCCCATGGAAAAGAAATGCAAAAAAGCAAAATGGCTGTCTGGGGAGCCTTTACAAATAGCTGTGAAAAGAAGAGAAGTGAAAAGCAAAGGAGAAAAGGAAAGATATACAGAGTGAAATAAGCCAGAAAGAAAAACACCAATACAGTTTAGTAACAAATATATATGGAATTTAGAAAGATGGTAATGATAACCTTGTATGCAAGACAGCAAAAGAGACACAGATGTAAAAACAGACTTTTGGGCTCTGTGGGAGAGGGAGAGTGTGGGATGATTTGGGAGAATGGCGTTGAAGCATGTATACTATCATGTAAGAAATGAATTGCTCATCTAGATTCGATCCAGGATGCAGGATGCTTGGGGTTGGTGCATTGGGATGACCCAGAGAGATGATATGGGGAGGGTGGTGGGAGGGGGGTCCGGGTTGGGAACTCACGTACACCAGTGGCAGATTCATGTCAATGTATGGCAAAACAAATACAGTATTGTAAAGTAAAAAAATAAAATAAAATAAAAACAAAAAAAAAGATTAAAAAAAAAGGAAAGATATAAGCATCTGAACGCAGAGTTCCAAAGAATAGCAAGAAGAGATAAGAAAGCCTTCCTTAGCAATCAATGCAAAGAAATAGAGGAAAACAACAGAATGGGAAAGACTAGAGATCTCTTTGAGAAAATTAGAGATACCAAGGGAACATTTCACACAAAGATGGGCTCGATAAAGGACAGAAATGGTATGGACCTAACAGAAGCAGAAGATATTAAGGAGAGGTGACAAGAATACACAGAAGAACTTTACAAAAAAGATCTTCACAACCCAGACAATCATGATGGTGTGATCACTCACCTAGATCCAGACATCCTGGAATGTGAAGTCAAGTGAGCTTTAGAAAGCATCAATATGAACAAAGCTAGTGGAGGTGATGGAATTCCAGTTGAGCTGTTTCAAATCCTGAAAGATGATGCTATAAAAGTGCTGCACTCAATATGACAGCACATTTGGAGAACTCACCAGTGGCCATAGGACTAGAAAAGGTCAGTTTTCATTCTAATCCCAAAGAAAGGCAATGCCAAAGAATGCTCAAACTACTGCACAATTGCACACATCTCACATGCTAGTAAAGTAATGCTCAAAATTCTCCAAGCCAGGCTTCAGCAATATATGAACCATGAACTTCCAGATGGTCAAGGTTTTAGAAAAGGCAGAGGAACCAGAGATCAAATTGCCAACATCCGCTGGATCATCAAAAAACAAGAGAGTTCCAAAAAACATCTATTTCTGCTTTATTGACTATGCCAAAGCCTTTGACTGTGTGGATCACAATAAACAGTGGAAAATTCTGAAAGAGATGGGAATACCAGACCACCTGACCTGCCTCTTGAGAAATCTGTATGCAGGTCAGGAAGCAGCAGTTAGAACTGGATGTGGAACAACAGACTGGTTTCAAATAGGAAAGGAGTACATCAAGGCTATATATTGTCACCCTGCTTATTTAACTTATATGCAGAGTACACCATGAGAAACACTGGGCTGGAAGAAGCACAAGCTGGATTCAAGATTGCCGTGAGAAATATCAATAACCTCAGATATGCAGACACCACTCTTATGGCAGATAGTGAAGAGGAACTAAAAAGCCTCTTGGTGAAAGTGAAAGAGGAGAGTGAAAAAGTTGACCTAAAGCTCAACTTTCAGAAAATGAAGACTATGGCATCTGGTCCCATCACTTCATGGAAAATAGATGGGGAAACAGTGGAAACAGTTTCATACTTTATTTCTTGGGGCTCCAAAATCACTACAGATGGTGATTGCAGCCATGATATTAAAGGATGCTTACTCCTTGGAAGGAAAGTTATGACCAACCTAGATAGTATATTCAAAAGCAGAGACATTACTTTGCCAACAAATATCCGTCTAGTCAAGGCTATGGTTTTTCCAGTGGTAATGTATGGATGTGAGAGTTGGATGGTGAAGAAAGCTGAGTGCCAGAGAATTGATGCTTTTGAACTGTGGTGTTGGAGAAGACTCTTGAGAGTCCCTTGGACTGCAAGGAGATCCTACCAGTCCATTTTGAAGGAGATCAGTCCTGGGGTTACTTTGTAAGGAATGATGCTAAAGCTGAAACTCCAGTACTTTGTCCACCTCCTGCGAAGAGTTGACTCATTGGAAAAGACTCTGATGCTGGGAGGGATTGAGGGCAGGAGGAGAAGGTGAGGACACAGGATGAGATGGCTGGATGGCATCACAGACTCGATGGATGTGAGTCTGAGTGAACTCCGGGAGTTGGTGATGGACAGGGAGGCCTGGCGTGCTGCAATTCATGGGGTTGCAAAGAGTTGGACACGACTGAGCAACTAAACTGACTGAGACTAACACATACAAGCTGGGTAACTGCTTATGTGTACATTTTTCTGTTATGAGATCCTGGAAACGTCCGTCAGTTTGCAATAGAAAACTGCAAATGCAATAGATACACAGAAAAGCAGGATTGAAAAAAATAGAGAAGGATTTTCCATTTCATAATACTAATCTAGGCTTTTGTTGCATTCTGAAGTGCTACATCCTGTCCTACAGCCTGTGGAGAATCCCACTTTGTTGACAAAGTTCTCTCTCTCTCTCTCTTTTTACAATCTTGAGCTAGTTCTAATTGAATTTATAATATTTGTAATCAAAACAGTGTTTACATACTCTAAAACACTGCAGACTTTCTGAAAGCAGAATTCTTTTATGTTTTGCTTGGTGCCATATCATAAAAGTTAAAATAGTTTCTGGTGAAAAATAACTCTCAAAAATTACCTATTAACTATCTGTTTAATGAATAGATAATATCTGTCTTGTTTACCTTTAATGGTTTTCTGTGTGATTTATTTTAATTCTTCCAATTAGTTTTTATATCGTGGAATGACCCTCAATATTATACCTTGTTTTATGTCTCTAACACTTCTACTGTAGTGCACATCCGTTGATTGGGCCAGTCTAACACCATTTTTCTATTTTGGTTAATAGGCCTCTGATTCCCCATAGGGAATTCATTTTATCGAGTTTGTGTTGTAATGACCTTGCTCTCTCCCTGTAAGGTGGCACTGGACACATTACTCAAGTCTTAGATAATTGGACTATGCATTCCTTATTGGACACAGCAAGAAGTTCAAGAATGAGTTCAGGTCTGCGGTTGAGCCCAAGTCCTCCCTGATAATTTTGTTGTAGGAATTAAGGGGTAAGATTACATATATATTTTCAGAAGATACAAGTTAAAGGCTGATGCATAGATACTTTTAGTCCAAAATTTGGAGTGATAGAATGCTATGATATAACTAAGGGCCCTGGTTCCTGGTGTGACTCAGACCAGTGTCAGACTTAATTGTGCCAATTAGTTTGCCTTGGGTCTTAGGGTAGGTTGCATTCAGCTTTGTTAACTGAAGGAGTTATGAAAATTACATGCATACCCCCCCACACACACTTCCATCTCTAGTTCAAGACACATGGCAATATTTCTCAGAGAATAGACATAATCTTTTATTAATAAAACTGCTTGAGAAGAGATTTGGTTGTGGAAATGTAACTTTTAGAGCATGATTAGGTTTGTATAAAATGACAGGAAGATAACTGTTTTGAAATTAAGAATTTATTATTTTAAGGAGCATACCAACAGAAGCAGGGATAAGAATGCAATTGTATAAAGGGAAATGAGAAAATATGAGAACAGGAAAAGGGGGATAGACTCAGCAAGATGTCAAAAGCCTGTGAACCTATGAACCTCGAAGAGGAAATCTTCAGTAAGAAATTCCCAGGGCAATTATGACTTAGGGATTTTAAGAACAATAGCTAAATTTAAATTTTATATTGTATATTAGAAGAATATTTCTCCCAAAGATCTAAAAGTGACTTGTAAGCAAATATCAAGGAAAAAAACATTTTGAAAACAATACAGTTTAAAAATAATATGTCAAAAATAATAATTTCAGTTCAGTTCAGTTGCTCAGTCATGTCTGACTCTTTGTGACCCCATAGACTGCAGCATGCCAGGCTTCCCTGTCCATTACCAACTCTCAGAGCTTGATCAAACTCATGTCCATTGAGTTGGTGATGCCATTCAACCATTTCATCCTCAATTATCCCCTTATCCTTGTGCCTTCAATCTTTCCCAGCATCAGGGTCTTTTCAAATGAGTCAGTCCTTTGCATCAGGTGGCCAAAGTATTGGAGCTTCAGCTTCAGCATCAGTCCTTCCAATGAATATTCAGGACTAATTTCTTTTAGGATTGACTGGTATGATCTCCTTGCAGCCCAAGGGACTCTGAGTCTTCTCCAACACCACAGTTCAAAAGCATGAGTTCTTTGGCACTCAGATTTCTTTATGGTCCAACTGTCACATCCATACATAACTACTGGAAAAACCATAGCTTTGACTAGATGGACCTTTGCTGGCAAAGTAATGTCTCTGCTTTTTAATATGCTGTCTAAGTTTGTCATAGCTTTTCTTTCAAGGAGCAAGTGTCTTCTAATTTGATGACTACAGTCACCATCTGCAGTGATTCCAGAGCCTAAGAAAATAGTCTGTCACTGTTTCCATTGTTTCCCCATCTATTTGCCATGAAGTGATGGGACCAGATGAATGATCTTTGCTTTCTAAATGTTGAGTTTTACAGTGGAAACAGTGTCAGACTTTATTTTTTGGGCTCCAAAATCACTGCAGATGGTGACTGCAGCCATGAAATTAAAAGACGCTTACTCCTTGGAAGAAAAGTTATGACCAATCTAGATAGCATATTCAAAAGCAGAGACATTACTTTCCCAACTAAGGTCCATCTAGTCAAGGCTATGGTTTTTCTAGTAGTCATGTATGAATGTGAGAGTTGGACTGTGAAGAAGGCTGAGCACCAAAGAATTGATGCTTTTGAACTGTGGTGTTGGAGAAGACTCTTGAGAGTCCCTTGGACTGCAAGGTGATCCAACCAGTCCATTCTGAAGGAGATCAACCCTGGGATTTCTTTGGAAGGACTGATGCTAAAGCTGAAACTCCAGTACTTTTGCCACCTCATGCGAAGAGTTGACTCATTGGAAAAGACTCTGATGCTGGGAGGGATTGGGGGCAGGAGGAGAAGGGGACGACAGAGGATGAGGTGGCTGGATGGCATCACAGACTCAATGGACATGAGTCTGAGTGAACTCCGGGAGTTGGTGATGGACAGGGAGGCCTGGTGTGCTGTGATTCATGGGGTCTCAAAGAGTTGGACACGACTGAGTGACTGAACTGAACTGAACTGAAGCCAGCTTAAATATTAGCAGATTTTAAAAGAAAATATTTATGATTTTAAGACAGAGATGGCCATCTTATGTTCCAAAATAAGCAAGAAATAGGAAACAATATATTTTTAAATTGAAATTTGAAAGTAAATTTCTGTAAGATAAATAACATAAACAAATTTAAGGAAAAATAGAGGCATGTGGGAAGCCCAACGTGTTACAAATAAAACTTGTGACTCAGTGGGTAAAGAATCTGCCTGCAATGCAGGAGACACAGAAGACCTGGGTTCAATGCCTGGCCTGGAGAGATCACCTGCAGGAGTGCATGGAAATCCACTCCAGGGTTCTTGCCTGAAGAATCCCATGGACAGAGAAGCCTAGTGCGCTACAGTCCATTTACAAAGACTCGGACACAACTGAAGTGACTGAGCATACACAGCACAGAGTAAACAAAGGAATGAGACCAGAATGTGTGTATTTTCCTATAAATTAGTTTTTAGAAAAGACATAGTATTCAAACTGGCAAAAGATATGAAGAGAAAAGTCACAAAGATTTTTGTTTTTTTAACTAAAGGAAAATGAAACACAGACTACATTTCCAACAATGGGAAAAGAACAATGATGGAAGTTAATTCATTCAAGGCCATTATGAAAAGTTTCCTTACTGCTTGGCCAAATTGCCAAAAGTCAATGCACAGAATAATCAATTTACCAAATTTAATTTCTTCTAAAATTTGCAGCAATATGTATTATATGAGACTTTTCAAGCAATTGGGTAGTTAACAATTTGCTTTTTCTTGG
Source organism: Oryx dammah (assembly GCF_014754425.2). NCBI lineage: Eukaryota > Metazoa > Chordata > Mammalia > Artiodactyla > Bovidae > Oryx > Oryx dammah. The sequence continues at coordinate 42,053,383 of NW_024070202.1, read as the reverse complement.
CAGCATTTTAAGAAATGTCCAATTGTGCTTCATCAACTTGCAACTGCAGCAGAAAGAGTTCGGACACAGTGTGAGAGGATGCTGCCAAGGACCAAAAAAAAAAAATCAGCAAACAAAAAGCCCAGACTGATGACACCAGTGATCTGGTGAGTAAAGCACAGAGAGAATAAGTTTGAAGGACACATTTTCAGAATATTACTCCGCTTCTGAAAAATAGAATATTTTTAGGTTTTAAATGTGTCAACTTGAGTTTTGCAGAAATCTTTAAAAGATGATAAAATGTAAAAAGTAAATTTTGCAAATTTTTTATTTGAAAAATCAATCAGTTGGTAAAAGGTTTTCAATGAATTGGCTTTTGGTGGATTTGTTTAACAAAGTATGCCATATTCATAAGAATAATGCATTATGTTTTAAAAGAATGAGGTAGATCACAGTGTGATACGATGAGTTATTTATTAAGTAAAACGCACACTGAACAAAGTGATACATTTCTACAGGTATAAAAAGTTGGGGTGTATTTTGTAATCGTGATCATCATCATCTGGAGGTCCCTGGCAGAGAGGAGAGACTTTAGTCCCAGGTCTTAAAAATAAAACTTGTTTAATATATTACTCAGATAGTTAAATATGAATTCATTTTTATTTATACACAACAAGAAATTTAATTTATATTTTCCATTCTTTGGGAGTTTTGGCTATGCTGAGGACATAGCCAATGTCTGAGGACATTGGCTGAGGACAATGACTGATAAGGTCCCAAACATCCCAAATCAAGATGTTAGAAATGGGTTAAAGAGATAGCATATTACTCAATACTTTATTGAGTCATTATTCTTTAACTACTTAATTCTTCATTTTTACTTCTTTTTTGTCAAGGAAAATAGTCAACAGGTTAAGCAATACATGGTGTGCATTCAGGAAAGCATAAGTCAAGAGTTAGTTTACCAAATGATCTCTTTACTATAAAGAGATTCTTTCAAGGTTAAAGTGGGACACAAATGGGTAAGCAGGAGAGAGGAAAAAGAGCTTCTTTCATTGAGTTGAGGAAAAGCAGACATTTTAGTTTTTCTGGCTATACTGTCTAGTTCATTCAATATAACATTACATATACACACATACAGTTTGTTGGAGAATGAATTAGGAGGTAAGGGATAAATTAAAAAAGCAAAAAAAAAGATTTTCACATTTTACTTTATAGAAGTAATTGTTTTAAAATTAATTTAAATCTGTATTCTATTTTTAAATTATAGTATTTAAAGAATTCTCTATTTAGATGTAGATACTGGTGACACGAAAGAAAGCGCTGTTTTCCATTTCAGTCACCATGGAGCAGGTAAACCCGCATGTCTTCATGAGGTGAGATATGACAGAGATCGATAATTAGTGTAAGCAGGAAATGAATTATTCATTTTTTAAATGGTAGAATTCCTAATATTCCATGGTAATGAGGTAGAAATTTCTAGGCAGTCAGAGTAGAACTCTGAGACTTTGGTCTTTTTTTTTTTTTTTTTTCCCTTTCAATAAACATCTCATTCCATTAAAGCTATACCCTTTGTTCCAGTTTGCTGACTTTCAGAGGAATGCATCCTTGGTCTGGTAGATCATAAAACACCCAGATCAGGACAGGAAAACCATTAAGTCATGGCCCTCCTATCTAAAAGTAAAACAACAGGTAGACCATCAACTTTTGGCCCATATCTCATCCCTTGTGAAATGGGCAGGGGTCATAATATAGGGTTATTGGATAGTGACTCAATGTCTGGGGAGACTTAGAAACTGGGGATCAAAAAAAGCCATAAAGAAGTCAAGATAAACTTTATAACCTTTAAACTGATTGGTTAGAAATGACATATGTTAAGGACAAGAGCCAACCAAAAATGTACAGATCAAACACTAGTATGGATATAAACTGCTATAAATCCCACCTTTTGGGCACTTTACTGCCTCTCAGTTTTCTATGCTGAGAGCATTGTACTTTTTTTCTCTCTAAAATAAATCCTATTTGCTTGCTACTGTGAGTGTTTGCATGTTTGTGAAGTTCATTCTTTGACTCCTCAAACAAGAACTTGGATTTTCATTTTAGTAATATCGATCTAGGTATGAATGAAGATATTTTATCACCACTGAGGGAAGAGTAATTTGAGTGATTTTCATTTAAATATCCTTGGACAAGATAATTACAAAAACAGCAAAACTTGTTCAAAAAATTGAGTTCAAATTCCCAATGGAAATTCGTGTATGTGTGTGCATGAATCCGTGCATGCAGGCACATGTGTGTATTTAAATACATTTCACTCTCTTCATGTGACATTCCTTAGATGTCAGGATGTTTCAGACATCCATAGATCATTCGTTATCTAAATGCTCAAGTTATATCCCAGAAACTAGCAGAGAATAAGGCTGTTTAGAATAAATTATTAATCCCATGGTTAATAGTAATTAGAGGATTCCCAGATAGCTCAGTAGTAAAGAATCTGCCTGTCAATGTGGGAGACACAGGAGACACAGGTTCCGTCTCTGGGTCAGGAAGATCACGTGGAGGAGCAAACGGCAACTCACTCCAGTACTCTTGCCCAGAGAATCCCATGGACAGAGGAACCTGGTGGACGACTGGCCATGGTGTCCCAACAGCCTGACCAGATGCCAAAATCAGTCACAACTGAGCACATGAGCATAGAATAGTAACTATGAAAGGAAGAGACACTGAAGGTCTGCACAGACTAAGCATATGAAGGAGACTTCAGCAGAAAGAGGGAACTTCCCTGGTGGCTTAGACAGTAAGGAATCTGCCTGCAATGACAGGAGACTTGGGTTCAATCCCTGGGTCAGGAAGATCCCCTGGAGAAGGGAATGGCTTCCCATTCCAGTATTCTTGCCTGGAGAATTCCACGGACAGAGGACCCTGGTGGGCTACAGTCCTTGGGGTTGGTAAGAGTTGGACACAGTAAGAAACTAACACTTTCACTTTTACAATTTAGGCAGAGAGAGAAGAATAGTACAAGATAAGACCTAAGGGTAAAATAATACAGGTGAAAATGTGGTGTGTGCTTATCATAAGGTGAAGAGAGCAGGTCAGCTAAACTCCTTAATGACATCACCCTCCTCCACCAACACCCCCACCATAAATGTCCTCTTCCAGATAAGTCACTGAGTGAAAAGAATAAAGACTATTTATCTTTGTCATTCACAATGACACTCGTGGGTTTCAAGTCTGGTTTGTTTGCTTTCATAGAACAGTAAATTCCTCTTGCTTGAAAAATCTTAAATTCCTAAACCTGGGACACTCCTGGCTGTTGTTCAGTAGCTAAGTTGTGTGCAGCCCTTTTGCAACCCCATGGACTGTAGCACTCCAGGCTTCCCTGTCCTTGACTGTTTCCTGTCTCAAATCCATGTCCTCTAAGTCAGTGATGCCATCAAACCATCTCATCCTCTGCCACCTCCTTCTCCTCCTGCCCTCAGTCTTTCCCAGCATCATGGTCTTTTCCAGTGAGTTGGCTTTTCTCACCAGGTGGCCAAAGGATTGGAGTTTCAGTATCAACATCAGTCCTTCTAATGAATATTCAGGGTTGATTTCCTTTGGGAGTGACTAGCTTGATCTCCGTGCAGTCCAAGGAACTCTCAGGAGTCTTCTCTAGCACCAGGAATCAGAAATATCAATTCTTCAGTGCTCAGCCTTCTTTATGGTCCAACTTTCATATCTATACAAGACTATTGGAAAAATCACAGCTTTGACTAAACAGACCTTTGTCAGTAAACGAATGTTTTTTCTTTTTAACTCATTGTCTAGGTTTGTCATAGCTTTCCTTCTAAGGAGCAAGTATCTTTTAATTTCATGGCTGCAGTCACCATGCAGAGTGATTTTGGAGACTAAGAAAATAAATCTATCACTACTTCAATTTTTCCCCTTCTATTTCCCATGAAGTGATGGGACCAGATGTCATAATCACAGTTTACTGAATGTTGAGTTTAAGCCATTTTTTTCACTTTCTTCTTTCACCCTCATCAAGAGGTTCCTTATTTCCTCTTCACTTTCTGCCATTAGAGTGGTCTGCATGTCTGAGACTGTTGATATTTCTCCTAGCAATCTTGATTCCAGTTTGTGGTTCATCTAGCCTGGCATTTTGCATGATGTACTCTGCATATAAGTTAAATAAACAGAGTGACAATATACAGCCTTGATGTACTCCTTTCCCAATTTTGAACCAGTTTATTGTTTCATATGTGGTTCTTACTCTTGCATCTTGACTCACATACAGAATTCTCAGGAGACAGGTAAGGTGGTCTGGTATTCCCATCTCTTTAAGAATTTTCCAGTTTGTTGTGATGCACACCATCAAAGGCTTTAGCATAGTCAGTGAAGCAGAAGTAGATCTTTTTTTTTTTTTTTTTTCCTGGAATTCCCTTGCTTTCTCTATGATACAACAAATGTTGGCAATTTGATCTCTGGTTCCTCTGCCTGGTTTTAGAAGAACATCTGTAGATGTTCTAGAAGAACATCTATAAGTTCTTCATTCAGGTATTGCTGAAGTGTAGCTTGAAAGATTTTGAACATTGCCTTAATTAGCATGTGAAATAAGCACAACTGTACAGTAGTTTGAACATTCTTTGTCATTACCCTTCTTTGGGATTGGAATGAAAACTGACCTTTTTCTGTCCTGTGGCCACTGATGAGTTTTCCAAATTTGCTGATATATTGAGTGCAGCACTTTAACAGCATCATCTTTTAGAGTTTTAAATAGCTTATCTGGAATTCCATCACTTCCACTAGGAGGTTTATTTTTAGTAATGTTTCCTAAGGCCCACTTGACTTCACACTCTAGGATGTCTGGCTCTATGTGAATGACCACACCATTGTGGTTATCCCAGTCATAAAGACATTTTTTTTTGTTTATTTCTGTGTATTCTTGCCACCTCTTCTTAATCTCTTGAAGATAGCTCTTGCAATATTAATATTCTATAAGCCATTATCTGTGGTCATAGCCTCATTTCTTCATTTTCTGGTTATTACAGAGAAGCTGAAATTTCAATAGGCATTTTGTAAGAATTGGTTCATCGTGCTAGTTAAATTGGTTCCTTGGGAGACTTAGCTCAATGTGTATATACTGAGGTAAAATGTGTTGCTTCTTGGACATGTCTAGTATCTGCAAGCTAAGGAACAGAAGACCTTCAAGAAAGGAGAGCTCCTGAAAGTGAGGTGAGAGGATTTGTGCATGAAGACAGTGGGCTGTCATCCATCATGTGGGTGGGTGAGATTTCTCTTTGTATTATTATAGAATATAGCAACAGTAAATATAGAACAAGTTGTCATCTTCCAAAATAAGGTTTTGCAGCAGTTTTCCCCAAAGTTTTATGTCATTTGAAGGACTTTCTTGACTTCTTTCTTTAGTAGCTACTTTGACTACATAGTGTTTCTGAGTCTCCATTTCAGCCCCAGTATTATATCTCCTCCACTTCTAGGTATTCCATTTTCCCAATTTAGTTGTAAGTCTATCAAAGATAATGGAATAAACTGCTCAGCAGTTAATTTTTATTAATTTTGAGGGGTGCATTTCAGTTTTCAATGATGTTAGTAAAGACTTTTAGTTTTAGGGTTGAATATTCTTTCAAACATAAAGATTATTCAGTCCTTTGTCAAACAATAATCTTTTGCAAAAAAACAGAAAGCATTTTGAAAAAGCCCCAGTGTATGAAATCTTTTTAATTGAAATTCTCTTAAGAGTAACTCATAGTTTAATGGGGTACTATCAGGCAAATTTGTTCCAAGAAAATGCCCATTCCAAAATATCATGACATTAAAACATGAAATAAATAATTTTCTATGACACCTTTACAATATATTTGAGTACACAAATTGAGGTAATGATAGCTAGGTATTTTGTACTAATGGGTTCATTATATTGATGTATGTTGTGGAGAAACTTAGATTCCAGCTTTTCTCTTGCACAGTGTTAGAAATTACCATTATGGTAATTACAAATGATGCATTGAAATGAAAGTTGGTGAGACATTGTGTACTTTCTATGGCAATATTTTCTTTCAAAAAAACTTCAAATGTTGCACTGAAATTCAATATCAGAATAGATGTTTTGTAACTGTAAATATGAGAAAATCAGAACTCAAACTCTAGCTTTTCCTCATGAACTTTGTCTTTCAATTTTTTTCACTGACCCAAATGACAATTACAGTACCTATCCTTCTATATTGCTGTGAAAAATAAATAAGTATTACAAGGACTTAGTATATTGTTTAGTATTGAGTCAGTATGCAGTGGTGATTTTCAGTATTATTATCATTATTATTATTAACATTCCAGTGAGTTCAGATGTTCCTGTAGACTTCTTGTATGTTATTTTCATTTGAAGTTTGCTCCTCTAAGTGTTCTTGTTACATTGCTATTGCTTTGCCAAATAGGATAGAGGGACAAAATTAGTTAACTTAGAATTGTACACATAAAATCCAAGAGCCAATTAAATTATTTAATTGAATAGCTAAAGATATCACTCAGTCGTGTCTGACTCTTTGCTACCGCATGGACTATAGTCCACCAGGCTTCTCCGTCCATGGGATTCTCCAGGCAAGAATACTGGAGTGGGTTGCCATTTCCTTCTCCAGGGAATCTTCCCGACCCAGGGATCGAACCCAGATCTCCCGCGTTGCAGGTGGACACTTTAACCTCTGAGCCGCCAGAGAAGCCCCTGAAGATATCTAGGAGGGAACTAGATATACCTGGTGCTTATGTGTTCAGTTGTGTCTGACTCTTTGCCAACTCATAGATTGTAGCCCACGAGGCTCCTCTCTCCATGGGATTTTCCAGCCAAGAATACTGGAGTGGGTGCCATTTCCTCCTCCAGGGGATCTTCCCGACCCAGGGATCAAACCCATATCCCCTGCATTTCCTGCATTGGCAGGCAGATTCTCTACCCTAGATATGCTAGATGTACTTCAGGTCAGTCCAGTTCAGTCGCTCAGTCGACCCCATGAACCGCAGCACGCCACGACTCCCTGTCCATCACCATCTCCCGGAGTTCACTCAGACTCACGTCCATTGAGTCAGTGATGCCATCCAGCCATCTCATCCTCTGTCGTCCCCTTCTCCTCCTGCCCCCAATCCCTCCCAGCATCAGAGTCTTTTCCAATGAGTCAGCTCTTCGCATGAGGTGGTAAAAGTACTGGAGTTTCAGCTTTAGCATCAGTCCTTCCAAAGAACACCCAGGACTGATCTCCTTTAGAATGGACAGGTTGGATCTCCTTGCAGTCCAAGGGACTCTCAAGAGTCTTCTCCAACACCACAGTTCAAAAGCATCAATTCTTCTGAGCTCAGCTTTCTTCACAGTCCAACTCTCACATCCATACATTACCACTGGAAAAACCATAACCTTGACTAGACGGACCTTTGTTGGCAAAGTAATGTCTCTGCTTTTCAATATGCTGTCTAGGTTGGTCATAACTTTTCTTCCAAGGAGTAGGCGTCTTTTAATTTCATGGCTGCAGTCACCATCTGCAGTAATTTTGGAGCCCAGAAAAACAAAGTCAGCCACTGTTTCCCCACCTGTTTGCCATGACGTGATGGGGCCAGATGCGATGATCTTAGTTCTGAATGTTGAGCTTGAAGCCAACTTTTTCACTCTCCTCTTTCACTTTCATCAAGAGGCTCTTTAGTTCTTCACTTTCTGCCGTAAGAGTGATGTCATCTGCATATCTGAGGTTATAGATATTTCTCCCAGCAATCTTGATTCCAGCTTGTGCTTGATGTACTCCTTTTCCTATTTGGAACCAGTCTGTTGTTCCATGTCCAATTCTAACTGTTGCTTCCTGTGAACCCAAATACATAAGTAGTCTGGAATGGACTTTGGTGTTTGAGAGGGCCCAGTACTGATCCTTTCAGACTGTCACATCCAGACATAGATCAGCTATTTATCTTTTGAGTTTAGTTGTCCAACTTATGACTGGTACTCAATAAATGTTTATTCTTGTACTTTGTTATAACTGCCTCTCTTCCTATGATGAGGTGTTAAGTAGAGAAGCCAGGCAAACAAATTCCATTGTGAGCCTGTCCTTTAAAAATCCCACACTACACTGAAGTTTGCTTTTATCAAGGATTTTGAGGCCTATGCCATGGCTGATTTGTGCAAGCATTCATGAGGCCAAATAAGGGTTACTGAATTCACTTTGTGTGTGTTATTAAAGTTGTAAACACTTTCTAGCAAATAAATTTGAATCCAAAAAATAAAAACTTGGGATGAATATTATTAAAAATGATTTTGTATGATGTAAAGAGAACAACAGATTGGTTCCAAATTGGGAAAGGAATATGTCAAGGCTGTATATTGTCACCCTGTTTATTTAACTTATATGCAGAGTACATCATGAGAAATGCTGAACTGAATGAAGCACAGGCTGGAATCAAGATTGCCGGGAGAAATATCAATAACCTCAGATATGCAGATGACATTACTCTTACGGCAGAAAGTGAAGAACTAAAGAGCCTCTTGATGAAAGTGAAAGAGGAGAGTGAGAAAGTTGGCATAAAGCTCAATATTCAGAAAACTAAGATCATGGCATCCAGTCCCATCACTTCGTGGCAAATAGATGGCAAAACAATGGAAACAGTGACAGACTTTATTTTGGGGGGCTCCAAAATCACTGCAGATGGTGATTGCAGCCATGAAATTAAAAGACACTTGCTCCTTGGAAGAAAATTTATGACCAACCTGGACAGCATATTAAAAAGCAGAGACTTTACTTTGCCAACAAAGGTTTGTCTAGTCAAAGCTTTGATTTTTCCAGTAGTCATGTATGGATGTGAAAATTATACTATAAAGAAAGCTGAGTGCCAAAGAACTGATGCTTTTGAATTGTGGTGCTGGATAAGACTCTTGAGAGTCCCTTGGATAACAGGGAGATCCAACCAGTCCATCCTAAAGGAAATCAGTCCTGAATATTCATGGGAAGGACTGATGCTGAAACTGAAACTCCAAAACTTTGGCCACCTGAGCGAAGAACTGACTCATTTGAAAAGACCGTGATGCAGGGAAAGATTGAAGGCCTGAGGAGAAGGGGACGACAGAGGATGAGACGGTTGGATGGCATCACCGACTGAATGGACATGAGTTTGTGTAAGCTCCGGGAGTTGGTGATGGACAGGAAAGCCTGGCGTTGTGCAGTCCATGGGGTCGCAAAGAGTCGGACACAACTGAGCGACTGAACTGAACTGAACTGAAAGAGAACACATCAATGCTGATTAATTCTATCAGTGAAATGTGACTGATAAAACATTTGTATATGATGCCTTATGGTTATAATCTTGATAACATTTATAACTGCTAGGATTTTATAGAAAAAAGCCTCTTGAGAGCTGAATGTCTTATCCTACTAAATTCTTCTTATTCCACTCACAGCGACAGTCCTTTGTTTGTGCACAATAGTATAATATGACATCCTAGGGATATTCAGTAAAACCTGCAAAATTTCAATATTACAAAGGAATCTAGGACACCTGCATACTACAATGATATGAAAGCATGACTCCTCAACTCTAACTGTATCTTAATATAAGAAAGTGTCAATGGGTTAAATTTTAAGAACTAATTAATCAGCATTATTTTAAGCACATATGCTATGCCTTTTATATTTCTTAGAATGTTGATAATTGAGATATATGCATTACTCTGAAGAAACTGACAGTGTGAGTGAGTAAGCAAAGTGAATTAAATAGAGAATTGTTCACAACAAAATATGCGATATTAGGTAGGGAGTTTAAGCATGTCTGGATTATTGCATGCATACTAAGTCTCTTCAGTCGTGTCCGACTGTGTGTGACCCTATGGATAGCAGCCCACCAGGCTCCTCTGTCCACAGGATTCTCTAGGCAAGAATACTGGAGTGGGTTGCCATTTTCTTCTCCAGGTGTTCTGACTAAAAAACTAATATAAACAGCAATAGCAAAAATGCTTAATTTTTTTGTGAGCTCTTTCTGTCAGGCTATTTAAGAGACTGACAGTACTATATCATTTAAATCAAATAATCACATAGTAAAGTTAGCACTTTCAATATCCTTATTTTACAATTGAGAAAAGTGAGATACCTTGTATACTCATACAATACAATTTAGGTAGCAAGTCAGGATTCAAACCAAAGCAGACTAGTCTAGAGATCAGCTTCTTAAACTTAAGGCTTAAGTGCTTAATGCCTTAAAAAACCTTTTCCTTCTCTTTAAAAAATCAACCATAGTCCTATAACTGTATGGGGACCCAAAAGGCAAGGGTGCTAAATGTAATGTGGTACCCAGATAGGATCCTGGCAAAGAAAAATGAAATTATTAGAAAAGCTGGTGAAATCCAAATAAAGTCTGGAGCTTAGTTAGTAGAATAGCACCAATGTTGGTTTCTTAGTTTAGACCACAGTAACATAAGAAGTTGACAGAGAGGAAACTGGTTAAGGGGTGTGCAGGAACTCTCTGTACTATCTTTGTAACTTTCCTATAGAACCAAAATTACTTCAAAGTAAGTCTCAGGTTCTACCAAAATTTAGAACACCCCCTACCAACCAAAGTGTTGGATAAAAAAAGGATTATAAACTGGCTATGGAAAATCTTTCTACCTGTGATTTGGCCAATCATGCCAGGGTGGCTTATAAATGTATCCTAAAAATACCAAGAGTATATAAACCTGGAAACTTTGACCTGGTGGTTCTGTTTCTGAGAAGTTACCTTAAAGAAATAAGCCCGACTGTACAAAAATATTATTTTGAAGGCAGGGACAAATTCTTCTGATTGATTGGTTGTTGGTGCTGGGTCTTCATTGCTGCACAGGCTTTTTGATTGTTTGTTTGTTTAATTGCAGCAAGAGGGGGCCACTTTCTAGTTGTGGTACAAGAGCTTCTCATTGCAGTGGCTTCTCGTTTCAGAGCACAGGCTCTAGGGTGCATGGGCTTCAGTAATTGTGGTGAATGGGCTTAGTTGCCCGTGGCACGTGGGATCCTCTCAGACCAGGGATGGAGCCTGTCTCCTGCACTGGCAGGCAGATTCTTTACCACTGAGCCATCAGGGAATCCCTTGATGGGAATGTTTTAACTTGTTATTTGGGGTTGAAATGAGAATAGAGAACATTAGAAAAGTGAAAGGGTTTTCCTCTTTTAGCTATTTATTCTATAAAAGCAAAGGAACCAGAACGAAGAGTATTGTGGTGAGGAGATGGTCTGTGAAGACTATGCTAACAAATTAATTATAAAAATGCCCTTTGAGATATATAATAGCATTGTGTTAAATAAATTAATAAACTAGAAAATGTGACAGTAATTTATATTCTGTCACATTTTGATACTAGTCATTTTTCTTTTCCAGAGAATCAGTTAGAGGTTGAGGTTGAGTTTGGATATGTGACAGGCACTATGCTAGGTGAGAGGACATGAGAAAGGAAAAAGAAATAGACCCTTTTCTCAAAGAATTCCTTTTCAGGGCCATTTCCTTATTTGGGGCCACTATCATCTTTCATCTGGTGTTCTAAGCTAACTTCCCTAGTCTCTCTCCCCATTCAATCAATCATCCACATGCTGTCAAGAATAGTTTTCTAAGCTACAAATCTAATTGAGTTATTGTTCTGCTTAAAATTCTTCAATGATTTCTCATTGCATATTGGATAAAATCTAAGTTCTTTAAAATGACAAGAAGTTTCTTAACAGTTTGATCTTTTTTTGGGGGGTGGCCATGCATTACTTACTGTTAACCAAATATACTTTATTCTTGCATGACTCTGGGTCAAGGAGAGTGCCTTAAATATATTTCACTGTAATATAAATGTTTTTTAATAAGTTGGACTCACCTCCTAATTTATTCTTCCTTCTTTGGAGATGATGCATAAGTTGAGGCATTGTAGTGTCAGATTTCACACTGTGGTAATTGGTAGTATGGATGTCAGGGTGATGTGTGTGATAGTGTAGGAAGTTACCTGTCAGGCTGAGCATTTAAACTTTAGTTTGCCAGAAATGTAAAGCTGATGAAGGTTGGATTTTTATTCTACTATGTTCATTTCTAGTAATTTACTTAAAAAATTATTTCAGGGTTGAATTTTCAATTGAACCAATGTTAAAATGAAGATAGAGGAACAATTTGGAGCATATTGCAATAACCCAGTCATAAGTGACAATATCCTGTATTGAGGTTGGCTTATAAAAATTAACAATAGAGCTTATGGTCATTTATCTGGGAATCTAAATATAGGAAGCACGCAAGTAATAAAATTATGCATAATGTTGTACTATAACTGACCATAATAGTTTTCAAAAATATTCTAATAAGTGATTTGTCAATACAATGGTGCAATCTGATAGCTTCTACAAAAAAACCAAAAAGTTAATCCAAGCTCCCAGAGATGATTGATCCATACAGTATAGATGGAAGGACCAAAACATAATAAACAGATTTTAAAATATCTCTCTCAGATTATTTCTTGATGTGAAAAATCTAATAAATTTAATGAAACAAAGCTATTTACTACTGAACAGGAGATATTTTCGTATTTCCATTCTACGGGAAAATGAAAAAAGTTTAAAAAGGAAAGACGTCTTTTATTTCCAGTATTCTGGGAGGTGGATCATAGAGGATCCTGCTGTGATTTATGTCGGAGAGTGTTTTGCCTATGTTCTCCTCTAGGAGTTTTATAGTTTCTGGTCTTACGTTTAGATCTTTAATCTATTTTGAGTTTATTTTTGTGTGTAATGTTAGAAAGTGGATCTAATTAAAATTAAAAGCTTCTGCACAACAAAGGAAACTATAAGTAAGGTGAAAAGACAGCCTTCCAAATGGGAGAAAACAATAGCAAATGAAGCAACTGACAAACAACTAATCTCAAAAATATACAAGCAACTTATGCAGCTCAACTCCAGAAAAATAAACGACCCAATCAAAAAATGGGCCAAAGAACTAAATAGACATTTCTCCAAAGAAGACATACGGATGGCTAACAAACACATGGAAAGATGCTCAACATCACTCATTATCAGAGAAATGCAAATCAAGACCACAATGAGGTACCATTTCACACCAGTCAGAATGGCTGCAATCCAAAAGTCTACAAGCAATAAATGCTGGAGAGGATGTGGAGAAAATGGAACCCTCTTACACTGTTGGTGGGAATGCAAACTAGTACAGCCACTATGGAAAACAGTGTGGAGATTCCTTAAAAAATTGCAAATAGAACTGCCTTATGACCCAGCAATCCCACTGCTGGGCATACACACCGAGGAAACCAGAATTGAAAGAGACACATGTACCCCAATGTTCATCGCAGCACTGTTTATAATAGCCAGGTCATGGAAGCAACTTAGATGTCCATCAGCAGATGAATGGATAAGAAAGCTGTGGTACATATACACAATGGAGTATTACTCAGCCATTAAAAAGAATACATTTGAATCAGTTCTAATGAGATAGATGAAACTCAAGCCGATTATACAGAGTGAAGTAAGCCAGAAAGAAAAACACCAATACAGTATACTGACACATATATATGGAATTTAGAAAGATGGTAATGATGACCCTGTATGAGAGACAGCAAAAGAGACACAGATGTATAGAACGGACTTTTGGACTCTGAGGGAGAGGGAGAGGGTGGGATGATTTGGGAGAATGGCATTGAAACATGTATACTATCATGTAAGAAACGAAGTGCCAGTCTATGTTCGATACAGGATAGAGGATGCTTGGCGCTGGTGCACTGGGATGATCCAGAGAGATGACATGGGGTGGGAGGTGGGAGGGGGACTCAGGATTAGGAGCTTGTATACACCTGTGGTGGATTCATGTCAATGTATGGCAAAACCAATACAGTATTATAAAGTAAAATAAAGTAAAAATAAAATTAAAAAATAAAATAAAAAGGAAAGACATCTAAAGAAAATTGCATTTTGCAAATGTTGTTTTACTAATTGTCAAAGGACTGACAGAACATGAAAAAAATATTTATGTTGTATCATTCTGATTATTCTGGTGTAGTTTCTTTTGCAAATAGTTGGGATTACTACATAAGATAAAAATAGGAAAATGGAAATATTTTCCTGTAATTGTCAAAAATTGTGGCTTCATTATAGTTGAATTAAGTAAAAAAATTAAAGAAAAATTAAATAAGGTTCAATACAATAAGTATGAGGCAGTTTCCACTTTTCTAGGATAGTATGATAGCTACTTGCAGCTTAACTTTGCAGGTAAATCACATAAATCACTTTATGTTCCTAAACTTCTGGTTCCTATTTCCATTTTTTCAGTATTTTTCAAATACATAAGTTGTACTCAATTTAGGAATAAGTCCTTTGGTTTATATTTGTGAGTCCCTGGGAGGTAGTAACTTGGCTTTGTGGTTAGGTGTTTATGACACAGAAGCATCAAGTGAGGAAAGAAGCTGACAGGACAGGAAAAAAAAATTGAGACTAAAGGGTAAAGGTGTGAAGAAATGGTAGATATGAGGAACTATTTGGTGAAGAAATATTTCATACATGAAATGTCAAGGGAGCTATGACATTATATTTACCTGTGGATAGCTTTGAGACATCTCTTGACTTTTTTTTTTTTAATAACATGCACTGCCTTGGGAAAATGTCCTATTATTATATTATAGAGTTTTGGTATCACATCATATAAATGATGAACAGACCAAGTGAAATGAACTTTTCTAGGAAAAACAACTCAATATTCTATCAATCTTTATTAATAAAGTGTCCATTATTTCAAGGGTTAGTAATGTCAAACCTGACCTTGTTAGCACAAATTTGTTATAGTGCCAGCCACTCTGTAGATCACAGGCTCAAGGTCATCAAATGAAGGCTTATGTTCTTAGACTGGAGAGTTGTGTAGCCATTCTATTCATCATGAAGGTCCATTTATTATTTTACTTTCAAAAAATGAAATAATAATCCATGAATCTGATTTTTCCTCCCATGCAATCCATCTTCCATTCAAGTACTAACCTTGCCAGACCTTACTTATCTTCTGAAATCAGACGAGATTGGGTTCATTCAGGATGGAATGCCTGTAGACTCATGCAACTCATCTCTGAAGAATAAAAAAGAGCTGTTATTAATAGAGATTTCTCAATTATTAAGAATTTTCATTAAATTATTGTTCTAATAAAATATGTAAGTTCTGTTTAATTTAACTTACATTTACATTTTAATACACAGAAGAGAGTGGCTTACCTGCAACCATATCCTGTCTATTAAATGTGCATTTTATTAGATACTTGGAGAAGGAAATAGCAACCCACTCCAGTACTCTTACCTGGAAAATTCCACGGACAGAGGAGCTTAGTAGGCTACAGTCCATGGGATCACAAAGAGTCAGACACGACTGAGGAACTTCACTTATTAGATATTATGTAAAACAATACTTAATTAATGCTTACTATGTGCTGCTCTGTGAAAAAAATAACTATCATAATAAGACTCTGTTTTATAATTTAAGTATGGATAGATTCCTATTTCCAATTCTCATAGGTGAAGAGATGGCATGCAATAGACTTCACAGCTTATCAAAAATAGGTAAACTGGCCAGCCATATATACTTTTGTATTGACATTTTGGTTTTATCAAATGTTTGGCAGACTGGGTGTGGATTTCTATTTTCTGTTTGGGGGTAACTCACTGCTTATGTGGGTATGCTGTACTGTTGCTCAATTATGCCTGACTCTTTGTGACCCCATGGACTGTAGTCCACCAGGCTCCTCTGTCCATGGAATTTCTCTGGCAAGGATACTGAAGTGGGTTGCCATTTCCTCCTCCAAGGGATCTTCCTAACCCAGGGATGAAACCTGTCTCTTGCATCTCCTGCATTGGCAGGAGAATTCTTTACCACTGTGCCACCTGGGAAAACTTTCAGGTGGGGGTATGAAATTTGAAATTGATAATTTGAATTCTATTACAGAATTCAGATAGTAACATAAATGTCCTGTTTAATCTGTGCAGAAACTCTCTGCGTTTTTTTTTTACAGTGGCTATTTACGTTGGCAAATGAACTTGTTTAAAGAATCCCCCTTTGTTCCTTTTCTTTAAAATGAAGTAAACAGCCCAACTGAAGTACATAATTCCACATTATTATTTTCCTTTGGCTCCCCAAATAGTTCCTATTGGCTTTTTGAGTCCCAAGGAATCAAGAAAAAGACCCTGTTCTAAATGAGAGAAAAAGTATTATAAATTCTAAGTTTCTCTTGAAACAGTTTCTACCCTGATGTCCCAGAGGTAGGGATGAGAAAGTTTCTACCTGATCCGTGATATATCTGCACTTTTGATTCTCAATACAGCAAGTCACTTCTTGAGGAAGTTAGAGACAATAGGAAATACAGATGCCAGAGCAAAACAAGGTTGATGAATGATACCTATAAGAAACATCTTAGAATAAAGTATTTTAAAAGTTCTTCAATTATACTTGCACAAACCCTGCTTTCAATTTTCCCCTTTTAAAATAATGGAATTCAAATCTCTCCTTCAATATAAGTTATTAAGATTTCTTTGAAAACAATAACTTGAACTAAAATGAAGGGTGTATTTCAAAATACATTTCCAAAAATCTAAAATACCATATTCTGTTTCATGTAATTTTCAGTTTTTGAACTTGTTTCTGATACACAGAAGAAGCATCTTGGTGTTATTTGTTAATTTCACATCAATAAGATTGTTTTATTGCAAGAAATAGATCAAGGGGAGAGAAAGGGCATTCATCAAGTTCCTAAATTCTGTCAAATCCTGTGTCTGACTGTTTATAAGTAGTTTTTTAAATCTCTGTTTATAAATGTAATTCAGAGAATCCAATGGATAAAGAAACCTGGCAGGCTATGGTCCATAGGGTTGGAAAGAGTCGGACATGACTGAAGTGACTTAGCATGACCGCATGCCACATGTATTGATTTTCCCAGTGCAAAGGTGAAGAAACTGATACTAATTTTATGTGGTAGAAAAAATAATTTAATCCCATATTTCTCTTAAAGTGTGTGGTATTTGTATTATGTAATCATGTCTTATCTTTATATTAATCTTCCTTAAATGGGTTTTTTAACCCGTCCTCCTTTTTATTTTTCCACTAAAACCATTCTTACCTGATGATTCCAAAAGTCTCCTAACTGATTAACTGCTTCCAGAATGTACTCTCTTACACCCCACTGATTAACTATTTTAGTGTATGCTTTACACTGTACAGAAAAAATGTGCACCTTGATTTATCACAAAGACTCATGTAACCAACACCCAGGTCTAGGACATTATTACCCATTCCTCCCAAAATCCTACCTTTTGGTGACTCTCCTACCTTGCACAAAAGGTAAACACTTTTAGGCTTTTCTCGTTAGTCTAACCACCTAAGCATAAATCCATAAACACCATAGTTCAAATTATTTTTGAACTTAATATGATTTGAATAAAAGCATATATTTTTCCATGCACTTCAACATTATAATGTAATATTCGTCTCTTGTTGCATAGCTGCAGTAGTCCACTATCTCTATATACCAAAATATATGAATCCATTCTACTGTTAATGGATCATTCAGTTGTTTTTCATTTATGCCTTTAGAAATGCTACTGTGGACACACTTGTAGGTTTCTTAGGGTGCATAACACATGCAATTCTGTTTCTTATGTACCTGAAAGTTGGATTATAAGGTCATCTGACATTAAAATAATAACTGTATGAGATATTGCCATAAAGTTTCTCCAACCATGCAAATTTTGTACTCAGTACTTTTAATTTTAGCCATTTTGGTAAATGTGTAGTGATATTTCATTTTAGGTTTAACTTGCATTCCTTCATTACTAACTAGATTGAACACCTTTTTTTTTGTTTGTTTGTTTATTGGCTGTTTGGTTATCCTCTTTTTGGATTGCTTGCTAAGGTGCTCTGGTAATTTTTTTCTATTATTATCTTTTTTCTTATTCATTCAAACACTTTAAAAAAGTTGACAACAAATGACATATGCTAAAAATTTACTGACTTAGTCCAGGACTTGTCTATTAATGGTGTCTTGATGAACAGAAATCTTAATTTTACATATTTCCTTTTATAATTGTTGCTGTTTTTAGTTGCTCAGTTGTGTCCAACTCTTTACAACCCCAAGGACTGAAGAATGCCAGGCTTCCCTGTCCTTCACTATCCCCAGGAGTTTGCTTAAATTCATGTCCATTGAGTAGACGATGCCATCCAACCATTTCATCCTCTGTCACCCCCTCTTCTCCTGCCCTCAATCTTTCCCAGAATCAGAGTCTTTCCCATTGAGTTGGCTCTTTG
Organism: Oryx dammah; assembly: GCF_014754425.2. Classification (NCBI taxonomy): domain Eukaryota; kingdom Metazoa; phylum Chordata; class Mammalia; order Artiodactyla; family Bovidae; genus Oryx; species Oryx dammah. Next base: position 42,035,122 of record NW_024070202.1, on the reverse strand, counting down.
CATCAGTTGGCCAAAGTATTGGAGCTTCAGCTTCAGCATCAATCCTTCTAATGAATATTCAGGGTTGATTTTCTTTAGGATTGACTTGTTTGATCTCCCTGCTGGCCAAGGGACTCTCAAGAGTCTTCTCCAACACCACAGTTCAAATACATTAATTCTTTGGTGCTCAGCCTTCTTTATGGTCTAACTCGCACATCCATACATGACTACGGGAAAAAACATACCTTTGAGGTTACAAATCTTTGTTGGCAAAGGGAAGTCTCTGTTTTTTAATATGTTGTTTAGGTTTGTCATAGCTTTTCTTCCAAATAGCAAGCGTCTTTGCGTTTCATGGCTGCAGTCACCATCTGTAGTGATTTTGGAGCCCAAGAAAATAAAGTCTGTCACTGTTTCCATTGTTTCCCCATCTATTTCCCATGAAGTCAAGGGACAAGATGCCATGATCTTCAGTTTTTGAGTGTTGAGTTTTAAGCCAGATTTTCCACTTTCCTCTTTAACTCTCTTCAAGAGGCTCTTTAGTTCCTCTTCCTTTTCAGGCATAAGGGTGGTATCATCTGTATATCTGAGGTTATTGATTTTTCTCCCATGAATCTTGATTCCAGCTTGTGCTTCATGCAACCCAACATTTCTCATGATGTACTCTGCAAAGAAGTTAAATAAGCCAGGGTGACAATGTACAACCTTGATGTACTCCTTTCCCAATTTGGAACCAGTCTGTTGTTCCATGTCCAGTTCTAACTGTTGCTTCTTGACATGCATACAGGTTTCTCAGGAGATATGTAAGGGATCTGGTATTCCAATCTCTTTAAGAATTCTCCACAGTTTCTTTTTATCCACACAGTCAAAGACTTTAGCATAGTCAACGAAGCAGAACTATTTCTGGAATTCCCTTGCTTTTTCTATGATCCAACAGATGTTGGAAATATGGTATTTGGTTCCTCTGCTGTTTCTAAATCCAGCTTGTACATCTGGAAGAGAGGAGATGAATTCCTTAGAAGAATGGAGTAACCCTAATAGACAACAAAAGAGTCCAAAGTGCAGCACTTGGGTGCAATCTCAAAAATGACAGAATGACCTTGGTTCATTTCCAAGGCAAACCATTCAACATCTCAGTAATCCTAGTCTACGTTCCAACCACTAACAGTAAAGAAGATGAAGTTCAATGGTTCTATGAAGACCTACAGCACTTTCTAAAACTAAAACACCAAAAAAAGGTGTTCTTTTCATTATAGAGGGCTGGAATGTTAAAGTAAAAATCAAGAGATACCTGGAATAACAGGCAAGTTTGGCCTTGGAGTACAAAAGTAGGGCAAAGACTATAGTTTACCAAGAGAACACTCTGGTCATAGCAAACACTCTCTTCCAACAACACAAGAGATGACTCTACACATGGACATAACCAGATGGTTAATACCAAAATCAGATTAGTTATATTCTTTGCAGCCAAAGATGAAGAAGCTCTATCCAGTCAGGTAAAATAAGACCAGAAGCTGACTGTGGGTGGATCAGATCATGAGCTCCTTATTGCAAAATTCAAACTTAAATTGAAGAAAGTAGGGAAAACCTCTAGGCCATTCAGGTATGACTTAAATTAAATTCCTTACGATTATACAGTGGAAGTGACAAACAGATTCAAGAGACTAGATCTGATAGATAGAGTGCCTGAAGAACTATGTACAGAGTTTTGTAACATTGTACAGGAGATGGTGACCAGAACCATCCTCAAGAAAAAGAAATGCAGCAAGGCATAATGCTTAGTGCATCTAATATCTTTATTTAAGAAGTCCGATCATAAGTTAATAAAGAGAACCTCTACATTCTAGTCATTTTATTTATTGCCAATCATAGTTAAATGAATAATCCAACTAAATATTATCTTTGTATGTATGACATAAAATAGCATTCAATTTTTACTTTCTTTCCCGTATGGATAGCCAATGAACCTTAGCACCAGTTGTTAAAAAAGATGCTACACTTTCTCTGTTGCTCTGCAGTGTTACTGTTGTTAAAACTCAGTGTTTGTGCTTTTTTTCTTCAATTGACATATAACTGACATATAATACTGCATTAATCTTAAGTGTGCAACATAATGATTTGATATATAATTATACTGCAAAATGATTACCACAATAAATTTAGTTAGTATCAATCACCACACATAGTTACAATTATTTTTCTTGTCATGAGAGTTTTAAAATCTAATTTCCTAGCAACTTTCAAATGTACAATACAGTATTGTTAACTATAGTTACTATACTGTACATTGCATCTCCAGGATTGTTTGTGTATTCTTTCATTTCTCCTTTACTCACTATAGATATATGTAGCCATTTACAGGATAAGATCTCCTGTTATTCTTACTCCTGACTATTCTTGGTCTTATGAATTGCCATATAAATTTAGAAAGAACTTTTCACTTTGGATAAAATCCTGCATTTTTCATGGAATTCTATGAATGTGTGGATCAGTATAGGAAGAACTGACATTTTTTTTTCATTGATGAATTTTCCAGTCCTTTAAACTGTTATAGCCTTCCTTTAGGAGAACTCCATTTAATATGCCTCAATTATGTTTTCTAGTTTTCTTCTTCATGTTCTTGCACATATTTTGTCAGGTTTACTCCTAAATATTGGATTTTGTGGGGTTTAGAAAAGATACTTTATTTAAAATTTCATTTCCTAATTCTTTTAGCTAGTATATAGAAATGCAGATTTTTAATATTGAGTTTATGCCTTATTACTTTAATAATCTTATCTGCAGACAGTTTTGGATTTTTCTTCTTAGATAATGGTATAACATATAACTCAGTTTTGTGGCTCAGATAGTAAAGAACCTGCCTGCAATGCAGAAGATCCAGGTTCGATCACTGGGTGGGGAAGATCCCTTGGAGAAGGAAATGACAACTCACTCCAGTATTCTTGCCTGAAGAGTTCCGTGGACTGAGGAGCCTGGTGGGTTATAGTCCATGGGGTTGCAAAGAGTTGGACACAACTGAGCAACTAACACTTCCACTTTTTTCCAATCATTGCATTTCATTTTTTCCCTACTTTTTGTCATTTTTAGGACTTCCAAGTACAAAGTTGCATAGAGTATCCACCTTTTGTTCCTATTGTTAAAGACAAAACTTTCAACATGTCACCAATATGTATGATGACATTTATCTTTATTTTATTGAATTATCCTGTTATAGTAGATTATAAAAATCACCTTGCATAACTATTAATAGTTGCTAAAAATTCTTTTATTAAGAATTAATAGGGAGTTTTATTAAATGTGTTTTATTTTCCATTAGTTGAGATGGCCAAACTGTGTTAAAGTAATAATTGCATTGATATTTAAATCCTTAATCAATCTTGTATCCCTAAGATAAAACCAGTCTGGTTATACTTTTTGTTAGTATTCTTTCTAGTACTTTAAAAAATATAGGATCCTGAATGAGAGTTGCATGTATTTTTCTATTTTCATACTGAAACAGAATTTGATATCAATGGCAGTATTTGCTATCTGCCCTGAAGAAGAAAATGGCTACCCACTCCAGCAGTCTTGCCTAGAGAATCCCATGCCCTAAGCAGCTTGGTGGGCTACAGTCCATGGGGTCATAAAGAGTCGGACAGGATTGAGCAATTAAGACTTTCACTTTCAAGGCTTGTGCAGTGTGGTGATGTCTCTTTTTCTTTCAGTTGGAAAGTATTATTATGATTAGAATTCTTTTTAGAAGTTTTCCATAATTAATTGATGATGTCATTAAATTTTGGAGTTTCTTTTTCTAAGAAAAAAGCACTGTATTTTCTTTTTACTTATTTTTTTGGCCACACTGTTCAGCATGTAAGATCTCAGTTCCCACACCAATGACTGAAACCTGGCCGCTGCAGTAAAAAGTCCAAAATCCTAACCATTAGGCCACTAGGGAACTCCTTGTATTTTCTCTAAATTTGTGTTATTATTCATGTTTTCCTTTTTGTTATTGTTTGCTAGTTCACCAATTTTTTTTCTTCTGGATTTAGGGATGGAAAGTAGGCAATGGATGAAATTGATGTGGAACATACCAATATTTGCAGTAATATAAATAATGTCCTATTTTTGATATTGGGTGGTGAATTTTACATATAGAAAACACCTTTTTGTACACCAAAATATGACATATTTTAGAAATTTTTAAAATACTGCTCATGCTTTCTATTTTGCCCTTTGGCATTTAGATGTATTTAACATAAAAATTCTACTTGCTGACATTTTAGGTTACTGTATTGAGATTTTTTTTTTTAATAGTACAGCTCTTTCCTTCTACTTTCTTTTTTATTTTGTCTGGTTCTGTCTGAATGAACTGCTGGAATATAAATTGATGGCAAATGTGTTGCACTCTAAAATGGCAGAGGCTATCAGTCTTCATTATATCAAATAGCCTCTACTGTCCTGTCATCTGTCTTTTTCAAGTGGACATCAATTAACCAAGACACAGAGATACTGTAAGGCCATTGATAATGTTTGTCATCAATTTGATTTATGGTTTTAAATAGATGAAGTATACCTTGAAAACTAAGCATTGATTTAAATAAATCAGATCTGCCTGTGAGCTTATAAAAATACAGTAAAAATCTACACATTAAACTCTGTGTGACTAGGCCATTACAGTGCTGTCTGGATGTACTATTCCTCTAAATTAAATGACTAAGCTCACACTCTTCAGCTTCCTGGATTCATTTTCAAAGCTATTTCTTTTTTGTTGTTGTTGTTCAAATACCTAAAAATGGAAACATCTATCTGCTTGAACTAAACTTAATATTTAAACAGATTCAGCTTGAGTAACATCCACATGTAACTAAGGATTTAACTCTTGAATCAGTCCAGGTATGCAAGTAGAATTTGGGGGAAATACTGTGTTTATACAAAATCATTTTCTTCTGTATTAAAAAACAAAAAGATTAGTTCAGTGTGTTCAGTAGCAAGGAAAAGTGAGTAAGTTATGATAGCATAATGAAGATTCAAATCCTGAAAGAAATATGAAGAATTCCCTCAGTGAAATGTTGGAAAATATGCCGTATCTTAACTCTAAGAGGGCAGAAAGTTTGAATGTATTGTTTGAGCTTGAATAGTTATTCTGCAAAGATAAGTATCATAAAAGTCTTAAAGATTTCTCCTTATAATTATATCCATATATTGCATTCCCTTTTAATTATAATGAAATATTTTAAGCATGCTAAAAATATCACACTAAATAGATTCCCAAGTGCCCACCTTCTAGCTTAAATAATAATGCAACTATAATTAAAACCTCCTTTATCAGTTCAGTTCAGTTCAGTTCAGTCACTCAGTCGTGTCCGACTCTTTGTGACTCCATGGACTGCAGCACGCCAGGCCTCCCTATCCATCACCAACTCCCGGAGTTTACCCAAACTCATGTCCATTGAGTTAGTGATGCCATCCAACCATCTCATCCTCTGTTGTCCCCTTCTCCTCCTACCCTCAGTCTTTCCCAGCATCAGGGTCTTTTCAAATGAGTCAGCTCTTCACATCAGGTGGTCAAAGTATTGGAGTTTCAGCTTCAACATCAGTCCTTCCAATGAACACCCAGGACTGATCTCCTTTAGGATGGACTGGTTGGATATCCTTGCAGTCCAAGGGACTTTCAAGTGTCTTCTTCAACACCACAGTTCAAAAGCATCAATTCTTTGGCGCTCAACCTCCTTTATACTATTTCTCGATTCCATTCTCCTTTCGCCTATAGTTTCTGGAGGTACAGAAATTTAAAGTTTATCACTATCCCAAATTTAAAGTTTATCATTCCCATGAATATTTTGGATTTTTGGTATGTTTTGAACTTTTCTATAAAAGTACAATTCTGTAGATAAATTGTATCAATATACTTTTTATTTATTTATTTATTTTAATTGGAGGAGAATCAGCCACAGGTATACCTGTGTCCCCCACCCTCTCCACCCTATCCCTATGGGTTGTCCCAGAGCACCAGCTTTGGATGCCCTTTTACATGCATCAAACTTGCACTGCTCATCTATTTTACATTTGGTAATACACATGTTTCAATTATTATATTTTGAATTTTATTTGTGTTGATGCTATTTTCCCTGCTTCATTAATTTCATTATACATCTATTTTTCTCTTAATAAATTGCTAATTATTTCACTTTCTCTTTACAAAAACTCAGCAATATATAAGCTTGTACATGCCCCCTTGGTCTTAAAAAGTTGAAGTACAAAAGAATAGAGAGAAGTGGCAGGGAAGAAGAGAATACAAGAAAATATCCAAATGTATCACAAATGTAAGGATATTGTTTCAGTTAACTTTTATTTTTCCTCTGAAAACTTTGTGTACACAGGATTGTAATACAGAAATTATTTTTTACTGTGGATGATGGTAACATTGTTTTTAAAGTACTGCTCTAATATATGTGAATATATATTCATATATATTATATAATTATATTAACATATATTTAATACATTTATATATATGAAAATATAAATATCACAAATATAATATATGTCAATACATACTTAATTCTTGGATAGTAGGCACTGGCATCTTTAATGTAATGGATGTTTCAAATTCCACTCCAAAATGGTAGAGTCTGTTAATTCCTCCACCAATGAGGAAGTTTTGTTGCTCCATTTTCTCAGAGCTGGAAGCGGGCAATCGCAGCCCCAGAGAGACATTATCTACAAAACTGCAAGCAGGCTTCTTTGCTAACTAACTTCTTGGGGTTCTAGATGGTCAACATCCACCTGAGAATGTGTGCCGGTTGTACAGCCAGAAAACCGAGCGGCAGAGACGGGGGAGGTGATAAGTCGCAGCGACTGCACTTGCCAAACACCTCATCACCTGAGCTGCTCAGACCTGGGAAGGGCACAAAATGCAGACCCAACCGAGTCTGAGCCTCTGAGGACTACCCACGTGCCCGAACCTGAGCAGCTTTGACCTGGGAGGTGCAGGCAGCCTGGGGCTGGCCTCGGACGGTTCCCTGCGGAGCAACCTAGAGTCTGAGCAGTGTGGGCAGGGAGGGCACATGCGCCGTGAGTGGGGCAGGCCCAGTGTGGCTGAGGCACTGTGAGCGCAGGCCAGTGTTATTTGTTTGCAGCATCTCTCTCTCCCCACAGCGCGACTGAACAAGTGAACCTAAAAAAAGGTGTCCACCACCGCCCCCCTTGTGTTAGGGCAGAAATCAGTCACTGAAGAGACCAGCAAACAGAAGAAGCTAAAACAGAGGGAACCGCCTTGGAAGTGACAGGTGCAATAGATTAAAACCCTGTCGTTAGTACTGACTACATAGGAAGGGGCCTGTAGATCTTGAAAATATAAGCCAGACCAAAGAACTATCCAAAAATGAACTGATCCCACACTGCCCACCACAACACCAGAGAAAGTCCTAGATGTATTTTTACTATTTTTATGATCATTCTTTTCTTTTTTTTTAAATTTAAATTTATTTATTTTAATTGGAGGCTAATTACTTTACAAGATTGTATTGGTTTTGCCATACATCAACATGAATCTGCCACGGATGTAGACGTGTTCCCAATCCTGAACCCCCCTCCCACCTCCCTCCCCATACCATCCCTCTGGGTCATCCCAGTGCACCAGCCCCAAGCATCCTGTATCCTGCATCGAACCTAGATTGGCGATTCATTTCTTATATGATATTGTATATGTTTCAATGCCTTTCTGTCAAATCATCCCACCCTCTCCCTCTCCCACAGAGTCCAAAAGACAGTTCTATACATCTGTGTCTCTTTTGCTGTCCCACATACAGGGTTATCGTTACCATCTTTCTAAATTCCATATATATGCGTTAGTATACTGTATTGGTGTTTTTCTTTCTGGCTTACTTCACTCTGTATAATCGGCTCCAGTTTCATCTACCTCATTAGATCTGATTCAAATGTATTCTTTTTAATGGCTGAGTAATACTCCATTGTGTATATGTACCACGGCTTTCTTATCCATTCATCTGCTGATGGACATCTAAGTTGCTTCCATGACCTGGCTATTATAAACAGTGCTGCGATGAACACTGGGGTACACGTGTCTCTTTCAATTCTGGTTTCCTCGGTGTGTATGCCCAGCAGTGGGATTGCTGGGTCATAAGGCATTTTTATTTCCAGTTTTGTAAGGAATCTCCACACTGTTCTCCATAGTGGCTGTACTAGTTTGCATTCCCACCAACAGTGTAAGAGGGTTCCCTTTTCTCTGCACCCTCTACAGCATTTATTGCTTGTAGACTTTTGGATGGCAGCCATTCTGACTGGTGTGAAATGGTACCTCACTGTGGTTTTGATTTGCATTTCTCTGATAATGAGTGATGTTGAGCATCTTTTCATGTATTTGTTAGCCTTCCATATGTCTTCTTTGGAGAAATGTCTATTTAGTTCTTTGGCCCATTTTTTGATTGGGTCATTTATTTTTCTGGAATTGAGCTGCAGGAGTTGCTTGTATATTTTTGAGATTAGTTGTTTGTCAGTTGTTTCATTTGCTATTGTTTTCTCCCATTCAGAAGGCTGTCTTTTCACCTTGCTTATAGTTTCCTTTGTTGTGCAGAAGATTTTAAGTTTAATTAGGTCCCATTTGTTTATTTTTGCTTTTATTTCCAGTATTCTGGGAGGTGGGTCATAGAGGATACTGCTGTGATTTATGTCAGAGAGTGTTTTGCCTATGTTCTCCTCTAGGAGTTTTATAGTTTCTGGTTTTATGTTTAGATCTTTAATCCATTTTGAGTTTATTTTTGTGTATGGTGTTATAAAGTGTTCTAGTTTCATTCTTTTACAAGTGGTTGACCAGTTTTCCCAGCACCACTTGTTAAAGAGATTGTCTTTAATCCATTGTATATTCTTGCCTCCTTTGTCAAAAATAAGGTGTCCATAGGTATGTGGATTTATCTCTGGGCTTTCTATTTTGTTCCATTGATCTATATTTCGGTCTTTGTGCCAGTACCATACTGTCTTGATGACTGTGGCTTTGTATTAGAGCCTGAAGTCAGGCAGGTTGATTCCTCCAGTTCCATTCTTCTTTCTCAAGATTGCTTTGGCTATTCGAGGTTTTTTGTATTTCCATACAAATTGTGAAATTATTTGTTCTAGCTCTGTGAAAAATAGCACTGGTAGCTTGATAGGGATAGCATTGAATCTATATCTTGCTTTGGGGTATTATGCTCATTTTCACTATATTGATTCTTCTGATCCATGAACATGGTATATTTCTCCATCTATTAGTGTCCTCTTTGATTTCTTTCACCAGTGTTTTATAGTGTCCTTACAGATGATGAGGGCAGATTATCTGTTCAAATTCCTATAATTTTATTTTCCTTTTCAGTGGCCTTCCCATCCATAGTTTTTGCTACCTGTCTCTATTTTTCTTAACTTTTTGCAATTTGTTTTTTCATTATTATATGTGGGAGTTCTTTATATATCCTTGATCCTTGTCCTTCTGATGTCCATGGGATTTCCCTGGTAAGAATACTGGAGTGAGTTGCGATTTTCTTCTCTAGGGGACCTTCCCAAACCACAGATCAAACTGGCATCTCCTGCATTGGCAGTTGGGTTCTTTACTACTGAATCACCAGAGAATGAATAAATATTGAAACAGTACCATCCACTGTGCTGCTGCTGCTGCTGCTAAGTCACTTTGGTTGTGTTGGACTCTCTGCAACGCCATAGATGGCAGCCCACCAGGCTCCCCCATCCCTGAGATTCTCCAGGCAAGAACACTGGAGTGGGTTGCCATTGCCTTCTCCGATCCATAAAAGTGAAAAGTGAAAGTGAAGTCGCTTAGTCATGTCCAATTCTTAGTGACCCCAGGGACTGCAGCCCATTCATCTACTGTAACCCATCTTTTATTCAGATTTCCTTCATTTTTACCTAATCTCATTTTTCTATTCCATGATCCCATTAAAAATGGTAGATTACCCTCACTAGCCATATTTCCTTAGGTTCCTCCTCAGATTCTCATATTTTTCTTGGTTTTGATAACCTTGAGAGTTTTGAGGAGTACTGGTGAAGTATTTTGTAGAATCTCTAATGAAAGACTGACAGTAATGGTGAATGACAGTATGCATTTGTCAAAATCCATAGAATTTTACATTACAAAGTATATTTTAATACATACAAAAAAATCTAAAAAGTATTTAAAAGGTTGAGAGAACCCAGGATGAATGTAGAATGTGACAAGAGAATCTAACTGTATTACAAGTATATGAAGCAAGCTAACAGAAGAGGATGGGGAGAAGATACTGAATTAAGTAATTTTGAAAATGAGAATTGTCCATAAGAATAAATATAAAAGGAAGACTATATAAAGACACTAGCTTAAAAAGTTGTATATCACAATGGTACATTTAATAATTTGGAACTACTATGTATACATTGAATCAAACAAGTAGATAACATATGGTGAGAGCCAGTTTTTTCATTGATGGAGTAGGAGGTTACAGATAAGAAAGAGGAAGTTAGATGTATCCATAATCCGTATGGTAATAGATTAATGTTGGAGAGATCAGCATGAACTACTATTTACATTAATATAGATACAGATGGCTAAATTGGGAAATATTCATAGATATATGTGTATATACATATATAAACACACACACATATTTCCTTGCTCTATCAACTAGGAGAACGTAGAAGCAGTGATATACTAGTTACAATGATTAGATGTGTTGTTGTTGCTGTTTAGTAGCTAAGTCGTGTCCAATTCTTTATGACCCCATGGATTGCAGCGCACCAGGCTACACTGTCCACTCTCTCCTGGAGTTTTTTCAAATCCATGTCCATTGAGTCAGTGATGCTATCTATGGATCTCATCCTCTGCCATCCCTTCTCCTCCTGCCCTCTATCTTTCCCAGCATCAGGGTCTTTTCCAATGAGTAATTTTCTTTACATCAGATGGCCAAAGTACTGGAGCTTCAGCTTCAGCATCAGTCCTTCCAGTGAATATTCAGGGTTGATTTCCTTAGTATTGACTCGGTTGATCTCCTTGCAGTCCAAATGACTCTCAAAAGTCTTCTCCAGCACCACAATTCAAAAGCATCAGTTCTTCGGTGCTCAGTCTTCTTTATGGTCCAACTCTCACATCCATACTTGACTACTGGAAAAACCATAGCTTTGACTATACAGAGCTTTGTTGGCAAAGTGATGTCTCTGCTTTTTAATATGCTGTCTAGGTGTGTCATAGCTTTCCTGCCAACGAGCAGGAAAAGTTGCTCAGCAGGACATGCTGAGCAACTAAACAAGAACAAAGAAGCATACAGTTCATGCATTTCAAAATCATAGTGAAATAATGTCTTCTCATTATTTGAATTCTTGACTCAATTCCAGTGTTCGGAGGAAGGTGGTGTCCCCATACCACCAACCAGTGGTCTGGACACTAGCTGGGTAAAAGTGAATTCACTCAGGCAGACGCTTTAATCTCAGAGCCACCAGAGACCACCAACCAATGCTCTGGACACTAGCTGGGTGTCCTACAATAAAACTCAATTCTGACACTATCTACCCAGTGATAGAATCAAATGCCCTAGGTAAATGGCTCAGTCCCATGAGACTGCCCTCCAATTCAGAGGAAAATTGCAAACACAGGTTGCTTCCTATTCTTCTAATTAACTAGGTGTAAATCAGAGGTTCCCATGATCTCCTTCTTGGGTTTGATTAATTTGTTAAAGTGACTCACAGAACTCAGGTAACTCATTTACTCACCAGATTACTGGTTTAGTACAAAGACTTTTAAAGGATAGAATAAAGGACCATTCAAATACTGGAGTATTCTTGGGCTTTCCTGTGGGTCAGCTGGTAAAGAATCTGCCTGCCATGCAGGAGACCTGGGTTTGATCCCTGGGTTGGGAAGATCCCCTGGAGTAAGGGGAAGGCTGCCCACTCCAGTATTCTGGCCTGGAGAATTCCACAAACTGCATAGTATAGGGTTGCAAAGAGTCATACACAACTTAACTTCAAATAAAATTTATCTTTGGTAATAACTCTTATTCTGAGAAAGACCAATTTGAATCCTGATCAAAAGATACATAGGATAAAGTCCCAAATGGAGAAGTTTCTGCCCTCATGGAGTTTAAGGCCAAGCACAGAAGAAATCATTCATTCTGAGATGAATTTTCTATCATGCTTTAATTTGTATTTCATCAAACTAACTTCTCCTACAGCTCTCTAGCAGCACTATCAGCATGTGAGACTGTTGGTTTATGGCCAATTATTGAACATGGTCACCTACTGGAAAACTGAAGGTTAGTGTAAAAGCTCAGTGAAAAGCATGTTTTAATCTTAATTTATCTTCTGTATCACAGGATTCAGCTCCTGAGGTAAAACAGAGTTTATTACTCTTATTATAATGCCTAGTTAAAAGCTAAAAGATAAAAGCCGATGATGCTTGCTAGTATTTTCTACTTTTTTAATACATGTAAAGGCACCCCATTCCAGTACTCTTGCCTGGGAAATCCCATGGATGGAGGAGCCTGGTAGGCTACAGTCCATGGGGTCTCGAAGAGTCGGACACGACTGAGTAACTTCACTTTCACTTTTCACTTTCCTGCACTGGAGAAGGAAATGGCAACCCACTCCAGTGTTCTTGCCTGCAGAATCCCAGGGACGGGGTAGCCTGGTGGGCTGCCATCTATGGGGTCACACAGAGTCGGACACGACTGACGTGACTTAGCAGCAAAGGCTTCCCTGATAGTTCAGTTGGTAAAGAAAGCACCTGCAATGCAGGAGACCCCAGTTCCATTTCTGGGTCGGGAAGATCTGCTGGAGAAGGGATAGGCTACCCACTCCAGTATTCTTGGGCTTTCCTGTGGCTCAGCTGGTAAAGAATCCGCCTGCAATGCAGGAGGCCTGGACTTGATGGCTGGGTTGGGAAGATCCCCTGGAGAAGGGAAAGGCTACCCACTTCAGTACTCTGGCCTGGAGAATTCCATCGACTGTATAGGCCATGGGGTCACAAAGAATTGGACACGAAGGAGATCAGCCCTGGGATTTCTTTGGAAGGAATGATGCTAAAGCTGAAACTCCAGTACTTTGGCCACCTCATGTGAAGAGTTGACTCATTGGAAAAGACTGATGCTGAGAGGGATTGGAGGCAGGAGGAGAAGGGGACGACAGAGAAAGAGATGGCTGGATGGCATCACTGACTTGATGGATGTGAGTCTGAGTGAACTCCGGGAGTTGGTGATGGACAGGGAGTCTTGGCGTGCTGTGATTCATGGAGTCGCAAAGAGTTAGACACGACTGAGTGACTGAAGTGAACTGAGCAACTTTCACTTTTACTTTCAAAGGTTGATTCTAAATTACATGTAATAATGTTATTAGTGTGTTGTCCTTTGAAATAGAGTTACATACATGACTTTCAGAATTACTTTAGTAATATAGATGGTGACTTTAAACTAGCTTATTCCTAGTCTCATGATTAATGTACTTTGTGACCAACAGATCATGGTCATGAAGGGTGAATTGAGATTTTGGTGATGCCTATGGCCATTGCAAGAGAAAAGTCAGAAGTCACAAATGGGAATTGATACCAAGATATGATTTTATATCACCAAATTACAAGGCGACGACAGAGGATGAGATGGCTGGATGGCATCACCAACTCAATGGTCATGAGTTTGAGTAAACTCCGGGAGTTGGTGATGGACAGGGAGGCCTAGAGTGCTGCAATCCATGGGGTCACAAAGAGTCAGACACCAGTGAGCAAGTGAATTGAACTGAACAACAAATGAAACAAGTTAGTCATAGATACAGAGGTAAAATTATGACAGAATGATTCTCATTATTCCCAGAGAGCATTTAAAAATAACAACTGTAGCAATTGGTTTCTTCCTCTTTTTTGATAAATGTTGTTAATAATACTTTATATTTGCAGTTTGTAAACATTTTCAAGTATAATTAAAGGATTAACTCTGACACTTTTAAATGTAGGACTATCAGGCATAAATTAAAATAATGGGAATAATTTTATGAAAGAGAGATATCCAATTCATTAATTCTGACTGTCTAAATGCTTTTGAACTGTGGTGTTGGAGAAGACTCTTGAGAGTCCCTTGGACTGCAAGGAGATCCAACCTGTCCATTCTGAAGGAGATCAACCCTGGGATTTCTTTGGAAGGAATGACGCTGAAGCTGAAACTCCAGTACTTTGGCCACCTCATGCGAAGAGTTGACTCATTGGAAAAGACTTTGATGCTGGGAGAGATTAGGGGCAGGATAAGAAGGAGAAGACAGAGGATGAGATGGCTGGATAGCATCACTGACTCGATGGACTCGAGTCTGGGTGAACTCCGGGAGTTGGTGATGGACAGGGAGGCCTGGCGTGCTGCAATTCATGGGGTCGCAGAGTTGGACAAGTCTGAGTGACTGAACTGAACTGAAACTGGATTACTGCAGTGTAATACATGAGGGATTTTTGTAAGCATAGTAAGTTAAAAAGACTAAACCACTACATTATCAAAGTCTTATTGAACAAAAGTGGTATTTGACTTCAATTTCAACTTCTTTTCAGTAGAATAAAATAATTGCTCAAAAATTTAAAAAGAAATTGGAACGATAATCTGAGAACATGTTGGTAACTTAAAAGTCTTAAGGTAGTTGAAAAAGTAGAAGTTTAAATTTGACAAAATGGAAGGTTAAATGGAGGTTTTGAAATGAAAGACATACTTCCCTTTTCATTAGAGTACAGTTTTTTACTTAGTTTATTGTGACCAACCAAACTTAGTACAAATGATGCAAGTGCAAGATTTTTTCCCCAAACTTAATACAAGTGATGCAAATGCAAGATTTATTTTTTCCTTCAGCATGTGTATGACTATTACTGATTGAAGAGTTTTATATGTTCTCTTTGTTGTAACAGTGTAGTGGTGCTTTACCTTACTTGAAGAAACCTCAATCTGATTCTTCAAAAATGCTCGATAAATGATAATACCTACACTAAATTTTAATTCACTTTTGAGGACTTTCCTTAGATATCTTCACTTTTGATTTTCTTTAGATATTTCTGATAATTTGAGAAGGATGCACTACAAATCAATTCTTAAAATAATGCTCTTTAATGTCTCTTATTTGTGAATCTCAACATTTCTATGATAGACTGTGTTATCACAGATAAATAGCATGACTGTTATTTAACAAGTCACAGGCAAGAAATTTTTAGTACATTTTTATTTAATATATTAAATTATATTTTAATTTGTTAAAATTAGACAGGATTATAACACGAATTCTTAGTGGCTACATAGGCTTGCCAATATGACTTCTTTTGTGATTACTGGTGTATTGATTTTTCTCATCCTATGAGAAAAAGAATTGCTGATATGAACTAGGAGGCTTGGTTGAATGATATTTTCATAGTTTTGACTTCATATTGAGCTGTTTAAGGGTCATCTTGAATAAGTAAATTGTACCATATTCCAAGATGAAAGCCCTCTTTCTTTAAGATAACACTGTAGATGTATCACCTTTTTGTCACCCCAATACTGATTTGCAAATAGCACAGGAGTGCAGTAACTCTAGGTATCTATATGTTTAATGACTTGTCGGACATGAGTTTGAGCAAACTCTAGGAGTTGGTGGTGGACAGGGAAGCCTGGTGTGCTGCAGTCCATTGTGTTGCAAACAGTCAGACATGACTGAGCGATTGAAATGAACTGAACTGAACTGAACTGATATGTTTCCATAGACAGAGAGACCAGAAACGTTATCCATAGGGAACCAAACAGACTCTTTTCCTGTGGTCCTAAGAGTGCTGGTTGTACTGAACCTCTCTGGTATAGAACTGGAGACAGTTTGTCCCTCAATGCTCATTCAGGCAGCTATTTATTGACAAATTGACTTCCACTAGACCTTGAACCTCAGAATACACTCACTTTAACACATCTGCAAAATAAATGACATACATACAGACACCATGAAAGTTTCAAGGCTGACCATGAGGGTCAAAAAGTGGGTGATGACCCAATTCCTGGAAATCCCTCCCCCTTTCCCAAATAGCTGGAATACCCCTCCCACTCATACCCTGTGAAATTACTCACCTCTATAAAAACTGACAACCCCATACCCTGTATGCCACTCTTGCCTTCTGAGGTGACCCACACTCTGTCTGTGGAGTACATTTCTAAGTAAATATACTCTTTACCTATCACTTTGTCTTTGACTGAATTCTTTCTGTGATGAGACATCAAAAACCTGAACTTCATTAAGTCCTGAGACTAGGTGTCAGATCTCAGTTAGACTGTGGGTTCAAGTCCCAATTTGAGTTACATGATTTCAGTTCTGCTAATAATATAGTACATATTACAATAATACTGAATATTTTTTATTGAATGCACTTTTCATAAGATAATACAGTGCTATGTATTTTTAAAGAATCATCTTCCTTAATCATCATAGCAATCCCAGGAGGTGAGTACTATTAGAATGTTTTACATTGAAGGGTTTCAGAACAAACTTCCCCAAAATTATTTTGAGATAAAGGTAAGCAAGACCCTGTGGATTGAAGAGAAACTTTTGCCCCTCCCTTAACTACTTGTTGTTTTTGGTTAGTTGCTAAGTCATGTCTGATTCATTTAAATTGGACTTTCCCAGACTAAGAGTTACTACCAGAGATAAATTTTATCTGCATTGTCCATCTGTATGGCAAAGAAAACATCTAGTTACCCAACATCTGCTATTCTTATTATCCTATAAATTACCCTCCTTTCCTTGGAAGCCTCAGGTCCCTATCCCATTTCTTAACTCAAGATGTCATATCTATGTCATTTTACTTTTCTGTCTTTGAACTTTTCATGCAAGTGAAGTCTTTGATCCTCTCATATATGTAGAGTTCCCATATATACAAAATAAAATTTTATTTTCCCTTTAATCTATTTTATGTCAATTAAATTCTTAGACCATCCAGAAGAAACTGAGGGTAAAGGAATGAAAGGTTTTTTTTTTTTTTTCCTTTTTCCTCCCACAACATATGAAAACCTGAAACACAGAAAGCCTAAGTAAATTGCCTCAAGTCACCCAGCAAGAGGAAGTGTCATGCGTAGAACTTGAATTATGTATCTTTGTTGTATGTAATATTGTTATTTATAATAAGAAATATGTTTGGTCTCTGTTCCATTTCTAACCTTGAGCTTCTAAAACACTTGGAGCTTCCTAAGAGGTGAGAGAGATGAAGTAGTATTTTTAATATAATGAGGTGACTTTTGAAATGCCCTCAGGTCTCCTAAGCATGAGTGCTGGTTGCCCGAGGAACCAAGCCTGTGATTGAAGTATTGGAACTTTCGATCCTTCTCCTCAACCTCTGAGGAGGAATAGGGGCTAGAGGTTGAATTGATCACCACTGGACAATGACTTCATCAATCATGCTGTGTAATGAAGCCTTTGTGCTGTGTTCAGCTGCTCAGTTGTGTCCAGCTCTTTCAGAACCCATGGACTGTAGCCCACCAGGATCCTCTATCCATGGGACTTTCCAGACAAGAATACTGGAGTGAGTTGCCATTTCCTCCTCCAGGGCATCTTCCCAACCCAGGGATCAAACCCTTATCTATTGCATTGCAGGCAGATTCTTTTACTGCTGAGGCATCAAGGAAGCCCCATTCCTGATTAAATCCTTTATAATATACTGGCAATTTACTGGGTAAAGAAGTTTCTTATGTTCTCTGAGCTGCTCATGAACAAAAAGAACAAAGAATCTTGTTCATTGTCTAGTTATAAGAAAGGTTAAAATGAAGCTCACTGCTGAGCTCACCAACAGAGAACCCTGAGAAGAGTTTCAAGAGTCAAGATTCTTGAATCTTCCCATACATAGGTAAGCACTAAAATCATTAATTTGAGGTATCTGAAGTCTGTGATTAGCAGTAATCTTTTATAAGAGTATGCTTGACTACATGTATTTCCCAGCAAAAAATAAAATAAAACAAACAAACAAACATATTTTATAAACACACACACTGGCTCTTGGCACTTACCCTACCTCTTTGGAGCAGTGTAGCAATTCCTCAGAGCTATCTAAGAGGCTATCTCCTGGGCTATAGTCCTAGTAAGATTCTGAATAAATATAAACCCATTTTTTTCAGTATAAATTCTCTAATGAATTAATCAAATCCAAAGAGGGGTCATGGGAATCTGATTTACAGATAGTTGGTCAGAGTATTTGGTAACAATTTGCACCTGAGATTGGCATCCTGCGTGAAAGTGGATCGTTAGAAACTTCAATTTGTAGCACATGGGAAGAAGCACTGGTCACAACCTGGGCTTTGTTGACCTGAAATTAATAAACTGCCTGATGCTTCTCCAGCAAAGATGGGTTTATTATTCAGGATCAGTGGAAATTGCTATTTAGGATCTGCAACTATGGTCTTCAACCACTGTGAGCAACCTGCAAGTCACCACAGGGCAATGGAAGGAAAACATTTTCATAGAGAGGAAAAGAAATTAGAAGGGCTATTGTAAACAAAGAGTCCATGGCTTTTTGATGGCCAACTCCTTGCCAGGAAAGAAGAGGAGTCTTTCTCCATCCTCTTGGGCTCTCCTATCCTCTCTTATCCTCACTGTCTGTGACTCTCCTTTCTGGTCTCCTATCTCTAACTGAGCTTTCTGTTTATTAATTTTATAGACTGTAATTGGCATCTGAAGTAGAAGGCAGTCTTGTAGGACTGAACTCTTTATCTGTGGAATCTGATGCTATCTTTGGGTAGATAATGTCAGAATTAAGTTGAATTGTAGGAAGCCCAGCTGATGTTTGGAGCACTGCTTGAAATCTCCCTCTCCACCAAGAAGTAGAATTGGGTACAGAACCCAAATAATGGACTATTCTGAAATTTGGTCTTAGGTTGAGTTACTGTGCTTTAAAAGTATTGTTAATGTCTTAGGATATTTTAAAATGTGTGAAATACAAAATATGTTACTTTTAGGGCTAAGTAGTCTCCCTGCCATCAGTGGACTGTAATGAAAAGTAATGTGATTTCAAAGGCAGTGAGGACAGATACTATGGGCAGCACATAGAGTTACAATGTGCACTTGCTTTTTCCTACTGCTTCTTTAGAAAGCATTTTTTATACCAAATATTACAGAGACCATGAAGTCAAGATTGCAGGCACATGATTGCACTCATCTCACATGCTAGCAAAAAAAATGCTCAAAATTCTCCAAGTGAGACTTCAACAGTACATGAACCATGAAATTCCAAATGTTCAAGCTGGAATTAGAAAAAGCAGAGGAACCAGAGGTCAAATTGCCAACATCCGTTGGATCATAGAAAAAGCAAGAGAATTCCATAAAAACATCTACTTCTGTTTTATTTATTACACCAAAGCCTTTGACTGTGTAGATCACAACAAACTGTGGAAAATACTCCAAGACATGGGACTACCAGACCACCTTACCTACTTTCCGAGAAATCTGTATGCAGGTCAAGGAGCAACAGTTAGAACCAGACTGGTTCCAAACTGGGAAAGGAGTACATCAACATTGTATATTGTCACCCTGCTTATTTAACTTATATATGGAGAATGTCATGTGAAATGCCGAACTGGATGAAGCACAAGCTGGAATCAAGATTGCCGGGAGAAACATCAATAACCTCAGATATGCAGATGACACCACCCTTATGGCAGAAAGTGAAGAGGAACTGTTAGGTAGTTAGAATAGGAAAGAGGAGTCCAAAATAGAGATGACTAAAAGACAAAGAAAGGAAAAAGCCCACAAAAATACAACAAAGTAACATCCAAGGACCAGAGCGAGAACTTCAGGTGAAGCAAACAGCCCTCCTGGATAGCCCAATTTACACAGGGCACACTCAAGGGGAGGAGAAAAAACATTTAAAAAGAGGAGCCAGAATTGAGCCCTGTGATTCTTTTGGGTCAACCCACCCTTATCCCTTGAAGATGTATTTTCCTTTGCTTGCCAAATAAAACTGAGCTGTAACACTGGTCCACCACTTCAAATTTTTGCTGCAGTGAGACAGAACTGAGGAAACTACACACTCCCCTGACAAAACTAAAGGGCCTCTTGATGAAAGTGAAAAAGGAGAGTGAAAAACTTGGCTTAAAGCTCAACATTCAGAAAACCAAGATCATGACATATGGTCCCATCAATTCACGGCAAATAAATGGGGAAACAGTGAAGAGTCAGACATGACTGAGTGACTTCACTTTCACACATTGGAGAAGGCAATGGCAACCCACTCCAGTGTTCTTGCCTGGAGAATCCCAGGGATGGGGGAGCCTGGTGGGCTGCCATCTATGGGGTCGCACAGAGTCGGACACGACTGAAGCGACTTAGCAGGAGCAGCAGCAGCAGTGACAGATTTTATTTTTGGAGGCTTCAAAAATCACTGCAGATGGTGACTGCAGCCATGAATTTAAAAGACGCTAGCTCCTTGGAAGAAAACCTATGACCAACCAAGACAGCATATTAAAAAGCAGAGACATTACTTTGCCAACAAATGTCAGTCTAGTCAAAGCTATGGTTTTTCCAGTAGTCATGAATGGATGTGAGAGTTGAATTATAAAGAAATCTGAGCACTGAAGAATTGATGCTTTTGAACTGTGGTGTTGGAGAAGACTCTTGAGAGTCCCTTGGACTGCCAGGAGATCCAACCAGTCCATCCTAAAGGAAATCGGTCCTGAATATTCATTGGAAGGACTGATGCTGAAGCTGAAATTTCAATACTTTGGACACCTGATGCGAAGAACTGACTCATTTGAGAAGACCCTGATCCTGGGAAAGATTGAAGGCAGGAAGAGAAAGGGACGACAGAGGATGAGATTGCTGGATGGCATTACCGACTTGATGAACATGAGTTTGAGTAAGTTCTGGGAGTTGGTGATGGATAAGGGGAGCCAGATTGCTGCAGTCCATGGTGTCACAAAGAGTCAGACACGACTGAGTGACTGAACTGAACTGAAGTCAAGATACGAAGACAAGTTGACTTACTTGAAGATGTGTGTTGCAGAAAAATTGAAATTGATATGACAGTTGTTGAAATATGTAATCTGTGATTCATCTGTCTTTCTCTAAATTCTAGAATTACCTTTTACACTCATTTTATCAGCATTCTGAAGTCTTAAAGGACTCCAAACTTAACCTAAGACATTAAAAATGTCACAGATGAAATACAAAGACATATACACATTTTTTCCTCATCAATGATTCCTAGACAATAGTAGTATAGGTGAATTTTTCTAATCATTGACTGAAAAGTAGAGAATAAGAATTACTCTTTTCTCATCCATCTCCCTTTTTTATGCTTTTTTTTTTTTTCAAGTGTTGTCCTTCACTTCTCTTCTTATCTTCTTTTCCCTTGCCTCTGGTCCTTAGAATGCAGATGTTGAGAATTATATTTTCATGAATTTGAGAGATATGCAAGGGTAACTGAAATATTTCTCATTTGTGTTTTTGTTTTATGCTAAGTTTGCATAAGAGGAGATAAAAGTGTGCCTTAATAGTTTTGAAAGATTTTTAATGGTTCTCTGAACTTCAGAAAGGCCTATCTGGTTTATAGACTAGAAAGAATTAGTATAATGTGTTGCTTAAGGACACAGATATAGTAGTAAGATCAGATTTTTAAATCTGGATGTTCCATTTCCTAGCCACGTGAATTTGTTATAGAGTCAATTGCCTCAGTTGTAATAATGGAGACAGTGCTACTCCAAAGAGATGTTATAATTATTAAATTGAGTGATGTGTACCAATTGTTTCATTTTATGCTTCTGAAAAAATATGTTATTTCTGTTTTCCTTACATAATGCAAATCCAGTGAGTATGGGACTCAAATTTAAGTAGGCTTAGTTATTTATATTTTTTTTCTTTTGTGAGAAAAAAATGTTTCTATATATCTTGAAAAGTCAACTGAAATATGTTAATGATTAGAGTAATATATCACTGATCAATTTTTATTGTTTTTGTTTTACAAGAGAGTCTCTTCAGTGGAGTTTTAAAGCCTAGTTTCATTTAAAAATGAAGCAGTTTCAACAACTGGATGGACCCCTTGCAATCCTGTGGATTAAGTTATATTCATTTTTTCTTATCAGCAGGGATTTTTTCTCCAGACTAGTGTATGGTTCATTGCCTAGTGTATGGATTGACTGATTGTAGTTTTTCCCCCTATGGAGCTGGAAATTGGGAGACCAGTTGTAGTATATAATTAGTGTGGCTCAAGCAAGCATCATCTGTGTTGTTCATGAGTTTAATTTCCACATCTGAAATATACCCCTCTGAGATAAAACTCACTTTACTTTTAAACATTTTACAAACATGACTGAAATGTTTTTCATATTGCATGTTTTTCTGACTTCTTAAACAGAGGATTCAGAGATATAGAATTAAGTTTTTGAATAACTCTAGCCATACAGTATTATGATTCTTCCAGTAGCTACTGAAGAATGTTACATAGTTTTGTTAGACTTCCTCTATAAACTTCTTTATAATTTTTTGTTGGAGGATAATTGCTTTACAATATTGTGCTGGTTTTTGTCATATATCAACATGAATCATTCTTTCTATTCGTCCCACCCTCTCCTTCCCCGACTATGTCCATAAGTCTGTTCTCTGTGCCTAAGTCTCCATTGTTGTGCTGATTCACTCATTTCGGTCCAACTCTTTGCAACCACATGAACTGTAGCCTGCCAGGCTCCTCTGTCCATGGGGATTCTACAGGCAAGAATACTGGAGTGGGTTGCCATGTCCTGCTCCAAGCGATCTTCCTAACCCAGGAATTGAACCCACATTGTAGGTGGATTCTTTACCATTTGATCCACGAGGGTAGCCATTTGCTACCCTGAAAATAGGTTCATCAGTGCTATCTTTCTATATTCCATACATATATGTTAATATACAGTATTTGTCTTTCTCTTCCTGCCTTACTTCACTCTGCACAATAGGCTGTAGGTTCACTCACCTCTTTAGGACTGACACAAATGAGTTCTTTTTTATAGCTGAGTAATATTCTATTGTATCTATGTATCACAACTTCTGTTTCCACTCATCTATTGATGAATGTCTCTGTGTCAAATTTTCCTTTTTCATAAGGACAGAAGTCATATTGGACAGTGCCTATCTTAATGACCTTAATTTAACATAATTACCTCTAAATGATCTTATTTTTAAATAAGATCACATTCTGAAGTGTTGTGAGCTAGACCTCAACATATTTTGGGTGACACTATTCAACCCATAATACTTCATAATATGACAGACGAAAATGAAAACTATTTATAATTCATTGACCATAAAATTGAGATCATCTGAAAAGAAAGAGAACTTGATCATGTGTGGTTTTGATTTCAGTAGATAATACTCCTACACCCTCATAAAGAAGCACCCTCACATGCTAATAATACTATGAGGAGAAAAAATGAACTGTAGTTGAGGCAAAACAACATGCTATAGAATGATATGAAGTTTAAAAATATTTAAGTCAAAGACCCAGAATGAAGCTAGAAGGAAAAGAATTTTGCAAGTCTAAAATTATTAAGAGCTTATGGGGTAAGCTGTTCTAGCCAATTGCTGTCCTAGTATTTTTCTCTGTGGTGTTGATAAGTGAATCAGTCAGAATTTTCTAGTTTTAGCTGTCAGTAGAAGGCAATGGCACCCCACTCCAGTACTCTTGCCTGGAAAATCCCATGGATAGAGGAGCCTGGTAGGCTGCAGTCCATGGGGTCTCTAAGAGTTGGACATGACTGGGCGACTTGACTTTCAATTTTCACTTTCATGCATTGGAAAAGGAAATGGCAACCCACTCCAATGTTCTTGCCTGGAAAATCCCAGGGACGGGGGAGCCTGGTGGGCTGCTGTCTATGGAGTCGCACAGAGTCGGACATGATTGAAGTGACTTAGCAGCAGCATTGTCTCCTGGAGATAGAAAAGTGGCCTAAATTCATTCTTCTGATGCCTAAGTAAGTGGTCTTGTATCTTAACATGGTTAATCAGGTTTGCCTCCCCTGTCGAGCATTAGGGGTATTCAATATAACTTCAATTCAGTAGAACAATGTTTCAGTAGAACATGTGTTGGTGAACCAGATAAAAATAAATTACAACTAAGAAGCAAATATTTTTAACATTTTATGTAAAATAATATCTTATATTTTAACATCAGAGGCACTGATTCTATTTATTAAGATTACAAAATAAGTAAGGATCATAAAAGTATCTGGCAAGTGATTGAATGCCAAATAAATCAGTAGAAAATTTATCTTCTTATAAATTTGATTTACTCTTCTGTAGAAGACTAAGTTCTAGTCTCCAATATATTGGTCTGTATTGTTAGAAACTAAAGAAATTGGCAGCCAGTCATACTAAAATGAAGTTTTTATATATACTGGGTGAATAATTTTAGGGTTATTAAAAAATATAATTTTGTAAGAAAATATATCTTTACCAAACTCTAAAGGTTAAATAGCATTTTCAGCTTAAAATAATTACTGCTTCTTCTTTTCTGGAAATTGTTTTTCTCTTCTCTCATTTCACTTGCAAATATTTTTAGTGTTAACAATTGAAGTCACTACATCAGAAATATGTATTATTGAAACAATAATCACTGAAAGGAAATTTGATACATCAAAATACAAATTTATTTTAAAATAACCTCTTGTAGAGGCATAACTTGTTCAGACACATTTAACAGAAAATATTGCCTCCTAAAATAAAACTTGAAAAGATTCATTTTAAAATGAACTCTATTTCAAATATTATTCAATGTTTTTAATGAAACCCTTTGAATTATGAAACCCTTTGAAATAACCTTCTAATAATATCAATAATATGCATGAACAAGACACTATAATTTCTTTCCAAACATCTTAATTTGTTTTCAGATGCTCTAGAGTTGACATTAGTTATATTCAAAATAGAATATAGATCTTAAGGAACTAGAACTGAGCAATAATGTCCTGGAACACAGCATTTGTTACTTGTAGGTCATTGCAAAAACTGTGGGTTAGTTGCTCAGTCATGTCTGACTCCATAGACTACCAGGCTCCTCTACTGATGGAATTCTTGAGGCAAGAATACTTGAGTGGGTAGCCATTCACTTCTCCAAGGAATCTCCCCAACCCAGGGATTGAACACAGGTCTTCTGCACTGTAGGTGGGTCTTTTTTTTAACATCTGAGCCACCAGGGAAACCTATAGTTCACTGCAAGGTCACAGCTATAATTAAAAATAATGAAAATAATAATGAAATTTCAGGTTTGGGCCTACATATTTTTCAATCTGCTTTTGGATTTTTCATTTTGGTTGCGCTGTTTTGCTCTCATGTCTGTACCTGACCTTCTTCAGTCCTCCTGACCATCCATACTAGTCTGTACCTCTTTTCTCCTGAGTCTGCTGAGAGACTCTGTATTTCTGTTTCAGCCTTAAAATATGGCCACATCTTCTACAGAATCTCCCATGGCAACAGATTTAGCCTGAATCAAAGGTATTTAATTTTCCAGACAATTTTGTACTTTGAGAATGAAGACATTTAAATCCACAAACATGCTGTCCTTTTTCTCAAGTGTATTGTCCATGAATAGTTAAGATGCACTGCTCATTAATTTCTTTGTAGTCCAACAATTTACAACAGTAACTTTCCAATTTCTAGATCAATGCTTTTGCTTTTTCTCTTTCCTACAACTCTTCAACATCATCATAAAATCATGGCATGGAGAATTTAGTCAGAAGTTGTCAACCCTAGATTGAGTTTGGAATGACATATGCAGAGTACATCATGAGAAACGCTGGACTGGAAGAAACACAAGCTGGAATCAAGATTGCCGGGAGAAATATCAATCGCCTCAGATATGCAGATGACACCACCCTTATGGCAGAAAGTGAAGAGGAACTCAAAAGCCTCTTGATGAAAGTGAAAGAGGAAAGTGAAAAAGTTGGCTTAAAGCTCAACATTCAGAAAACGAAGATCATGGCATCCAGTCCTATCACTTCATGGGAAATAGATGGGGAAACAGTGGAAACAGTGTCAGACTTTATTTTGGGGGGCTCCAAAATCACTGCAGATGGTGACTGCAGCCATGAAATTAAAAGACACTTACTCCTTGGAAGAAAATTTATGATCAACCTAGACAGCATATTGAAAAGCAGAGACATTACTTGAATGACTAAGGTCCATCTAGTCAAGGCTATGGTTTTTCCAGTGGTCATGTATGGATGTGAGAGTTGGACTGTGAAGAAGGCTGAGCACCGAAGAATTTATGCTTTTGAACTGTGGTGTTGGAGAAGATTCTTGAGAGTCCCTTGGACTGCAAGGAGATCCAATCAGTCCATTCTGAAGGAGATCGGCCCTGGGATTTCTTTGGAAGGAATCATGCTAAAGCTGAAACTCCAGTACTTTGGCCACCTCATGCGAAGAGTTGACTCATTGGAAAAGACTCTGATGCTGGGAGGGATTGGGAGCAGGAGGAAAAGGGGACGACCGAGGATGAGATGGCTGGATGGCATCACTGACTCGATGGACATGAGTCTGAGTGAACTCCGGGAGTTGGTGATGGACAGGGAGGCCTGGCGTGCTGCAATTCATGGGGTCGCAAAAGTCAGACACGACTGAGCAACTGAACTGAACTGAAGAAACTAAAAAATGTCCCTGAGATCTGCTGTCACTACCAGAAATGTGATATATTTGGTTCTATATGGACTTAGACATCAATAATTTTTAACAATACCAGATGACTTTGATGTTCAGATGGAGTGGATGAACCCTGAAGTCAATAATTTCCAGAATCCACAGAAAAATGTGAACTCTTCTCCCAGTCTTTGGATATTATAAACTATCCTTGAAGCAAGGTTGATAACTAAAAATTTACAAATTGAAAACAGAAATAAAGTTTTGTTTGTGGTTTGTTCTTAAGGTATTTATAAACAAAAACAATAAGAAGATAACATTTTTTTCCTTGTTTATTCTGATGAAATATTGCTGAGGAATCCTATATTTCATTTTTCTGCTCGCTCTGTATCTTTTTTATTTTGTAAGAATTTTAGAATTAATCAAGCCATCCAGAGACAGGTCATTTATCCAGGTGATGTCTTCTGTCACAGTTAGGCCTTGCCCATAATATATTGGACTTATTTCAGTGTATAATAGAGGCTTCTGGGTGTTATGAAATGTGTACATAGTATATTTTTTAAAAATTTACAATTTCCAATCAGTTATTGTTCATGTGTAGAAAAGTGTTTATCTTGTACCAAGTAATTTTACTCAATAATTCTAAACTTTCAGTTCAGTTCAGTTGCTCAGTCATGCCCGACTCTGTGCGACCCCATGAATCGCAGCACGCCAGGCCTCCCTATCCATCACCAACTCCCGGAGTTCACTCAGACTCATGTCCATCAAGTCAGTGATGCCATCCAGCCATCTCATCCTCGGTCGTCCCCTTCTTCTCCTGCCCCCAATCCCTCCCAGCATCAGAATCTTTTCCAATGAGTCAACTCTTCGCATGAGGTGGCCAAAGTACTGGAGTTTCAGCTTTAGCATCATTCCTTCCAAAGAAATCCCAGGGCTGATCTCCTTCAGAATGGACTAGTTGCATCTCCTTGCAGTCCAAGGGACTCTCAAGAGTGTTCTCCAACACCACAGTTCAAAAGCATCAATTCTTCAGCTCTCAGCCTTCTTCACAGTCCAACTCTCACATCCATACATGACTACTGGAAAAACCATAGCCTTGACTAGACGGACCTTAGTCGGCAAAGTAATGTCTCTGCTTTTGAATATACTACATAAGTTGATCATAACTTTTCTTCCAAGGAGTAAGCGTCTTTTAATTTCATGGCTGCAGTCACCATCTGCAGTGATTTTGGAGCCCCCAAAAATAAAGTCTGACACTGTTCCCACTGTTTCCCCATCTATCTCCCATGAAGTGATGGGACCGGATGCCATGATCTTCGTTTTCTGAAGGTTGAGCTTTAAGCCAACTTTTTCACTCTCCTCTTTCACTTTCATCAAGAGGCTTTTGAGTTCCTCTTCACTTTCTGCCATAAGGGTGGTGTCATCTGCATATCTGAGGTGATTGATATTTCTCCCGGCAATCTTGATTCCAGCTTGTGTTTCTTCCAGTCCAGCGTTTCTCATGATGGACTCTGCATAGAAGTTAAATAAGCAGGGTGACAGTATACAGCCTTGACGTCCTCCTTTTCCTATTTGGAACCAGTCTGTTGTTCCATGTCCAGTTCTAACTGTTACTTCCTGGCCTGCATATAGATTTCTCAAGAGGCAGGTCAGGTGGTCTAGTATTCCCATCTCTCAGAATTTTCCACAGTTTACTGTGATCCACACAGTCAAAGGCTCTGGCATGGTCAATAAAGCAGAAATAGATGTTTTTCTGGAACTCTCTTGCTTTTCCCATGATCCAGAGGATGTTGGCAATTTGATCTCTGGTTCCTTTGCCTCCTTGTGATAAATTTGACTTTTGGAAACCTCTGGAAGGATGATGGAAAAATACAACTCATTCTTTAAAGTCTAACTCGTATATCACTTCTCCTATGAAACCTATTCTAACTTTCAGAATAAAATTGATCATTTATGCATATGTGCTCCTTAAGTACTTTGCTCATACTAATGTTATTGCACTTATCATTATCTGATACAGTTATTTTGCCCGCCTTTGTTCCTGACCTTGATTTTGACTTTCTTAAGGACAGATGCTATGTGTTAACTTTTGCTTTCTGTTGCTGCTGCTGCTAAGGTGCTTCAGTCGTGTCTGACTCTGTGCAAACCCATAGATGGCAGCCTACCAGGCTCCTCCATCCCTGGGATTCTCCAGGCAAGAATACTGGAATGTGTTGCCATTTCCTTCTCCAATGCATGCACACATGCTAAGTCGCTTCAGTTTTGCCTGAATCTGTGTGATCCTATGGACAGCAGCCTACCAGGCTTTCCTGTGCAAGAATACTGGATTCTCTAGGCAAGAATACTGGAGTGGGTTGCCATTTCCTTTTCCATTTTCTTCCTAGTGCCTCTCAAAGGAACAAATAGGAGGCAATCAATAAATGTTTGTTGAAGACAGACTAAACTGTACAATCTTCTAATTGTACATTCTTCTGAAAATGTTTATGTTAGTAGTTTTACATAAGATTTGAACAAAATGGGCAGTACAAGACAACAGATTTTTAAATTGTCCGCATTGTAGTATAAATTTACTCCTCTGTGATCCCAAAATATTTTGCTTATTTGAATATAACTGCACTTGTTACAATCTACTATTTATACCCGCCTTTGCTTCCCCAACTGCAGTGCTTACAGTCAACATGTAAATCATACTGCATTATATTGCATATTTCATTCAAATTTTCTAATATATATGTGTATATGTATATATTTATAGAATCTTTTTTTATTTTGTTCTAGTCAGCCCATTTATCAATTTAAAATTTAGAAATGAATGTTTTACTATATAACTGTGACTATACACTGAATCTTCTTGTTGGAGCCATGAGAGGAAGAAAGCATTAATTCCTTTTCACTTATTCCAGCCCATTTACCTTTGTTTTGTTTGTGTTTAGTTGGTTAATTGAGCAAAATTTTGGCTGCAGTAACAAAGGTCAGAATAGCAATGGATTAATCCACATAGAAGTTTAATTCCCTCACATACAGTCAGAGGAAAAATATTCCTGGTATGATACGGTGGCTGTATCAGGTTCTGTTCAGTGCCAGGGTCCCAGCCTCCTTGCTGGTCTGCTACACTCAATGTGCAACTTTCTTTAGAAATTTGTTGTTGTTGTTTAGTTGCTAAGTCTTTTGTGATCCTATGAACTGTAGCCAGGTTCCTCTGTCCCTTAGATTTTCTAGGCAAGAATACTGGAGTGTGTTGCCATCTCTTCCGCCAGGGGATCTTCCTGACCCAGGGATTGAACTGAGCCACCGGAGAAGCCCATTAGAAAAAACATCCTTTTTTATATCTGCGTTCCAGCTAGCAAGACTGCGACAGGCCAAAATGTAGGGCATTATTTGCCTTCCAAGTCATGACCTGAATGTTATCCCTGTCACATTCTCTCACATAGCATTGCTTAGGAGGAAGTCACATGATTGTATCTAGATGCAGGGAAAACTGTTATCTATGTATTACGCTTAACATTGAAAGGGGGGGAATGGAAATGTGAGACAACTTGCAGTGTCGAAAGCAGATGGATTCATTCTCATTGTGTTCACATTTTGATGTCAAATAGTAAGATACAGAAAAATAGAATGTCTAATTTCTTTGCCAATTGGAAGAAAAAAACACTAATCTTTTTGGCAAATCATGTGATCTAAGAGCTTCTTATAGTTAGAAGTTATACAAAGTCTGGAGTACTAACATCGCTGACATATTGTCATTTAGTTATTTGTAGGACATTTACGTGCCGGAGTGACACTTTCTTTATTGACTAGTGTATAACAGTAAAATTTTAATATACTTTGTTTTATAAAATAGGCCATTAATATTGATAGTTACCTAAAATTTAAAACTCTCTTCCCTCACCTCTATCCCTGCTTTTTTTCTGTTTTGCGTCCATTGCATTTCTATTAATACATTTTAAACACATGCCTGGCAGCTGTCCATGGTGTTACAAAAATATCAGACATGAGTTAGCAACTAAAACAACAAACCTTTACCAATTAATAATATTTATTATAATTATTACAGTAAAAAGCTACTCTCACAGAGTCTGAAAAAAAATCAATCTCACATAAATTTGTCCTCATTGAATGCATTAGTAAGCAAAGAAAAATTATTTGAGGGGACATTTGGGAGTACATAGGAAACAAGGAAAATTGAGAAAACTCGGAAAACATGAAAAACACAAGTACAGCTGAAGAGAAGGACTCCTGTCTCTCCCAGCCCTCTTGAATAGAATAGAATGCTTCTAACTTTTCCATACCTTGGTTTTCTTCTTAGATAAACTGACCTCGGCTCAAAATACCTCCAAAACCATTTATCCATCATAGCTATATTCTCCCCACGTCTGTGACTGACTGGAGTAGAGGATTTTCTCTCTTTCTACTCTCCCACATGAAAGAATAAGAATACACACAGACTACTGGAGAAAGAAAATATAAACCCATGGATAATGTAATATAGCTACATAATAAGGTTTATTTTTCCTGAGGAACATTGAGAAAGCAGGTTGTTAGCAAACAGTTTCACCATGTGCATATTTATTAATTTACATCTATTTTTTTCCTTATTATAAAAATAATAAATCTTCAAGGTGTACAAAATCAAACAGTACAGAAACATGTTATAGAGTGAAACTTTATTGATATTAATAATGTAATTCCTATATTGTCTAAATAACAGAACTTTTAAGAAACATTTTAATTATTCTTCTGTATAACAAGGCAGATAATTATACAACAAATACACGATTTCTATTATTATATTAGTAACATTCTAATATCTTGGAAAATCCATTTTGTGTGTGTGTGTGTGTGTATAAACTTGGTTGCTGAAATTGACAAAAAAAATTATTCTTGAGTCAGGAAATAATAGATAACTAAGAGTGTATGCTTTTACATGATTTATCCATATGAAGATAATAGTCAATATTGGTATGGATAATATGAAATATTCATACTCTCTTTGTGAGCATATATAGGGATATATGTACAATTTGTCAAAGCATGTCAAAAGCTAGGGCATATTCTTATACTGACTAAGAAATTGTATTCATAGGAATTTATTTTCTCAAAATAATTAGAGATGTACTCAAAGACTTATATCTTTAAGGTATTTATAGTAGTAAATGCTATTTCATTGTGGCATTTGTACTAGTAAAAATTTTAAACATGCTAAATTTCAAAGAAAAAGGTCAAAGAAATTATAATTGGTCTAACTAGAAAGACTAGAAATTCATTAAAAATCACAATATTGTAAACTTTATAATATTGGAAAACATCAAGTGAAACAAAAATACAGTGTAAGGTTGATTATTCAATGTTATACCAGTTTATTTGTGCATATTTATATTCATATAAATTGAACTAGAACTTTTAACAAATCACAGCACTTGAATTGTCTTTTGTGTTTTTTCAACATTTTCTAGCTTTTTATTTATAAATTATATATCAAAAATAACCATTGTGATAATGTTTATTTTGTACATTTTCCCCTAAGACCTTGTTCATCACACTGAGTACTATTATGTAAGACTTGTTGTAATAGAGAACAGAACACGCTGATATCTATGAAACAGAAGTATAAATGGTTGATGCAACATCTGTACAAGGCTTAGTACTTAACCTAGATAGCATATTCAAAAGCAGAGATATTACTTTGCCAACAAAGGTTCACCTAGTCAAGGATATGGTTTTTCCAATAGTCATGTATGGATGTGAGAGTTGGACTGTGAAGAAAGCTGAGTGCCGAAGAATTGATGCTTTTGAACTGTGGTGTTGGAGAAGACTCTTGAGAGTCCCTTGGACTGCAAGGAGATCCAACCAGTCCATCCTAAAGGAGATCAGTCCTGGGTGTTTATTGGAAGGACTGATGCTAAAGCTGAAACTCCAATACTCTTCATGTGAAGAGTTGACTCATTGGAAAAGACTCCGATGCTGGGAGGGACTGGGGGCAGGAGGAGAAAGGGACGACAGAGGATGAGATGGCTGGATGGCATCACTGACCTGATGTACATGAGTTTGAGTGAACTCCAGGAGTTGGTGATGGACAGGGAGGCCTGGCATAATACAATTCATGGGGTCACAAAGAGTCGGACACAACTGAGCAACTGAACTGAACTGATGCAGAAATAAAAGAGATACCATTAATTTTGTTGATGCAAAAATTGCTTTTGAGTTTATACAGTTCACAGCTCACATGGCTATATGAGGAAGGCTTCATAGGAAACTAAGAAGTGATAAGAATGAAAAGCGTTCAGGAAATCCCTTGTTATTAACATTGGCCTCTGTATCAGAAGGGATGGGTGTTACTCTAACTCAGGATTCATTAAACTATGACCAAGTCAGGCACACCATATTTTGTTACCAAAAAAACACAAAAACCTATTTTCGGAACACAGAAGATTCATTTGTTTATCCCTTGCCTATTTCTATTGTTAGAAGGAATTGGCAACCCACTCCAGTATTCTTGCCTGGAGAATCCTGTGGACAGAGGAGCCTTGTGGGCTGCTGTCCATGGAGTCCCACAGAATCAGACAAGACTGAAGCGACTTAGCATGCATGCATACATTGGAGAAGGAAATGGCAGCACACTCCAGTATTCTTGCCTGGAGAATCCCAGGGATAGAGGAGCCTGGTGGGCTGCCGTCTATGGGGTCACACAAAGTCAGACCTGACTGAAGTGACTTAGCAGCAGCAGCAGCAGCAGCAGCAGCATTGCTACTGTTACACAACAAAAGAGCTGAGTATTTGGAAGGGTATAGCCTGCAAAGCTAAATCCTCATTATTTTATTCTAGACAGAAAAGGTTTGCCAATCCCCGTCCAAAGTATAATGCAATCATGAAAACAAATCAACAACAAAAAAAGCAAGTAAATGAAAATCTCAGAGTATAGTAGATATTATTACTGCTCAACAATATATTTTGTTCTTTCCATTAAAAAAAATTGCACTTTCCTGACCTCTTGAAATTAGGCAAGGCTATATGGGAGTTGCTTTAGTATAAAATGTGATCAGAGTGCTATGAATTACTTCTTGGTTGAAATATTAAAGATATAATAAGGTATAAATAAAAAGTATGTATTCCCATCCTCTATCTCATTCCTCTCCTGTAGTTATCAAAGATTTGATGATGTAGAGGTGTAATCTAGGATGCTGAACTCTACCATGTAGAACAATTGCTGTGGAGACAGCTACCTGGAAAGCTGCCAAAACCCCCAGAAATTGCTTGAGAAAGAAACAAATCTTTGACATCTTAAGTCACTGAGATTTGGGGCTATTTATTACTATATTTACACAGCTTATTGTGACTGATACAGAGAGTAACTGTTTTTAAAAACTATGCATTAATAATTAACAGATTCACAGCAAAATATCAGAAAATGATTTATTCAACTGCCTTAGTGCATGAACATGATAATATAGAATAGAATTCCTCAATGAAATTTGTGACTACTGTCTTAAATGCAACTAAAATTTTAAGAAATGAGAAAGTATATACATTATTTTTTAAATTTTATTGTATTTTTAATTGGAAATTTTAAAAAATCAAAAAAAGTCACTCAGTCGCATCCTACTTTTTGCAAGCCCATGAATTATAGAGTCCATGGGATTCTCCAGGCCAGAATACTGGAGTGGGTAGCTTTTCCTTTCTCCAAGGGATCTTCCCAACCCAGGGATCGAGCCCAGGCCTCAGGCATTACAGGCCGATTCTTTACTGGCTGAGCCACAAGGGAAGGATCAGCCATAGGTATACATGTGTTGACTCCCTCTTAAACCTCCCCCCACCATCTCCCTCCCCATCCCATCTCTCTAGGTTGTCACAGAGCGCTGGCTTTGGGTTCCCTATGTCATATAGCAAATTCCCATTGGCTATCTACTTTACATATGGTAAATATATGTTTCAGTGCTTACACTCTCAAATCATCCCGCCTTCTCTCACCCTCACTGTGTCCAAAAGCCTGTTCTATATGTCTGCATTTCCACTGCTACCATGTAGATAGGTTCATCATTACCATCTTTCTAGATTTTATAAGTATGCATTTATATAAGGTCTTTCTCTTCCTGATTTACTTCACATTGTATAATAGACTCTAAGTTCATCCATCTCATTAGAAGAAAGTATACACATTATATTTCTACTAATACTCCCATACCAACATATTTCACAGCCTGTAAACCATTATAGGATTAAGACAGTTTGCCAAATAATTTTAGTCACAGGAAGGAAAAAATAATTAAAATTAGATAAATATCATCAAAATAAATATTTGATATAATGCTATTAAATTATCAGCTGTTTATTCTTACCTCAGTTTTAAGAAAAACTCTACTTTTTATAATTCTATGATTTTTTTCCACCATTTGTACTATAGCAAAATGGCAAATTGACTGAAGCAAGTAGCTTTAATAATGATGAATTTCACAGTGTTGTTTGTTTCTTTTGAAATATAGCACAAAAGAAAGTGAGATGTAAAAACTGAAGTTAGAATTTGGTGAAATTTTTTGTTTGTGTTTTTTGGTGTCTGTATTGGGCTAATTAACCTCACAAGCCTGGCTTTTCATAGCAGTCATTAATTTTCTATAAGTTTGAAATTGAGATACTGTGGAAGATTTCACCATCATTTCACACTGAATGCTTGAATCCAGTTTGACCAAATTTCTCCAACATATAATCTCATCCCCCATCAATAGTTAAAGCATCATTTGTGAATCTGAAAATATTCTCAACCATTTAAATTTAGAATTCATAGCTTTTCCTGTAAACTAAGTTTCTAGACTCTCTTAAATAAATGGAAATAATAAACATTGACAGAAGGAAAAAACTTTAAATTCTGACACTAGTTAAGTCTTGAGAAAATATCTCTTGTGTCTATTTCACTTTTTATAAAAATGATTATGATGTGCTTTCCATTTAGAAATTATCAAAGCCACAACTTACTTTTAAAAAATCACAAGGAGTGAAATAAGATATACATATATACACATATATACCCACACATACATATAATCTACAGATGATAATTGATATATATTTAAGAATGAATTTATACTAATTCCATTTTAAAACTTATGAAAAGTAGATAAGGGAAATAAATTGGGGCAGAGCAACACGTCAAATGAAATAACTTCATCATAAAATTTCTATCATCCTTAATATCCTCCCTGAACTGTTGTAGCACATTTATTTCATAAATTGAGTCACAAAGGAATTTTTTTCAAACTTAAGTTGGTGAAACTATTTGGAGCATGAAAGAAAAGATCAAAGGGGCCATCTGGGAACAGTGCACAGTGAACAGAATTCAGGATTAGCTACAACACATAATAATCCTAATTACCAATCTTTAATTAAACCACAGGGAGAACTTATGCCCTGAATAAACTTGTGCTCACAGTTTTTTCTGACTTCAAGATAGAAGGTTTTGATGTTTCTAACTATCAGTCAACAAGGAAGCTTATTATTGAATGTCTTATGAATCTATGGAAATATAAAGTCAAGAGCATATGTTGAATGTTCAAGACAAAATATGGTCTTCAAGGGTGTTGCAAAATATTTCAGTTTAGCAAAGTAATTAATTATGATATAATTGACAAATTTATGAATGCTCAACTGATGAATTAAATAATAGAATTAAAGATGAATTTACTGCAGATGGTGATTGCAGCCATGAAATTAAAAGACGCTTACTCCTTGGAAGAAAAGTTATGACCAACCTAGATAGCATATTCAAAAGCAGAGACATTACTGTGCTGACTAAGGTCCATCTAGTCAAGGCTATGGTTTTTCCAGTGGTCATGTATGGATGTGAGAGTTGGACTGTGAAGAAGGCTGAGCGCCGAAGAATTGATGCGTTTGAACTGTGGTGTTGGAGAAAACTCTTGAGAGTCCCTTGGACTGCAAGGAGATCCAACCAGTCCATTCTGAAGGAGATCAGCCCTGGGATTTCTTAGGAAGGAATGATGCTAAAGCTGAAACTCCAGTACTTTGGCCACCTCATGAGAAGAGTTGACTCATTGGAAACGACTTTGATGCTGGGAGGGATTGGGGGCAGGAGAAGAAGGGGACGACAGAGGATGAGATGGCTGGTTGGCATCACTGACTCAATGGACGTGAGTCTGAGTGAACTCTGGGAGATGGTGATGGACAGGGAGGCCTGGCGTGCTGTGATTCATGGGGTCGCAAAAGTCAGACACGACTGAGCGACTGAACTGAACTGAAAGAATATCAACAATATATTTAATGAATTTATTTAAAAATAACCTATAGTTGCAAAGTAAAGATCCTCTGGAGGAAAAAAAAAGTCAAATGGGTTTATGTGGCTAGGAATGGTATTAATGTGAGTTAACTCATACTTGTAGGAGAAGGCCATTCCAAGTACCTTGAATAAATTTCATACTTCTCATCTTCCTGGCTATTGCGCTGACCCTAGAAGTTCTTCTTAGAGCCTATTCTTGAGTACGGCACACCGCAGTTTTGTCAAGGATGCAACTACAATGAGTGATTTTTTTTTTCATTAAGGAAGATCCAATGTTAATTTGCACCTGTGTTAAATTTAATCAGTATTACACAATGTTACAGTTTCCCCGATAACCTTAGGCTTCTTCTAAAACTGTTTGTTTGTTTTGTGATTTTTCTTTTTGTTTTTTGGTGTATAAACAGGCTCGCTATTTTTAGTAGCACTTTTTAGTTGTAGGCTTTAATTTTCCCTTTGTTTGATTTTTCATAAATTTCTAGAAAATTAATATACTGAAGCATAGTATTTAATATCTATTTTCTAGACTTTACCTGCACTTTCACTTAGATGGAACTCTTGTGTCTCAGTCCATTCAGGCTGCTATAATAAAATACCATATATGGCTCTTCTTTCTGCATCCTCACATGGCAGAAAAGTAAGAAAGTTCTGTAGTATATTTTTTTAAATAAGGACACTGATCCAATTCATGATAGCTTCATCCTCATGATCTAATCACTTGTCATAGATCCCACCTCCAAATACCATCACACTGGGGATTAGGTTTAGCATATGAGCACCCAGATCCTGCAGGTACCAGTGGCCAATTGGATACCACCCTGCACCCCCACCCCAGACCTAACTCTGAATCTGTGATAAGAATAGCAGCTCTGATGATCTCTGAATCATCTTCTGGCTCATTCTTCCATTGTCTAACGTAATAGCTCAAGCTTCTCTTAGATGTCTAATTCATACTAATCTTATCCAATGGTTGCCTGGCCACATCCTTAATTTTTTCATTTTCTGTAATATGAATAGTCTGAACATTTTCCAAATCTTTAACTTCTGGTTCCTTTTTTGCTTACCAATTCTATCTTTACAATATTTCTCTCATCTCTTGTGGCTCAACTGGTAAAGAATCTGCCTGCAGTACAGGAGACCTGGGTTCTATCCCTGGGTTGGGAAGATCCCCTGGAGAAGGAAAAGGCTACCCACTCCAGTATTCTGGCCTGGAGAATTCCATGGACTGTATAGTCCATGGGGTCACAAAGAGTTGGGCACAACTGAGTGACTTTCACTTCGCTTCTTCTCTCCTTTTATTATAACTAAGAGGAGCAAAGCTACATCTTCAACACTTTACTTAGAAGTAACTTTAGCAAAACATTCACTTTTATTACTTGTAAGTTCTACCTTCCACAAAACACTAGAACACAATTCAGCTAAATTCTTTGCCAATTTAGAACAAGGATGGCCTTTTCTCCATTATCTAATAACATGCTCCTCACTTCTTTTTGATATCTCTTCATTATGGCCTTTACTGCTCATATATTTTATCAACATTCTGTTTAGGACTATTTAAGTATTTTCTAAAAAGATTGAAACTTTCTCTATAGCACTTCTCTTTTCTGTCTGAGCCCTCATTGGAATTGACTTTAAAGATCAGTTCATGACAATGTAGGTTTTTTCTAGAAAGAGCCTCCAATCTCTTTTAGCCTCTATTCATTACCCGCTTTCAAAACTGCTTCCACATTTTTAGTTATTTGTTATAGCAGCACTTTATTCTGGTACCAATTTTTGTCATAGTCTGTTAGTGTTCCAGTAATTGAATGGGTAGCTTATAAACAATGGAAGTCTTTTCCCTTGTAGTTCTAGAGGCTGGGAAGTCTAAGAACAAGGAGTCAGCATATTCAGTGTCTGGTGAGAGCCTGTTTCTGATTAATAGACATCTTCTCTTTATGTCCTCACATGGCAGAAGGGGAAGGCAAGGTCTCTGGGGTCCATTTTATAAGGACACATCTCCTTTATGAGAGTTCTACTCTCATGACCTAATCATTTCCCAAAAGCCTTACCTCCAAATATCATCATACAGGAGATAAGGTTTCAACACATGAACTGAAAACACATTCAGTTGATAGCATCCTGTAATCATGCTCTGTGGTCCTGGTTGTTTTTCCTCAACAGTGGAATGTTGATAGATGGTATGGAAATGCTGAGTGACATTGGGAGTTTAATTTTACTAACAGTTGACCCTTCAAGGAGAAGTGGCTAAACCTTGCCATTGAAATTTCAGGGGGCTCTTTTTGATAGAAAACCACATGTCAGTATTTCCTATTACTTATTTATAAGACTAAGAATGAGCCAACCTTTGATCTCCTAAGGAACACTAACATGTGGGGGATACAACAGTCTTACAAAAGAAAATGGGAATTCAAAAGGAATAAAGCTTAAGACTAGTGAATGCTGAGAACATAAAGTACAAATTGAGACCACAGGGAAAGAAATCTATTATCTATCTCTGATCTAAGAATGTGTTATAGATTTTTCTCAGTGAGAGAGACAGGATACCCTTTATTATCAAGAAAATTCTATTTTTTTCTTTCCAAAAGCCTAATGAAACTGTGTTGAATGTTGCATGAACCAAGCATTCTTTATATAAATATTACTTTTAAGAATGCCATGAATTGCTTTGAAATTAAAATGTTATAATTATGAAAGTAAAATCAGCCACTGCCCACTCTAGTTTCATGTCTATTTCTTTTTTTTTTAATTAATTTATTTATTTTTATTGGAGGCTAATTACTTTACAATATTTTAGTGGCTTTCTCCATACATTGACATGAATCAGCCATGGGTGTACATGTGTCCTGCATCCTGAACACTCCTCCCACCTCCCTCCCCATCCCATCCTTCAGGGTTGTCCCAGTGCACCGGCTTTGAGTGCCCTGTTCCATGCATCAAACTTGGACTGGTGATCTATTACACATATGATAATATACATGTTTCAGTGCTATTCTTGCAAATCATCTCACCCTTGCCTTCTCACACACAGTCCAAAAGTCTGTTTTTTATCTCTATCTCTTTTGCTGTCTCGCATATAGGGTCATCATTACCATCTTTCTAAATTCCATATATATGTGTTAATATACTGTATTTGGTGTTTTTCTTTCTGGCTTACTTCACTCTGTATAATAAGCTCCAGTTTCATCTACCGTATCAGAACTGATTCAAATGTGTTCATTTTAATAGCTGAGTAGTATTCCATTGGCATATGTTCCACAGATTTCTTATCCATTTATCTGCCGATGGATGACATGTCCTAGCTATTGTAAACAGGCTGGTTTCACGTCTCTTATTCCTTCTTCAGGACACCAATTGGTGGTCCCTGATGATGCTGTGAAAGTGCTACACCAATATACCAGCAAATTTGGAAAACTCAGCAGTGGCTACAGGACCAGAAAAGGTCAGTTTTCATTCGAATCCCAAAGAAAGGCAATGAATGGCAAAGAATGCTAAAATTACCGCAAAGTTGCACTCATCTCACACGCTAGTAAAGTAATATTCCAAATTCTCCAAGCCATGCTTCAGCAATATGTGAACTGTGAACTTCTAGACATTCACGCTTGTTTTAGAAAAGGCAGAGGAACCAGAGATCAAATTCCCAACATCCGCTGGATCATCGAAAAAGCAAGAGATTTCCAGAAAACATCTATTTCTGCTTTGTTGACTACACCAAAGCCTTTGACTGTATGGATCACAAAAAACTGTGGACAATTCTGAAAGAGATAGGAATACCAAACCACCCGACCTGCCTCTTGAGAAACCTTGTATGCAGGTCAGGAAGCAACAGTTAGAACTTGACATGGAACAGACTGGTTCCAAACAGGAAAAGGAGTACATCAAGGCTGCATATTGTCACCCTCCTTATTTAACTTAAATGCAGAGTACATCATGAGAAATGCTGAACTGGAAGAAGCACAAACTGGAATCAAGATTGCCGGGAGAAATATCAATAACCTCAGATATGCAGATGACACCACCCTTAGAGCAGAAAGTGAAGAACTAAAGATCCTCTTGATAAAAGTGAAAGAGGAGAGTGAAAAAGTTGGCTTAAAGCTCAACATTCAGAAAACTAAGAACATGGCATCTGGTCCCATCACTTCATGGGAAATAGATGGGGAAGCACTGGAAACAGTGGCTGACTTTATTTGGGGGGCTCCAAAATCACTGCAGATGGTGATTACAGCCATGAAATTAAAAGACACTTACTCCTTAGAAGGAAAGTTATGTCCAACCTAGACAGCGTATTGAAAAGCAGAGACATTATTTTGTCAAGAAAGGTCTGTCTAGTCAAGGCTAATCTTTTTCCACTTGTCATGTATGGATGTGAGAGTTGGACTGTGAAGAAAGCTGAGTGCCAAAGAATTGATGCTTTTGAACTGTGGTGTTGGAGAAGACTCTTGAGAGTCCCTTGGACTGCAAGGAGATCCAACCAGTCCATCCTAAAGATCAGTCCTGGGTGTTCATTGGAAGGACTGATGTTGAAGCTGAAACTCCAATACTTTGGCCACCTGATGTGAAGAGCTGATTTATTTGAAAAGTCTCTGATGCTGGGACAGATTGAGGGCAGGAGGAGACGGGGGTGACAGAGGATGAGATGGTTGGATGGCATCACCGACTCAATAGACATGAGTCTGGGTAAACTCTGGGAGTTGGTGATGGACAGGGAAGCCTGGTGTGCTGCGGTTCATGGGGTCACAGAGTCGGACATGACTGAGAGACTGAACTGATGCTAAGAGGGAGAGTTTCTAGAGGTTAGTGACCATTTCTTCATCATCTCTTTAATGTTCATTTAAGTGCACTTTTCCATGAATATTTTTTAAATGGTGAATGCTATTTCTTTGGTTTAGGGAGGGAAATCTTGTTGGCAAAATGCCAACAGAGCACACATATTAAAGTGTATGAACATTCACATTGGCTCTTACAATACAAGTCTTAACCTCTTGAAAGAAAATCTAAGTCTCAGGCTTAGAAAACAAATCTATTAGCTATACTAAAAAATAAGAAGAGAAATAAAGTGAAGGGCAATTTAATCAAAAGAAATAATAAATATGGAAAAATGAATAGGAGTAAATCTAAGTTTATTTTTAGTTACTTTCGAAAGGAGATGAGGCACAATCACTGACTTCAACTCCAGCCAATTAGAAACATTTTTGTAAATTGCTTCCTCTGTATTATGTTGGCCTAAATATGCTTTATTCCCAAATAGTTTTTAGTGGGCCTACTGACTTTGTTGGAAGGATGTAAGCAAGACAAACAATGTGCAATGATTGAAGAAGATCATTAATTATTGGAGAAAATTATTGGGAATAATTTGAACAGTAGAAATTGGTGATAATTCCTTTTTATGTAGCCTTTGGAAACTATCTTTAACATATTTTGAGATTTCTAGCTACCTAAATAACACAAAAATATTAAAAATGATATAGATATATAACTGAACTTGTAATTATTGAGTGATGAAGACCTGTTTTTAAAGGTTTGATTTTTGGAGGCTGAACAAAAGGAAGACAACTAAAAGGAAGCATTAGAGCTACTATATGACTTCTAGCAAATGTTTTACAGCAAATACTTCAGAAAAATAAAACAGTTTTAAAAAATTTATTGTGGAACATAAAGAGAGTCATTATCTCGATACTGACAGTGTCAGCAGAGAAACACAGTGACAAAAAACACAGATAATTTTAGTAACATGAATGTCTACTTTTTAAAATCTGGCCATGAATGCTAGAAGATTAGTTGGTAGAAGTGAGTAAATGAACATGTTAATGGTAGGAAAATTTATATGTAAAAAATATGTATAAGTATATATAATTATGTCCTTGTGCCTTAGATGACAGAGATGTAAATCAGGCGATTATCTGATTATTTGATTATATATTGACTGGAAAATTGTTTTTATAATTATAGAAAAGGCAGACAAATATAAAGCAGCACCTTCCTAATCTTTTGGTCTCTAGCTGAATCTATTCTAAAGTAGACCTAACACCCCAGACTATATAATGCTGCTTTGACATGAAAGAGCAAAGATAGTATACCTTTCTTTAGTATTACTAGTAAACTAGTATTACCTCCTATTATATACATATCATCCTTAATTTACTTTATAACCATTAGCTTCACTATAAATGAAAAGTATGTTTAAATGGAAACACTTTGAATTTCAATAATTATATGATGATTGAAAATATTCTAAATTCAAAATGTTATTAAGAGCAAGTTAACTGGTTATTATCTAAGTAGACCATTTATTGAGAAGGGGAAGTTAAAAACATTAATACACAATTTTCCAATAGTTATTTGTAATCATTTGGTTGCATCCAAAATAGCAGTTATTTAAATTGGAAACTTTGGTCTTTACTCACTTGTAGTAGATTATATCTTCACTAATGCAGGAGAAAAGCAAGGTTTAATTTTATACATTAAAAAAATTCAATTTAGTATTACTTAAATGTACTTTTTCCATATAACTTTCTCATAAAGAATACAGCTTTCACTCTGAAGGAAAAAAAATTCAGTGAAAAATTCAAGAACACTTTACTTCTGGCTTTAATTATGGGAAAATAAATCTAGAAATGTTGACTTGATTCAATCATTACAAAGCTACACAAGTTTAAAGTATTCTTGGAAAATAAACTCTAATGATCAAAAATAATTTTGAAAACACTAATATTAAAGGCAGTTTCATCTATGTGTATTATTAAAGACAAAAAATTTGAAATTCATTTCTAATTTCTCAGTGAATTATAATAGTCAGAAAGTTCCTTTATAATATTTACAAGTAGATTTTTAAAGTTTAGATTTTGTATATAATCTTAAATAAAATACTCAATTTTAGATGTAACTTCATGACATGAAGTGAAATGAAACTTTGTACACCTTGGAATTTTAGGACCATTTTGTTTTATAAATATTTAAAATTAAAAATCTTATATATCTACTAACTCTTGCTTTTTTTAACTGCACTTTGCCCCTCACTCTATTCTTGCTATTAATTCTTTCATTTATTCTTTTCATCTGTTTGTCTTATTCTCCCCAAGAATGGAAGATTTGTAAGACAAAGGACACTGCTTTTTTTAATCCGTGTATATCCATTTTCTAGAAATTTTCTTAACCTCATAATTGGTGCTTGATTATCATTTGCTCACATAAAGATGTTAATTCCTAACTCTTTTGAAGTTTTGAGCTATAATTTCCTTGCTTTCACCTAAGACTCTTACCTTTTATCTATATTTTAGCTTCTGTAGTATGCTAGTCAATGTTTAAAAACTGACTCTCCTGGAAGAAAGGAGAAAAAGAAC
Organism: Oryx dammah; assembly: GCF_014754425.2. Lineage (NCBI taxonomy): Eukaryota > Metazoa > Chordata > Mammalia > Artiodactyla > Bovidae > Oryx > Oryx dammah. The sequence continues at coordinate 41,990,965 of NW_024070202.1, read as the reverse complement.
ATCTTCATTTGTAACATTTGCTGACTTCCAGGGTGGGAATTTCCTCCAAGAGAGACACAGAAATGTGACTGATCCAATTTTAGTAGAAGAGACTAGAATGGTATTACATTTCTATACGTTAAAAAGTTCAAAGATCAGATGTGGTCACAGCCATATTCTGTGACATTTCTACATTAGGTAAAGATAATTGCAATAACATTAAAAGCATTCTACTCCAAAAAGTAGGAATATCTCTGATCTGTATTATAAAATTTTATAATCATAATAACAAAATATAAAAAGAAGGCATGAGTAGAAAAGTATAGAACATATTTTATTTATTAATGATGCTAGTTTATTAATGTAAATTTGAACATTAATGTAAATAATGTACATTATTTATTAATGTAAAATTCCAAATAATTACATAGATTGTATAAAAATTATGTAAATTAATAGAATAAATAAAATTCAGCAGTGGATTACAGAGTTAATACACTACAACCAAAGAAAGTTTGTTATTTTATATCTTAAAACTGGAAAATATTGAAAAAACATCTGCTTACCTCTAGGATTATATGAATAGTTTCTCATAAGTGTTAGTCACTTGGTCGTGTCCAACTCTATGTGACTCCATGGACTGTAGCCCTCCAGGCTCCTCTGTCCCTGGGATTTTCCAGGCAAGAATACCGGAGTGGGTAGACGTTTCCTTCTCCAGGGGATCTTCCCAACCTGGGGATCAAACCCAGGTCTCCCACATTGCAGGAAGATTCTTTACCGTTTGAGCCACCAAAGCTACCTGTTTATGTTTCTTCTCTTTGCTTGGTCTTATTCTGCTGGATGAAATTTTGGGAAAGTGTCATGACTTTTCAGATCATTGTTGGTGCTGAATGTTCAGTAACTTTAAGTTCAATTCAGACTAGTAATAAATAGTTTAAATGCCAGCCCTTCTCTCCTCAACTTTTCTTCTTTCCCATCTCTGGACTGCAAGACACCAGCCTGAAGTAGAAAGAGGCTGTATGCATAACTCTTTCTTTCCCCATTTTCCACATGTTCCTTCCTCCAACCCCTGACTTGTTAACAACGTTTCTTCCCTTTACTGGATCAGCACATGTGATGGAGAAAAGGAAACAGTAAAGATCTGACTTGACTGGTATAATTGTCAGAGGGAAGAACCATTTCTAGATTTGACAGGTGTTTCAAGCTGACCTTTTTCATCATGGGACATACTAGTGGCTTTCAGAGATTTAACCGTTTCTCTGCATATCTTGCCCATAGTTCTTTTCATACAAATACTTGAATCTCTTCATCTGTTTTGGGATTCCAGAATTTTTCATCTTTCTTTAAGGATTAAATTATATCCCCAAGTGGCTTTAAACAGAATCCAAGATAATCTTGTCTTGCCTTCCTCTTCCTTTCTGAGCCACAAAGGTTTTTAAATACAAGTCTTATGTTCTTTAACATATATAGGGCTATCAGATGATTTGTTTATTCCTGAGTGAGCTATACTATTAATAATTTGTGTATTTCAATGAATTTGTCCATACTATCTAACTCATCAAATATGTTGTCATTAAAATTTTCAGTCATTTTTATTTCTTTAAAGTCTCTTGAACAGTTTGTATTTTCCCTATTATCTATATTATTAGGACCTCTGCTAAAAATATGAATATAAGTTAAGAAGAATAGCACTTTTTGGACTATTTCAGACTTTTGGCAGAACTTAAACATAGATACTCGGAGAAGGCAATGGCACCCCACTCCAGTACTCTTGCCTGGAAAATCCCATGGATGGAGGAGCCTGGAAGGCTGCAGTCCATGGGGTCGCTGAGGGTCGGACACGACTAAGCGACTTCACTTTCACTTTTCACTTTCATGCATTGGAGAAGGAAATGGCAACGCACTCCAGTGTTCTTGCCTGGAGAATCCCAGGGACGGGGAGCCTGGTGGGCTGCCGTCTATGGGGTCGCACAGAGTCGGACACGACTGAAGCGACTTAGCAGCTGCAGCAGCAGCAAACATAGATACTAGGTCTCATTTCCTTGTGACTTCCCCCTTTCCAAGATTCCTTCACTAATGTTTCAGCAGTTTTGGCAGCCCTGCCAATAAAATTATGGATTTCTGTTTGAATGTCAGTTAGCTTTGTCTATGGACTAGTGGAAAATCCTCAGATAAAAATTCTTCATGAAAAAATTTCACACAAATCTCACTAAAAGGAGAGATTTCTATTTTCTTCAAGAGTTTGCCTATCTGTAGTTTCTGCCTGGTTTTGGTCACTTCCGGGTGTTTCAAATAGCATTACTTATATATTTTATATAGAATTTTATAATTGCTATCTGTGGTAGGGTATGCATTCATTACCAAAAGAGTGACTATATATATGACTTTTAAAATCTGGAAAAGTCACATTAAAAAAGAAAGATATAAAATAAACTATATTGTTATTATACAGTATGGTACTCAGTGCTTATAGGAATCTATGAGTTTAATTAAATACTTGGAAATTTTTCCATTTGTGAAAGTGATGATTTATAGATATACTTTAATATTATGAAAAATAAGAAAATCAATTCAATTATTAGTATATTTCTCCCTTCAGTCACTATGGTTGACTCTGATAGGCAAGAAAAGGCCATAAAATGATCCCAAATACAGTATAGGCTATAAGCCTTTGTGCCCTGCCTGAATACTAGGTCTTTGCATAAAAAGTTATAAGATGTGTTATTCTTTATAAAGAAAATAAATGCCAGTCTTAGGAGAAAGATGACCTCCTGTGTATTAGCTGAAGCCAGAATTTTAAAAGGCATGTACCTGTTAAAGCTTTCTTTATTTTTTTCACAGACTAAGCTGAAATTAGAAACAGAATCTAAGTAACTACAGTTTCCAAGTGCTGAATTGTTCTGACTCAGTCATTTGAGTTACTTGATAATAAATGGCCCCTCTGAGGATTTTAATTTCTACAACTTAGATGTCAAGCTAAAGGCACATTGATAACAGTTTTCTCTGATGAGAAGACAAAAGAGAAATCACAGTAACTTATCCAGGAAGAATTCGATGAAATTGTTATTAGTGCCCATTTGCAAGTTGCATATAACCATTCTATGCTATCTTTCTGAAGCTGGTAATTTAATTTTTTAAAAAAATATTTTGTAGGTGAATACAATCTCAGTGAAATTAAAGGTCTAATAATAAGTACAGAACATTTGAGATAATGTGAAGTTTTATGAAGATTTTTTAAATGACTATTTTTGCCCAGAACTTGTAGTGAATTGACTTGCTGGTCTTAACATTGGGGATATCGAAATTATTCAGTGAATGATCAGAGCAAAATTTTAGCTATGGCTTTTCAATAAAACCAACTCTTTTTATAGCTTCATATTTTTATAAATTCCTACATATCTGTACTTAGAATTCATTACTAGTTTCCCAACTATAGCTAAACTAAGCCATTATTATAAAAGCAGAATCTTCTTATTATCGGGTAAGCATTATTCTTTCCATGTATAATGTTCCTCAAGCATATTTCATGTATTATCTCTCTGAATCAAGATGTTTCATGTAACACAAGTCAACCATAAGACAGTTTATAGCACACTTTTAATTCTAAATCATAATGAATTATCCTATTGTTAACATAGATCAATAAGAAAAAATAATTCAGAGTTTAGTTATGTTAGTTGTAATTATCTTTTCTCCAACTGCATATCATTTTTTTTTTAATTAGGTAAACTCAGTGATAATTTTTTTAAGAAGTTAAGTATAATAGGAAAAAGATTTGGCACAGGAAAGTTTGAAATTATAAAAAGTACTCAGAATTATCCTTCAGATATTGTAGAAGCTTTAAAAGTACCATGAATGTACAAAGTGATTTATTGTTTTCATAATGAGATCTTTGGATTCAAACTGTCCTGGATTTCAATATCAATTACATTTATTTCCTAGTAGTTTAATGTTAGAAATATTGCTTATTTCCTCTAAAAATTTCCCACTTTGTGAAATGGAGTGAGAATTTAATTCGCAGCATTATTACATGGTTTCAATTAAGTAACTCATTACCTGGTACAGCAGGTAGTACTAGAAAATATTAGTTCCTTGCCTTTGTATTGAAGCTGGCCCTCTGTTTTTTTTTTTTTTTCCTCTTTTTTTGTTTGCTTGTTTTCCCACTTTTCAATTTTCATAAAATTTTAAAGGTAACAGTCAATTTACAGGAAATGCAGGTTCAATACCTTGGTCAGGAAGATCCCTTGGAGAAGGAAATGGTAACCCACTCCAGTATTCTTGCCTACGAAATCCCATGGACAGAGGAGCCTGGTGGGCTAAAGTCCATGGGGGTCACAAAGGTTTGGACATGACTGAGTAACAAAACAACAACATATTAATATATACATATATCAAGTATACAGGAATATCATATGTTCTTTTACTTAGGTTGCTTTTATATTTTGGCAGTTTTAAGTAATGCTGCTATGAACACTGGGATGCATGTATCTTTTAGAATTAGCATTTGTTTCTTTTTTTTTTTTTTTTTCAGATATATACCCAGGAATGGAATTGCTGGGTTATATAGTAGTTCTATTTTTAGTTTTTTGAAAAAACTCTTTTGCACAGTGGTGGCACTAACTTACATTTCCACCAGCAGTATATAAGTTTTCCCTTTTTACATTTTTACCAACGTTTGTTATTTTTATTCTTTTTGATGATAGTTGTTCTGACAGGTATGAGGTGATATCTCATGATATCTCAGTATCTCAAAGATACTGAGCATCTTTTAATGTGTCATTATTTTTTTTTACTTAGTGATGGTAGTAGTGAAAACTTGTGACTCCCATGTTCCCAAGAAGAAGCAAGTAAATGTCATAAATTAGATGTTTATAGAGTATATATTGAATTTCAGCATATCCATAAAATTCAAATTTGTTTTGACAGAAAAGTCATTTTCATGCATACTAGAAAAATACCTTGGAATGAATAAAGTATAATGCGGTAATACACTTTGATGTATAATTATTTTACTAATTCAATTTATATAAAAGGAATTATTTTTTAAAATTTAATTTGAACTATCTTTTATTCATCCATATTATAGTTATACAATAGCACAGACATATTTCAGATGTCTGTGCAAACTTGAATACATGCACATAGGAAATTTCAGGAAACTGCAAGAATATATAAATTTCTTATATATTATTACCTTGAAAAATAGAATACTAAGAATAAGACGTCATATTTCACTTAAACAGTCTTTATATCACACCAAATCTACATAACAATTACAGAATATAATATGTTAAAGGAAGTTTCTTAGAAGATTGGAAATATTTTGCTGAATCAAGCTTATTCCCCTTAAGTCCAGAATTTTATCTGCAATGGATATTTGATAAAATTTATATTGAGTGTAAATTTGCAGAACAGCCAACCTTTGATTTCTCTTAATATACTCCACAGATTAAATGACCCAAGGTTTTTTTCATATATAACTTTCTTTCAAACTGTGAAAAAAAAAACTGCATAGATGATGTATTCAAAAGTATATGCACCAGTGCTATACTTAATAAAAAATATTATTTTTTTATTGAAAGGAGAAAATATTCCCACTAGATTTTTTTTTAGGATTTTTTAAAGTTTCACAGAATAAGGGTGAAATAAGAAATGATTTGAATTTCAATTTGACACTAGAATGATATAATCTGTACAGCCAGAAAAGTCATTTTGGTCTATAAGCCTTTCAAATATCAAAAACCAAACACAACTTAAATTGCAAATCTTTGATGCTCATCTCTCTCCATAGAACTGCAAGCTCAAGAGCAAGAAAGTTTCCAAACTCAAGAAAGTTTGTGCCTAGAAAGTTTCCAAGCCTGTATTCTCAGGGTTCTGTATGCTGTATCTTCAGTGTATGTCAAAGGTAGAAATGTAAATCCTCTTTTTTTATCTTGTGAATTATTCTTTTACTCCTCTACAATTTGGTTAATGTTTGTTTTCCATGTATTGAACAGCTTTTATGCCTGAATTAACTTTGATCAAATCTCCCATTCTAATTTTACCTAGTCCAGAAAGTGTGTATCTATAGGAAGACAAATGAGGCCAATTACTTCTTTAATTGCTTATTTGCTTTTTTAAAAAATTTGCTTATTTTATTAAAGTATAATTTATGTACAATATTATATTAAGTTGTACAACATATTGTTTCAACATTTATATGCTTTATGAATTTGATCACCATCTGTTAACATACAAAGTTACTGTGTTATTATTTATTATAATCCTTATTTATTCTGGATATCACATTCTCATGACTTATTTATTTTATGACTCATAGTTTGTACCTCTTAATCCTCTTTACCTATTTTATCTATCAGTCCCTTCTGTCCTATAAAGTTTCTGCTGAAAAATCAGCTGTTAGTCTTATGGGGAGTCTCTTGTATGCATGTAGTTGTTTTTTTCTTGCTGCTTTTAAGATTCTCAATTTGACTTTCAACATTTTAAATATAATGCGCCATGGTGTGGGTCTCTTTAAGTTCATCATGCTTAGAAGATTTTGTGCTTCCTGCATTTGAAGGAATGTCTCTTTGTTTCATCAGGTTAGGGAAATTTTCAGCCATTATTTCTTCAAATAACTTTACTTTCCTTTTTTTATAGTGTCTAATGAACTAACATGGAAATGTTAGCATATCTTGTGCTCAGAGGTCCCTTAAGCTATCCTCATTTACTTTTCCTTTTTTCTTTTTGCTGTTCTGGTTGGGTGATTTACACTGCTTTGTCTTCCAGATTGCTGATCCTCTCTTCTGCAACCTCCAATCTGCTATTGATTTCCTCTTAGTATATTTTTTCATTGCAGTTATTGTATTCTTCAGTTCTGATGGGCTGTGTTTAATATTTCCAGTTTCTTTGTTGAAGTTCTCACTGAGTTTATCCATTCTTCTCCCAAGTTCAATGAGGATCTTTATGAGTCTTACTTTGAATTCTTTATCTTGTAAATTACTTATCTTCCCTTTAGTTCTTTTCCTGAAGTTTTGTCTTGCTCTTTCTTTTGAAAGCTATTCTTGGTCTTCTCACTCTTCCTAACTTTCTTTGTTTGTTTCTATGTGTTCAGTATATCGGCCACACCTCCTAGTCTTGAGAGAGGGTGTTATGTAGAAGGTGTCCTGTAAGTCCAATGACACAATCCCCAAAGGTCATAAAATCCAGGTGCTCCAGGGGTACTCCTGTGTGGACTGGGTATGCCCTCCTACTGTGGTTGGGTGACTTGTTTTGGTCTTATGAGGTTGGATTCCATGCAGGCTGGCTGCAAGACCCAGCCATGACTCCTGTGGGTTTGCACATGTACGTGGTTGGTCCCCAGGATGATTGACTGAGTGGTCTGGCAATGATTGCTGGAGGTATACTGGTGTTCAGAGTTCCCTAGTGTGGAAGCTGCTTTTGAGGGGCTAGCTGTGGTGGGGAGGATGAGCGGGGGAAGTCCTCAGGAAAACACCAGAGCAGGGGCCCTCAGCTTTAGCTGAATTGATGGAGAGTGACAAAATTGATGAGCGTGTCAAGCCAACTGATGGAAAACAGAAAAAGAATAAATGGCACTTAATAGTGCTTCCATCCCCAGAGAAAGTTCTATCAGATCCCCTCCCTTCAGGCATATTCATTAAAATTAGGCAATGAATATCCCTCTCCTATGACTCAAGCACTTTTCAGTCTACTGCCTCTGTGCTGGGTCTCGGAGTAAGTGAGAATGTAAACTGAGTCCTTCGCATGTACACCTGTGGTGGATTCATGTCAATCTATGCCAAAACCAATACAGAATTGTAAAGTAAAAATTAAAAATAAATTAATTAATTAAAAAAAAATAAAAAATAAAAAAATAAACTGAAAAAAAAAAAAAAAAAAGAGCAGAGTTTCAGTTTCCTTTAGACCTCTTCCTCTCCCAGAAGTAGTAAGCCCTGCTGGTTTCTAGAGCCAGACATTATGGAGACTTATTTTCCCAGTACCAGTGTCCTGGTCTGGGAAGTTCAGTGTGAGGCTTCAGCCCCTCAAACCTCCTCAGAAGAGACCTCCACAGTTGTGGATTATAATCCCTCTTGTGGATTATTGCACTGGGAGTGTGGGTTCTGACTAGACCAAGTCTCTGTCCCTCCTAAGGTTCTCAGTGTGGCCTTTTCTTCTGTTGCAGAAAATCCTTTATGAGTCATTCTCAGAGATAATTCTATACATGGCCATAATTTTGGTGTGTCTGTGGAAGAAAGTAAGCTCAGGATCTTACTACTCTGCCATCTTAATTGATTTATTTACCATGAACACAAATTATAGAAGATGTTATTCTCTATACTATACAGTTCCTACATAAACACAGGATGACAATGTAATGAAAGTGTACTTATATGTCTGAAAGCATTTAAGTTCATTTTCAATTCCCTTACCATTCATGCATTATTTAATTGAATTCATATATCTGCATACCATCAAGTTTATTTTAGCATAGCCATTTATATTACATGCAATCTGAAGGATTAAAAATTTTTCCAACTTATTCACTTTATAAATATAGTGATATTTTATTCATGCAACACTGTTAGGCAAGGAGAAATCCTTATAAAGAAGTTTTAAAGCAACTTAGTCTTACCCTTGCCCCTACCCATAACCTAGGACATTTAGCCATGTATTTTCAGTGCAATGTTTTGCTATTATGTTTTGACTTCTTAAAACATTTTAGGAGAGAGAATGCTTTTTGACTTCTTGACTAGATTATGAATAGTTCAGTTTCAGATAATTAACTTTAGATAAGTGAGATTTACTAAAATCCATCCAGGTCCAGACTGTCAAAGATCATCAACGCTATGGACATTCTATTTGACCTGATTTATTTATCTTGCCCCTCTTACTAATTATTTTAACACAGATATTCTATTGCAACACTACCTTATTCCTCAAATTATTAAGAAATCAAACATTAAATTGTAATGTCTTTTTAGTATCACCCACCCAAACAAATAAATTCCATGCTGTATTTTTTTAATGTAAGGAATTTAAAAGACAAAACTTAGCTTATTTCTGTTCATTTCAGTTCAGTTCAGTCACTCAGTCATGTCCAACTCTTTGCGACCCCATGAATCACAGCACACCAGGCCTCCCTGTCCATCACCAACTCCTGGAGTTCACTCAAACTCATGTGCATTGAGTCAGTGATGCCATCCAGCCATCTCCTCCTCTGTCATCCCCTTCTCCTCCTGCCCCCAATCCCTCTCAGCATCAGTCTTTTCCATGAGGTAGCCAAAGTATTGGAGTTTCAGCTTTAGCATCAGTCCTTCCAATGAACACCCAGGACTGATCTCCTTTAGGATGGACTGGTTGGATCTCCTTGCAGTCCAAGGGACTCTCAAGAGTCTTCTCCAACACCACAGTTAAAAGCATCAATTCTCCTGTGCTCAGCTTTATTCACAGTCCAATTCTCACATCCATACATGACCACTGGAAAAACCATAGCCTTGACTAGACAGATCTTTGTTGGCAAAGTAATATCTCTGCTTTTTAATATGCTACCTAGGTTGGTCATAACTTTCTTTCCAAGGAGTAAGCATCTTTTCATTTCATGGCTGCAGTTACCATCTGCAGTGATTTTGGAGCCCAAAAAAATAAAGTCTGACACGGTTTCCACTGTTTCCCCATCTATTTCCCATGATGTAATGGGACCAAATGCCATGACCTTAGTTTTCTGAATGTTGAGCTTTAAGCCACCTTTTTCACTCTCCTCTTTCACTTTCATCAAGAGGCTTTTTAGTTCCTCTTCACTTTCTGCCATGAGGATGGTGTCATCTACATATGTGAGGTTATTGATATTTCTTGTGGCAGTCTTGATTCCAGCTTGTGCTTCTTCCAGTTTACTTCTGCTACTTACATTTATTTCCTTACCATTTTTTAAATTTTAAGTTCTTTCTCCCTGCTTTGTCTCTTTTGTCTTTCATTTTTACGTAGGGCCTGAGCATATGATTCAGTGCTTCATTTCTGCTGCTAAGTTGCTTCAGTCGTGTCTGACTCTGTGTGACCCCATAGACGGCAGCCCACTAGGCTCTGCTGTCCTTGGGATTTTCCAGGCAATAACACTAGAGTGGGTTGCCATTTCCTTCTCCAATGCATGAAAATGAAAAGTGAAAGTGAAGTCGCTCAGTTGTGTCTGACTCTTAGCGACCCCATGGACTGCAGCCTACCAGGCTCCTCCGTCCATGGGATTTTCCAGGCAAGAATACTGGAGTGGGGTGACATGGCTTTCTCTGGCTTCATTTCTAGGAAGGCGTTATCACAAATCAACATACACCTCAACAGAATAAGGTCTTCAAAATAATGATTCTCAAGTCTAAGGAGTTAAAACCATCATGGTTGTGACAATAATGTTGGAAAAATTATAGTAGTTTGTTAACCATTTATATAAGCTTGCTTGGTATGGACAGATTTTTTTTGATATAACTTAAGAAATAATCTAATTTATATTGTAACTACCAAAAATAAAAGCAATGTTAAAAGTGATCCAAACCAGCTTCAATTTAAGTTAGACACTGTGAAATTAACTGTTCTGACTAAAGAAGATCATATATCAAAATATAGACTATTTAGTAGGGATATTTCTAAGTGTAATGAATCTTTGTCAGACACCCCAGGGATTTATATTTCTCTTCATGAATCTGCTAGCCAGTAAGTGCCTTCCAGGCAGAAACTGTGTCTTATTTTTATTCTCAGCATAAAATCTGATGTTAATAATAACAAATTAATAAAAATTAATACTCTTAATTATTTTAGATGCTGTATACATGCTGAATTAACATATCTAGAAATATGCCCATGGTCAACCACCTCAGTTTAAAAAGTGTAACATTATTCACTATAATTTTCTTTGGCTTTAAATTCAAAGTGCCTGAATATGGTAGCTCAGATCACATTTCCTCATTAATAATTTACTGCAAAAAATATTCAAAATTTTAATGAAAAAAGGACAAAAATAAAGTTAATGATCTAGAGAAATGAGATTAGGGCATAATGATTCACTGAACCCATACAGGCAAAGGGACCTGGGGGAAAAAAAATGTGAATTCTAAGAAAACCAGAAGCAAAAAAAGCCACCATTTCTGAGAGCTGAGAACAAGGGGATGTAGGACAAAAAGACCAGGATTTTTAAACGGTAAGCAGTGACATTGCAGCACTTTCACAGCATCATCTATCAAGATTTGAAATAGCTCAACTGGAATTCCATCATCTCCACTAGCTTTGTTCACAGTGATGCTTTCTAAGGCCCACTTGACTTCACATTCCAGGATGTCTGGCTCTAGATGAGTGATCACACCATCGTGATTATCTGGGTTGTGAAGATGCTTTTTGTACAGTTCTTCTGTGTATTCTTGCCACCTCTTCTTAATATCTTCTGCTTCTGTTAGATCCATACCATTTCTGTCCTTTATTGAGCCCATCTTTGCATGAAATATTCCCTTGGTGTCTTTAATTTTCTTGAAGGGATCTCTAGTCTTTCCCATTTGGTTTTTTTCCACTATTTCTTTGCATTGATCACTGAAGAAGGCTTTCCTATCTCTTCTTGCTTTTCTTTGGAACTCTGCATTCAGATGCTTATATCTTTCCTTTTCTCCTTGGCTTTTCACTTCTCTTCTTTTCACAGCTATTTGTAAGGCCTCCTCAGACAGCCATTTTGCTTTTTTGCATTTCTTTTCCATGGGGATGGTCTTGATCCCTGTCTCCTGTACAATGTCACAAACCTTATTCCATAGTTCATCAGGCACTCTATCTATCAGATCTAGTCCCTTAAATCTATTTCTCACTTCCACTGTATAATCATAAGGGATCTGAATGGTCTACTGGTTTTCTCTAATTTCTTCAATTTAAGTCTGAATTTGGCAATAAGGAGTTCATGATCTGAGCCACAGTCAGCTCCTGGTCTTGTTTTTTGTTGACTGTATAGAGCTTCTCCATCTTTGGCTGCAAAGAATATAATCAATCTGATTTCAGTGTTGACCATCTGGTGATGTCCATGTGTAGAGTCTTCTCTTGTGTTGTTGGAAGAGGGTGTTTGCTATGACCAGTGCATTTCCCTGGCAAAACCCTATTAGTCTTTGCCCTGCTTCATTCCACATTTCAAGGCCAAATTTGCCTGTTACTCCAGGTGCTTCTTGACTTCCTACTTTTGCATTCCAGTCCCCTATAATGAAAAAGACATCTTTTTTGGGTGTTAGTTCTACAAGGTCTTGTAGGTCTTCATAGAACCGTTCAACTTCAGCTTCTTCAGCATTACTGGTTGGGGCATAGACTTGTATTACTGTGATATTGAATGGTTTGCCTTGGAAACAAACAGAGATCAGTCTGTCATTTTTGAGATTGCATCCCAGTACTGCATTTCGGACTCTTTTGTTGACCATGATGGCTACTCCATTTCTTCTGAGGGATTCCTATCTGCAGTAGTAGATATAATGGTCATCTGAGTTAAATTCACCCATTCCAGTCCATTTTAGTTCGCTGATTCCTAGAATGTTGACGTTCACTCTTGCCGTCTCCTGTTTGACAGCTTCCAGTTTGCCTTGATTCATGGACCTGACATTCCAGGTTCCTATGTAATATTGCTCTTTACAGCATCAGACCTTGCTTCTATCACCAGTCACAACCACAACTGGGTATTGTTTTTGCTTTGGCAAAACATCATCCTGAAAGATGAGGCAGTGAAAGTGCTGCACTCAATATGCCAGCAAATTTGGAAAACTCAGCAATGGCCACAGGACTGGAAAAGGTCAGTTTTCATTCTAATCCCAAAGAAAGTCAATGCCAAAGAGTGCTCAAACTACTACATAATTGCACTCATCTCACATGCTAGTAAAGTAATGCTCAAAATTCTCCAAGCCAGGCTTCAGCAATACGTGAACAGTGAAATTCCAGATGTTCAAGCTGGTTTTAGAAAAGGCAGAGGAACCAGAGATCAAATTGCCAACATCTGCTGGATCATCAAAAAAGCAAGAGATTTCCAGAAAAACTTCTATTTATGCTTTATTGACTATGCCAAAGCCTTTGGCTGTGTGGATCACAGTAAACTGTGGAAAATTCTGAAAGAGATGGGAATACCAGACCACCTGACCTGCCTCTTGAGAAACCTATATGCAGGTCAGGAAGTAACAGTTAGAACTGGACATGGAACAGCAGACTGGTTCCAAATAAGAAAAGGAGGACGTCACCCTGTATATTGTCACCCTGCTTATTTAACTTATATGCAGAGTACATCATGAGAAACGCTGGGCTGGAAGAAGCACTAGCTGGAATTAAGATTGCCAGGAGAAACGTCAATAACCTCAGATATGCAGATGATACCACCCTTATGGCAGAAAGTGAAGAGGAACTAAAAAGCCTCTTGATGAAAGTGAAAGTGGAGAGTGACAAAGTTGGCTTAAAGCTCAACATTCAGAAAACGAAGATCATGGCATCTGGTCCCATCACGTCATGGGAAATAGATGGGGAAACAGTGGAAACAGTATCAGACTTTATTTTTGGGGGCTCCAAAATCACTGCAGATGGTGACTGCAGCCATGAAATTAAAAGACGCTTACTCCTTGGAAGAAAAGTTATGACCAACCTAGATAGCATGTTGAAAAGCAGAGATATTACTTTGCCAACAAAGGTCCATCTAGTCAAGGCTATGGTTTTTCCAGCGGTCATGTATGGATGTGAGAGTTGGACTGTGAAGAAGGCTGAGCGCCAAAGAATTGATGCTTTTGAACTGTGGTGTTGGAGAAGACTCTTGAGAGTCCCTTGGACTGCAAGGAGATCCAACCAGTCCATTCTGAAGGAGATCAGCCCCTGGATTTCTTTGGAGAGAATGATGCTAAAGCTGAAAATCCAGTATTTTGGCCACCTCGTGCAAAGAGTTGACTCATTGGAAAAGATTCTGATGCTGAGAGGGATTGGGGGCAGGAGGAGAAGGGGATGACCGAGGATGAGATGGCTGGATGGCATCACTGACTTGATGGACGAGCATCTGAGTGAACTCTGGGAGTTGGTGATGGACAGGGAGGCCTGGCGTGCTGCGATTCATGGGGTCGCAAAAGTCAGACACGACTAAGCGACTGAACTGAACTGAACTGAAGCAGTGACATTACTGATATGATTGTAGTAGTTCAGTTCACTTAAGTCACTCAGTCCAGTCTGACTCTTTGTGACCCCATGTACTGCAGCCCGCCAGGCTTCCGTGTCCGTCACCAACTCCCAGAGCTTGCTCAAATTCATCTCCATCAAGTCGGTGTTGTCATTCAGCCATGTTATCCTCTATCGTCCCCTTCTTGTCCAGCCTTCAGTCTTTCCCAGCATCAGGGGTCTTTCCAATGAGTCGGTTTTTCGCATCAGGTGGCCAGTCTTGGAACTTCCGCTTTAGCATCTGTCCTTCCAGTGAATATTCAGGATTGATTTCCTTTAGGATTGACTGGATTTTTTTCCCTTGCCATCCAAGGGACTCTCAAGAGTCTTCTCCAACACCACAGTTCAAAGCATCAAAATTCTTTGGCACTCAGCTTTCTTTATGGTCCATTTCTCACACCCAGACATGACTACTGGAAAAACCACAGTTTTAACCAGACAGAACTTTGTTGGCAAAGTATGCCTCTGCTTTTTAATATGCTATCTAGGTTTGTCATAGGTTTTCTTCCAAGGAGCAAATATCTTTTAATTTCATGGCTGTGATCACCATTTGCAGTGATTTTGGAGCCCAAGAAAATAAAGTCTGTCACTGTTGCCACTGCTTCCCCATCTATTTGCCATGAAGTGATGGGACTGGTTGCCATGAACTTAGTTTTTTTGATGTCAATTTTTAAGCCAGCTGTTTCACTCTCCTTTTTCACTTTCATCAAGAAGCTCTTTAGTTCCTCTTTGCTTTCTGCCATAAGGGTGGTCATCCACTTATCTGAGATTGGTGATATTTTTCCTGGCAAACTTGATTCCAGTTTGTGCTTCATCCATCCCAGCATTTCACATGATGTACTCTGCATATAAGTTAAATAAGCAGGGTGACAATATACAGCCTTGATGTTCTCCTTTCCCAATTTGGAACCTGTCTGTTGTTCCACGTACGATTCTAAGTGTTGCTTCTTGACCTGAACACAGATTTCTCAGGAGGCAGGTAAGGTGGTCTGGTAGTCCTATCTCTTTAAGAATTTTCTACAGTTTGTTGTGATCCACACAAAGGTTTTAGTGTAGTCAATAAAGCAGAAATATGTGTTTTTCTGGAATTCTGTTGTTTTTTCAGTGATCCAGCTGATGGTGGCAATTTGATCTTTGTTTTTTCTACTTTTTCTAAATCTAGCTTGAACATCTGGAATTTCTCACTTCACGTACCGTTGAAGCTTGGAGAATTTTGAGCATTACTTTGCTAGCATGTGAGATGAGTGCAATTGTGTGGTAGTTCGAACATTCTTTGGCATTGGCCTTTCTTTGGGATTTGAATGAAAACTGACCTTTTCCTGTCCTGTGGCCACTAATGAGATTTCCAAATTTGCTGGCATATTGAGTGCAGCACTTTCACAGCATCATCTTTCAGATTAGAGAAGGAAAAAAAGCAGAATGGAATTTTTCTACATTGCAGATTGTTCTGACTCACAATGCTAGGTAAAATTTATTCCATTTTTATTTAATGAATCTTGTCCAATCCCACTGTTAAAGATACCAAGCATATGCTGATAATTAAATAAGCATTTTTATAATTTTGCCTTGAAGTACTAAATAAGGGTTAAAGAAATTTATAATGCCATCCCTTTGGAATCCAATGGTTTACCTACAGTGGTTCAATCTGTAAATGACTGAATCTGAAAAAGAAAGACAAATCAATAATAATTTGAGAAGCCTTCCTAGTATACTGTAAGAACTTTAACAAAAGTATTTTTGTAAACATTATTTGAAATTCACTATTTGAAATTTTACTGCATACAGTGTTGCAAAGTACATTAGTTTGGTAGTTAT
This sequence comes from Oryx dammah, assembly GCF_014754425.2. NCBI lineage: Eukaryota > Metazoa > Chordata > Mammalia > Artiodactyla > Bovidae > Oryx > Oryx dammah. The sequence continues at coordinate 41,975,014 of NW_024070202.1, read as the reverse complement.
TTTATTGTCTTATATTTAATATATAAATACTAATATAATATTTATATAAATTTGTATACATTCAAATGATATATATATAATATTTATAAAAATGAGAAAAATCTGAAAATTTAGAAGATAAAAGAGATAAAACTATCCACTAAATTATTTCTAAGCATTCTTCCTGAAAATAATGATTACTGTGACTACTTTCTGACTGTTAAATTTCTGGAAATTTTTTCTCCAAGGATTTCTGAGGTAGCTAAAAATGCAAGATAAATGCCGATGGCAGGAATTCTTGGTCTGCATTTTCTCCCATCTTAATTTTAGATTCTGTGGCCTATTGGTCAGTGTTGCTGGTTTCTCTGTAATTATTTGTTTTGTCTGAAATATAAATATTAATAAATGTAAATAAACTCTCATGTAATATTAATGTATCTAAAAATCCTCAAGGAAGTATGTTTTAAAAAGGAGATTCCTAAGTACCATCCTTAGAGATTTAATGCTGTATGTCTGGAGGCACTCAAGGAATCTGCATTTTAATACGTACCCCAGGTGATTTTGGTTTGTTGTTGTTCAGTCGCTCAGTTCAAAAGTATCAATTCTTCGGTGTTCAGCTTTCTTTCTTTTTTCTTTTTTTATTTATTATTATTATTATTATTATTTTTACTTTACAGTATTGTATTGGTTTTGCCATACATCAACATGAATCTGCCACGGGTGTACACACGTTCCCAATCCTGAACCTCCCTCCCACCTCCCCCCCACACACCATCCCTCCGGATCATCCCAGTGCACCAGCCCCAAGCATCCTGCACCCTGCATCGAAACTAGACTGGCGATTCATTTCTTATATGATATTATACATGTTTCAATGCCATTCTGTCAAATCATCCCACCCTCTTCCTCTCCCACAGAGTCCAAAAGACTATTCTATACATCTGTGTCTCTTTTGCTCTCTCGCATACAGGGTTATTGTTACTATCTTTCTAAATTCTATATATATGCATTAGTATACTGTAGTTTCATCCACCTCATTAGAACGGATTCAAATGTATTCTTTTTAATGGCTGAGTAATACTCCATTGTGTATATGTACCACAGCTTTCTTATCCATTCATCTGCTGATGGACATCTAGGCTGTTTCCATGTCCTGGCTATTATAAACAGTGCTGCGATGAACATTGGGGTACATGTGTCTCTTTCAATTCTGGTTTCCTCGGTGTGTATGCCCAGCAGTGGGATTGCTGGGTCATAAGGCAGTTCTATTGCCAGTTTTTTAAGGAATCTCCACACTATTATCCATAATGGCTGTACTAGTTTGCTTTATGGTCCAGTTCTCACACTCATACACAACTACTGGCTTCCTTGATAGCTCAGTTGGTAAAGAATCCATCTGCAATGCATGAGACCCCAGTTCGATTCCTGGGTTGGAAAGATCTGCTGGAGAAGGGATGGGCTACCCACTCTGGTATTCTTGGGCTTCCTTTGTGGCTCAGCTGGTCAAGAATCCGCCCACAATGCAGAAGACCTGGGTTTGATCCCTGGGTTGGGAAGATCCCCTGCAGAAGGGAAAGGCTACTCACTCCAGTATTCTGGCCTGGAGAATTCCGGGTCCTGTATAGTCCATGGGGTCACAAAGAGTTAGACATGACTGAGCAGCTTTCACTTCACTTCATTTCACTGGAAAAACCATGGCTATGATTATAAGGATCAGCTATAATAATGTCTCTGCTTTTTAATATGCTGTCTAGGTTTGCCATAGCTTTTCTTCCAAGGAGCAAGTGTCTTTTAATTTCATGGCTGAAGTCACCATCTGCAGTGATTTTAGAGCTCCAAAAAGTAAAGTCTGCCACAGTTTCCATTCCCCCCCACCCTGCATCTATTTGCCATGAAGTGATATGATCAGCTGCCATGATCTTAGTTTCTTGAATGTTGAATTTTAAGCCATATTTTTCATTTTCCTCTTTTACCTTCATCGAGAGGCTCTTTAGTTCCTCTTCACTTTCTGGCATAATGTTAGTGTCATCTGCATGTCTGAGGTTATTGATATTTCACCTGGCAATCTTGACCTGGCTTGTACTTCATCCAGCCCAGCATTTTGCATGATGTACTCGGCTTAGAAATTAAATAAGCAGGGTGACAATATACAGCCTTGACATGGTAGTGATAAAGAACCAGCATAACATAAGAGATGTGAGTTCGATCCCTAACTGGGAAGATCCTCTGGAGAGGACACGGCAACCTCTCCAGTAATCTCACCTGCAGAATCCTATGGACTGAGGAGCCTGGCAGGCTGCAGTCCACAGGGTTTCAAATAGTCAGACACAACTGAGGTAACTTAGCACACAGGTGATTGTGAGGTATGTCTACAGGCAAAACTTTAGGGATATTGCAGATTCTTAGTAATTATAAAAAAGAGTTGGGCAAATAAAATAAGTTAATAGTGATTCCCAGATTTTTGTAGTAGAGAAAATTTTTCTGTTCTTCAGTTAATAGAAATCTGAGCGTTTAGAACAGCTATGATTTTTGAGAGAAAGAGAAAGACTGTCACTGGTTTCCCTGGTAATTTGACTAGGGAGTCTGAGAGGAATATCAAAGGGCATAAAAGTTTAGTAGCAATCATTGATTTCTGAGTGGCATGTTAGCACTGGTGCAATTAGCCATTAATCTTAGTGGAGATCTGTGCCAGACACAGATCTCCTTTTCCACTTTATTACTACCTGTGCACATTCAGATCAGGAGCTGCACATACAACAGCTTGGATGGTGGAAAGGGAGTGGTGCAGTCGCTATGTAGAAAGCCAAGGCCATGAATAAGTATTGTCGATTGGTCAACCTTGTAATGCAAAAATTTGCATTACAGAACATTTTGAGGTATCAAGAGAAAAGAGTGAAGTCTTTGAAGGCAACTGAAATTTGAATCAAATGTGGTTTTATCTGTTATTAGCACTCTTGACTTTAGACTATTTAATCTCAAAGTCTCAATTCACTTGTATAATGGGGGGAAATATGCTTTTCAATTAATATTGTTGTGAAGATCAAAACAGGTTAAAAAACAAAATAAAAATTCTTAGCAGAGTGCCTGAATAAAATGTATGCATGCATAGATTTGTTTTCATTTCCTTGCCTAAATTTGTTTGCCATGACCATATTTTGAACCTTTTTTTTCTATCAATTTCAGTTTTTGTGTCTAAATAGCTTCCTTTTGTTTAGTTGCTAACTCATGTCTAACCCTTTTGCTAACCCATGGACTGTAGTAGCCCACCAGACTTCTTCCATCTAGGGGATTTCTCAAGCAAGAATACTGGAGTGGGTTGCCATCTCCTTCTCCAATCTTCTTTCAGTTCAGTTCAGTTCAGTCACTCAGTTGTGTCTGACTCTTTGCGACCCCATGAATTGCAGCACACCAGGCCTCCCTGTCCATCACCAACTCCCAGAGTTCACTCAAACTCATGTCCATCGAGTCAGTGATGCCATCCAGCCATCTCATCCTCTGTCATCCCCTTCTTCTCCTGCCCCCAATCCCTCCCAGCATCAGTCTTTTCCAGTGAGTCAACTCTTCCAATGAGGTGACCAACGTATTAGAGTTTCAGCTTTAGCATCAGTCCTTCCAATGAACACCCAGGACTGATCTTCTTTAGAAAGGACCGGTTGGATCTCCTTGCAGTCCAAGGGACTCTCAAGAGTGTTCTCCAACACCACAGTTCAAAAGCATCAATTCTTTGGCGCTCAGCCTTCTTCACAGTCCAATTCTCACATCCATACATGACCACTGGAAAAACCATAGCCTTGACTAGATGGACTTTTGTTGGCAAAGTAATATCTCTGCCTTTGAATATGCTATCTAGGTTGGTCATAACTTTCCTTCCAAGGAGTAAACGTCTTTTAATTTCATGGCTGCAATCACCATCTGCAGTGATTTTAGAACCCCCCAAAATAAAGTCTGACACTGTTTCCACTGTTTCCCCATCTATTTCCCATGACGTGATGGGACCAGATGCCATGATCTTCATTTTCTGAATGTTGAGCTTTAAGCCAACTTTTTCACTCTCCTCTTTCACTTTCATCAAGAGGCTTTTTAGTTCCTCTTCACTTTCTGCCATAAGGGTGGTGTCATCTGCATATCTGAGGTTTATTAGTTCCATTCAAAAAACCAAATATTTGTAGTTTTCACAAAGTGTTAGGGAATGAGAAGAATATGAAAGAAAGTTGAACTGTAATCTGTTACGAAAAAGAGGATTTTTGATACTTATTTTATTAAACTGCTTATTTCTTTTCTTTTGACCACTTTTGAAACAAATGTTCTAATAAACCCAGATATCTTTTACAACTATTGAGTATTATTCATTTAACTTGGATTTTATTAGAAAATTACACCACACAAATATAATTTTACAATTTTTGCTATGGAACATATATTTACATTTTATTATTAAATAAACAATATTTTAGATATACATGATTTTGTAAGATGAAGTTCCATTATCCCAGCATCAATTTTATTTTTAGACTTTTCACTTAGAATTTTTCTTCAGTTTTGAGTAAGTTAGATCTCTCTTTTTTCAAATATTAATGTGCTTTGTGTAGATGGTCTTATTCTCCTAAATGTTGCTCAGGTATAGTTCATAAGCACTATAGAGTTTGATCCCTGGTCAGAAAGATCCCCTGAAGAAGGAAATGGCAATCTATTCCAGTATTCTTGCCAGGTAAATCTCATTGACAGAGGAGCCTGGCAGGCTTCAGTCCATGGGGTCACAAAAGATTCAGAAACAATGATTAAATAACAACAATGAGAGGGAATGATGCAAATAACTACCCAGTAGCCTTACATACTCAGAGAAGGCAATGGCAACTCGCTCCCGTACTCTTCCCTGGAAAATCCCATGGACGGAGGAGCCTTGGCAGGCTGCTGTCCATAGGTTTGTGAAGAGTCGGATAGGACTGAGAGACTTCACTTTCACTTTTCACTTTCCTGCATTGGAGAAGGAAATGGCAACCCACTCCAGTGTTCTTGCCTGGAGAATCCCAGGGATGGCGGAACCTGGTGGGCTACCGTCTATGCGGTCGCACAGAGTCGGACATGACTGAAGTGACTTAGCAGCAGCAGCCTTACATACTAGGTATTTCAGGTTAAAAAATTAAATTGTTGTTAGAAGAATTTTATTCTGTGAAAGTTAAACTTTAGTAGCAACCATAACTTAAGAAACAAAGTGTGAGGTGTAGTGAGTTTATCTTACATCCTTTTTGAGTGAATTTGGTTACTGATACGGAGAAAGGCTTTCTTCTGAAGACAGTTTGTTTCTCAAGTTGTCCTGTAAAATTTTCTCCACATTAATTTTTAGTATATACTTAATATAATGGAGACTTTAAAAGATAACCACCTATATGTTGAAATGTTAAACACATCAGGTATTAATGTACAAGTACAATTATAAACTGGCTTGAAGGTCTGAAATTCCATTTTAACTGTTTAAAGTGGTTTAATTACTCAATCTAAAAGAAAGCATATTTTAAGTTAGCATATTTATTAGAATTTTCTAAAGTCAAAATCTATAGTAAAAAGAGGTCAATTACATGACTGAAATGGTAATTATTTATTCTACCTTTAGAATACATGCAATAACAGAATACCTGTGAGTGAAATTTTAAATTCCCAAGTTTTAAAGTACCAAGGAAGGAAAGAAACAAAATTTAAATATAGCAATTTAAAGTATAAAATCAGAGCATACAGAAAATCAGAGGTAAGCTGTGGTCTTATAAAAATATCTCTAGCTTTTTTTAATCTGGGAGCAATTTTTTTTTATTGTGTATCATCTTATCAATTGTAAGCTGTTCACAGACTCTTAGGATTCTACATTTCATCTTCTGTGATTGGCTAGTATTTATGTAAAATACACAAAAGGACAAAAAGATCAACATTGGTTGACTAATTGCTGTATGTGTCTCACCACCCCCTACCCATTTATCTACCAAGCCCGCCTATGACAGGCTGTTGACTACGACTGCTTGTCCGAAATCTGATTCTGTTGCTATGATTGCTCACAGTGTCTGGTGACCCCAATGTGATTCCTGGCTCTGATTCCAACTCTGAGCTGGCTTTGACCTGCTGGCAGGGACTTCCCACAACACCTGAGCCCTGCTTGTGCCAATATATCTGACATGTCTGGAGCCAGCTTCTGGCTGGTGAATTTGCCACTCAAATAGCAGAGTTTTGTACACATTAGGAAATGAAACACAGAACTTGCCAGCAGTGTTGTTTCACTCAAACAAAATATTTTTTTTTAAAAAAGTATGAGTGAAATTTGGGTAGAAGACCCAAGTGGGTCAAAGACCTTGTCTGAATAATCACTTCTTTTAAGCAAAGAGATATATAAATTTATTTTATTTGTAGTCTATATCATAAATTCTCTGGTCTCTAAGTTTAAAAAATATTCATAGTGAAAGGCATTAAATTTAAAAATACTATCAAAATGATGCTTTCCTTTTTTCTCAATTCAAGTCATCAGCTTCTAAAAGATATACACATAATTTGTCAGGCTATTAAGAAGTAATGTACTCCTTGGTCATCTTATGAACTGTCTGGTGACAAGAAATAGTAAAAGTTAAAATAATTATTTTTGTGAAATATTTTCCATCAAATTTATTCTTAGAATACCATGGTGTGTGTGTGTGTGGGGGGGTGCGTTTTCTCCTTTTAATCAGGAAAATAATCTCTTTTAGAACAAATGTGTCTATATGTGATTTGTTAATAGCTAGTTAAATTAATAACAAATATTTTACCATATGTGTTCATTTTCATATTTGTACACATAAGAGTATGTATACTTAGTCGATTCTGCTGTATCTTATATAATATTTATATAAGACTTTTAGGCAAATTTAAACTATAATATAGTTCACCTAATGCACAAAATGTAGTACTTGACTAAAAATCATTTTTGAAAAGAAAAATGAAAAGATTTACCATTCTTTCCTGAACCTAAAGGTGACATTATAAAAATACTTACATGTGTTAATTAATGGGAAAACAGAATAAACCAAAAGAATGTAGGTGTTATCTAAAGTAGTTAACTACTTTCAAGTAAACTTCAGAGAATATTGCACATACCTACATTTTCTTCATTTTAAGAATACGAACTTTAACTCAGTCAAATGAACATAAGACCTCAAGGATATCATTTTAGTGTCACTTAATGTCAATCCAATACATAAAAGCCAGTGCTCTAAATATTCTAACCCATTCAAGCAAAAATCATTCAGCAAAGTAGTAAAAGGCAATGTCGTTGTACTATAAAGTTATTTCAAACTAACAGCTCTCTCATGGTTAGTCATGTGAATATCTAGAATAAATGAAAAAGTAATGAAATGGAAACATGTAAAGAAACAAAACTCTGTATATGTTTTTAATGTGTACAAATAATAGTGAAATTGTAAATAGTACAGGCTGCTAACGAAGTCAACAGGAATAATTTTTAGTTGGTAAATAAGTAGTCCCAACATAAAATTAATTTCTTCTGGTTTTTCTTTTATTTTAAATTTTTCTCCTAGATCTGTTTTTGTGGAAAGAAGATGAGTGACTCTACTGAACATCTGTAATACCCAGCTGCACACTGGCATTCCAGTAAGATTTGATTGATGATGTACTTGAATATAGATTTCCAAATAAGGCCCAAGGCCAGTTTCCCCTCATTTCGACAATAAAACACTGTAATTCTTAATATCAAGTGTTTACTGGAATGGAGAAAAAGAAAGACATTTCTAGCAACATGCAGAGAATGAGAACTGGTAAATTAATCAGTGTTACTACCCACCCATAGGTCCCAAAGCTTATAAAAGATATTCCACCCAGAAAATCATAGCTACTCATTAGTGCAGAAAAATTGCCTTAATACAGCCTGTGTGGTTATGCTGGTGCTGTCAATTGGATGTCAATTGGATACTCTTTTAAAAGTTCTATTTTGTCAATTAATCCCATGTGGTTTTTCTTTTCTTGGAAATTTAGATTCTCCCTTTATTAAATTTAGAAATACATGTTAAGACATAAGAATGTAGCATGCTTTGATTAGAAACTCCTAAAACAGTGCATCAAAAATGCTATGGTCTAGAAATGTTTATGAGTCTAAGAGCTGCTGTAGAGTAGCAAGCAGATTTTTTTTTTCAACAGGGCCTAAAATCTGGACATTTGTCTACATTAAAAAAAAGATAAAAACCTTGTGAATTTTATCTTCAGATTTAGGTTCTTAAGAAAAATTTGGAAGAGTGGCTAAATTTTACCATGAGGACATTCATATCTTGGTTGTCATTGACAGATATAGAAAGGTAAAGTCCCTGTTAACTTCCTGGAGTCACTAACATTTTCAGAAATTTGCCTTTATACTGGTTATGAGAAGGTTATTTTCCTGTCAAAGCAGCAAAATCTCTCTACATAATGTTTTTTCAAAAATCAGTTTATTTGATCTGTTATTTATTTGACAGGAGAAAAAGGATTTTCTTAATTTATAAATATATTTGTGTTAAAAATGGCCCATATTCATCATTATTTTGATTTGTTATTCTGATAATATCTAAATACCTCTTAATTCTCATAAATGACTCATTTTTTTCTTGTGTGTTCTCATAGTAATTTCCTTTCTTAGACATATTTTGCTGTACTTATTTCTAGCTTACCTTACTTTTTTATGCTGTTTTATAATAATATAAATTTATAGTGCATTGAACAAAATTATTTTAAAAATTATTTAAAATCATCATCACAATCATATAAATTATACAGGATTAGAATATTTTTTCAAATTAGCTCCATAAATAAAGGCATAACTCCAAGCTTAGAGATTTTTCCATGTTGACTTTCACTATTGCTGATTTCCAAAGCATGCTTCCTATTCCTTTTTACTCACTTACAGTATATGATTTTACTGAATATAGATGGAAATTATCTTATATCATCAAATTTGATCTTAGAAACTAAATATCAAACTTTTCATGAAATTAGAATCTAAGAATCTTTGTTCAGAAATATAAATATACATAAACTTTAAATTATAGCACATACATTATTGTTGTTATTTAGTTGCTAAGTCATGTCTGACTCTTTTTGAGCCCATGGACCACAGCCTGACAGGCTTCTCTGTTCATGGGATTTCCCAGACAAGATTACTGATGTAGGTTGCCATTTCCTTCTCCAGGGAATCTTCTCCACCCAGGGATCCAACCTGCATCTCCGGCACTGGCAGGTGAATTCTTTACCACTGAACCATCAAGGAAGACCACATTTATTATCACCATTATTAAAAAGTGGGGGATAAATTCTGGGATCATTCAATTCTCTTCAAATTCTCACTGGTAATATGAATTAGACTGTAAGGGGAAAGCATAAAATGCCAACAATTACTTAAGCAAAGTAAAGCTGAAACACAAAATCCTACTATGCTCTACAAGATAAAGATACTGAACAAAATAATTACAGTAATATGCACTCATAAATATGGGACATTTATAAAGTCTTTGAGAATTCAGAAAAGCATATAGAATGAAAGTGAATAATGCTAAAGCTTACACATAACTAACTCATTTGGTATTTCAATAAAATATTGGTTTTTAAAAGTAACAACAGTAATGAATTAAGGTGACTAATATAAAGTAAAATAAGTAAACCAACTAATATTTGCTGAATTTATTTTTGATGAAGCTATTCTAGCATTCTCATAAAACAAGTAAAACAAAAACTTGTCCAGAATAATAGAATTGGACATTAAATAAGAAAACAGAAATCTGTTTAATAGTGAGAACAAATTTTTATGTTAAGTAAAGTTTAAAAAGAAAAAAAGATCAGTTGCTGAGTTAGAATATTTTCTACTCTTGCACTTGAAAAATGCCAGGATTATTTTATTGCAATTACTTTTTATAGGCCTATTGCTTTCACATTTCAGTTGTCATGATAATGTTAATTGTATAGCATCCGTCATAAATTTAAAAGGGCAAACACCATGGTCCATTTGAAAAGGAGAATTTGATAATTTACAGGGAAAAATAAAGCACTATAAACTTCAAGTATATTCAAGCCTGAAGCAGCATTCTTTACCCCTTTAATCATGAAAATGTCTTGTTTATTCTTTAAGCCTGAGACAATGAAAATATAGAATTTTGTGTTGTTTTCAATTAAGCTTTCAAAGTTATTAAATGCAGCTTCATTTTTTAAATATTGATAAATAATTATAAAAAATTAAAATATCTTACATTTGCAATTATTAACTTTTGATATGTTTTAAAAGTATCTGTGGATGGATTGTTCATACAGCAGTAAATTTTACTTTCTGATTCAAAAAAGCATCAAAAAGTTGGAATTTGAATTGTAGACTACATCAATCAAAACAACAAAGGAAATTGATTTATTAGCAATAACATTTCATAATAATATTATTTTTCTTTTTGTCTTAATCCTACTGAGTGCCAAGATCTACTATCAGAAAGAGTATTGAACCATTAATAAATGTTTGCCAATGAGATAATTTATATGTGCAGAGCCATCAGAATCTAAAACAAGTCTGAGGGAGGAAGGGGAGGGGAGGCAAGAGAAAGAGGAGAAAGAATAAGAGAAAAAGAAGAGGAGGATAACACTTTCATTCATTTGTAAAGATAATTATGAAGTATGTTTAAATAGTGGCATGGATGTAACTACTGGGGCTTCCCCAGTGGCTGGCTCAGGCAGTAAAGAACCTGCCTATAATGCAGGTGACCCAGGTTTGACTGGCAAGGATGTAACTATAATGAACAACAAACTATTTTACCATTATTATTTATTAAATTAACCCAATCATCAATCTTTTAAATTTGTTTTTATTTTATTAATAATTATAAATAATTAACTTTTATTTAACCAGTAACCTATAAACTAAAGAGCAAACTTAAATCTGAAGATATTAGTTAAAACAAGAGGAGTTATTTTTTATCAGCAATTGGATGAATGACTTGTCTTTTTTTGTTCTGAACTTTGGCTGCTTTCCACAATGCTCACCAAAACCAATACAGAATTGTAAAGTAAAAAAAAAACAAAAAAAAAACAAAAAAAAAAAACTGGGAAAAATTATGCTGAAAACAAAATTAGCCAGTGGTAAGAGTGAAGAGATCACTTAAAATTTTTTTTTAATTAAATATCTTAGATATTTGGGTTATGTTCTAAACATATCTGAGAGATACAGTTCTCTCCATTGGCCCATTTTTTAGTCTGTATTTGGATGATTTCTTACCACCTCACATTCAGAATTCCTACATCAAATAAAGTTATAATTTAGATTCTCTGGCTACAGTGTACCCATCCCACTTTTAAGCATAAGTATAGAACCATTGAAATGTTTAACTTGCATCATACTCGCTTGGGAAAAAAGGTCTTGTCATAGAGAGCTGGTACCTAGTATCATAACATGATTTTTTTCCTTTTTCTCCATGGAAAATGTCCTCAACTTCATGGTGTTTTAACATAACATTTTAAATAATAATCAATAGAAACAAATCTGAGATAAGTAGTTACTATTTTCTTTTGAAATGTATCAATAATAACTTTCTTTCAGCTTTTATTTCTCTTTTTCATTCTCCAGGATAATTAAGAACAAACTATTTCTAAATGTTCTATAATACATTTAAGTAGGAAGTATGCTACTAAGTGCCAAATAATGTATGCATTTCATATACATTTGCTTCCACAATAATTGCCTTGGAAATGATTTATAAATGCAAAAGAAGGGATGAAGTCAACTGTACCACAGCATGTCCAAGTTACACTTGTCCAGCATCACTATCTTCTCTCCTTTCCTATTATCTTTGCACCCCCTTCCTTTTTTTCATTTGGTTCATTAAATACAATATTTTCCTCTCATCTCCTCCTTTCTGTGTTATATAGGTCATTAAAAAGTCTTGCTCTCTTACTAAATTTCAGCTTCAGGTGTCACCTGAATCCCTATGTGACAAATACCTCAAATTCACAAATTTTAACATATAATCTCTTGGGTAGTGTTTGAAATGGTGGGGAAAGACAGAAAATACTCTTTTTTCACTGCTCTTTACTTTTACCAGGTCACCATCAACAGCTTTGATCAAGCTGTCCTTGCTTACCGTAATATTTAATTACTTTTTGAAATCCAAAGATCTTGTATTAAAAAAAAATAGTTCTTACCATCTCTATATCATTTTTTTCATTCCTTGAAATACGTGAACTACTTTCTAAGTAGAGGTATTTTTGGTATGACTAAAATATGCCAGCAAATTTGGAAAACTCAGCAGTGGCCACAGGACAGGAAAAGGTCAGTTTTCATTCCAATCCCAAAGAAAGGCAATGCCAAAGAATGCTCAAACTACTGCACAATTGTACTCATCTCACATGCTAGTAAAGTAACGCCCAAAATTCTCCAAGCCAGGCTTCAGCAATACGTGAACCGTGAACTTCCTGATGTTCAAGTTGGTTTTAGAAAAAGCAGAGGGACCAGAGATCAAATGGCAAACATCCGCTAGATCATGGAAAAAGCAAGAGAGTTCCAGAAAAACATCTATTTCTGCTTTATTGACTATGCCAAAGCCTTTGACTGTGCGGATCACAATAAACTGTGGAAAATTCTGAGAGATGGGAATACTAGACCACCTGACCTGCCTCTTGAGAAATCTGTATGCAGGTCAGGAAGCAACAGTTAGAACTGGACATGGAACAACAGACTGGTTCCAAATAGGAAAGGGAGTATGTCAAGGCTGTATATTGTCACCCTGCTTATTTAACTTCTATGCAGAGTACATCATGAGAAACGCTGGACTGGAAGAAACACAAGCTGGAATCTAGATTTGCCAGGAGAAATATCAATCACCTCAGATATGCAGATGACACCACCCTTATGGCAGAAAGTGAAGAGGAACTAAAAAGCCTCTTGATGAAAGTGAAAGTGGAGAGTGAAAAAGTTGGCCTAAAGCTCAACATTCAGAAAACAAAGATCATGGCATCCGGTCCCATCACTTCATGGGAAATAGATGGGGAAAAAGTGGAAACAGTGTCAGACTTTATTTTGGGGGCTCCAAAATCACTGCAGATTGTGGTTGCAGCCATGAAATTAAAAGATGCTTACTCCTTGGAAGAAAAGTTATGACCAACCTAGATAGTATATTCAAAAGCAGAGACATTACTTTACCAACTAAGGTCCGTCTAGTCAAGGCTATGGTTTTTCCAGTGGTCATGTATGGATGTGAGAGTTGGACTGTGAAGAAGGCTGAGCACCAAAGAATTGATGCTTTTGAACTGTGGTGTTGGAGAAGACTCTTGAGAGTCCCTTGGACTGCAAGGAGATCCAACCAGTCCATTCAGAAGGAGATCAGCCCTGGGATTTCTTTGGAAAGAATGATGCTAAAGCTGAAACTCCAGTACTTTGGCCACCTCATGCGAAGAGTTGACTCATTGGAAAAGACTCTGATGCTGGGAGGGATTGGGGGCAGGAGGAGAAGGGACGACAGAGGATGAGATGGCTGGATGGCACCACTGACTCGATGGACGTGAGTCTGAGTGAACTCCGGGAGTAGGTGATGGACAGGGAGGACTGGCATGCTGCGATTCATGAGGTCGCAAAGAGTTGGACACGACTGAGCGACTGAACTGAACTGATAACTCAGAAATAGAACCTGCATTATGCATTGTATCTTAGGTAAAGAAAGTAACTGGTATTTGGCTCTAGCCAAATTTTCTGTCTTTACTTTTATATTCTATTATCCAGAAAGAAATCAAATCTTTGTCAAGAAACACATTTGGTGGGTATCAGTATCTTAAAATGAACCTGCATGCAAGCTGTTCAGAAGTTTCAAGCCTATCCATTAATGCCTTCCCCAAAGCTCGAGTCAGTCACAATCTATAGAATTACATTAAATAGTCTTAGTACTGGGACTGCTCATTCACAGGCAAAAAAAAAAAAAAAAAAAGTTGCAATTATTGTTCATTTGCCTATGAATAAGGAATTGGAAACAGCTTAGTGTGCTACAAGAAACAGAGATTTTTAGATATTGGTCAGTAACTAATTGTACAATAGGGCTTATGTCACTTAACTTCTTTGACCCTCCTTTTCTTTTTTTGCAAAATTAGAGATATTCTTGTTGACTAAAATATATGATGTTAAAATTTTAGAAATAAAATTTTGTTTCTGTTTCTTCCATAACAATTTGAAATATGCTAAGGCTGAGGGAAAATCTTTTTTTGTTAAAAACACACTAACCACTGTCACAACTCACTCTTCCAATGACCCATCAAAACTGCTATAAAACCTAGTTTGTATTAGTAGTTTTCTCTAGATTTGGGACATTTTGTTTCTGACCATAACTGATTGTATCATGGAGGATAGCTAACCCAAAAGCAGTGGTCCCCGTGACCTGAGGAGAAAAGATTAACCAAATGGATTGATTTTGTCTAAGAACATAGCAAAAGAATGGCAAATAATTGCTGAAACTGAAAGGATTACTTTCTCAGTAATGGTAAAGAGTAAGGAAATGTTTGGACCCAAATTAAATTTATCAAGAAATCCCAAATATGAATAAGACTGGGAAGCAACAACTATGATAGATAAACCAATGAGATATAGAGATGATTTTCAAGTTATATATTGTTTACTGACCTACTCTAAATATAATTACTTGAAAAGTAGCAACCTATGGTCTGTCCTTAAAAGTTTAACATATAAATGCCATCATATCCAGAGTTTTGCCATCAGATTCATTTCTGAAAATGTGTATGTCCTGCTGGGTATCACAGAAAACATAATTACTGCAGGCTGCATTTCTCAGGCTCCATGTCAGCTATTTTCCGTCTGGGTTTGGTCAGTAGCAGGCCCTGGCAAGGCAGTAGACAGCAAGAGAAAGGAAGAATCCAGGGTATGTGTCTCCCTCCCTATCAGAAGTAGAGTCTTCAACAATAGCTGTTCTTCCAAATCTCCATCTCCTTCCTTGGTTCTACCTTCCCCGAGCTGATTTTGATCCCTGAGCTCTGGTGGTACTACCTCTTCCCCTTGTCACTCAGACCTGGGGGCAATAGTGGTTTTCTGCTTCTTAATCTCTGAGTCACCTTACAGATTTTCTGTTGTGTGTCTCAGTTCTTATCTGTGTAATTAGTTCCCTGTACCAAGCAATCTCTGATTATTATCTGAGAGTGGTTTTCTTGGTTGGACTCTTCACAGGATGTGAAGTCCTAGAGATGACAATATTTAATATTGCACATGCTTTCCTTACAGCTATTTATTGCATAAATTGTCTCTCCTTATTAAGTTTTTCAAGTAAATGTGAGATGGGCAGAGATGATGAGACTTCAGTTGGTATAATTTTTCTTCTAATTTATTTGTCTGAAAACTGCCAGAAGGGAAGATCTACCAAATACCCATTTGTTATAATGTCAGTCTGAGAAAACAAAGAAATTAAATCTCTTGACAGGAAAAGTAGTGGGATTTTTGGATACCAACTTCTGAGTAATGATAAAATAAGTAAAAAAAAAAAAAAAGCAAATGGCTAGTGGGACAACTGTATCATAAGATGCCAACTTTTAAGTTTTCCTCAGTGCTCAACTTAACAATGTTGAATATAGTGTGTTTATTGAACAGCTAGTCTTGGGCAAATATTGTGCTAAGCCTAAGGTAGGATAATGAATAAGGCACAAAACTTGCCCTAGAGGACTTCCCTTCAGGAATGAATAGGTGAATAAATAAATAAATAAAAGTAGGTAACTTGGAGGAAAGATAATCACTTAAAAATATACAGATATTAGAAACAGAATCCCTTCTAGTAAGAGAATCATATGTGTAAACAAATAGATATTAAATACTAAGTATTTAGGACAAAATGGGGAAATATGCAAACTGTGGGTATAGATTAAGAGTGGAGTACTAAATCTTGCTGGGGGATGTGTAAAGGAGTTGACCACGGAAAGTTTTCTGCAGAGATAGTCAACTTGAGTAGGTCACGGGATTCCCAGATACCTTGTTAAAGCAATATCCTGAGTGTGTCTGTGAAGTGGTTCTGGAGTACTAGTATTTGAACAGTACACAGGGTAAAGTAAAGTGCTCTCCACAGTGTGGCAAGAATCCAATCTTTTGAGGGGCTGGGGGGAAAAAAATGATAGAGGTGGGGAGAATTCACTCTCTCTCCACTTGACTGATTGAGCCAGAACATTGTATACATCATCATTGGCTCTCCTGCTCCCAGATTTTCAAAATATTCCACCAGCTTTCCTGAGTCTTCAACTTGCAGATGGCAGATGGTAGTACTTCTCAACTTGCATAACCACATGAGCCAAGTCCTTATAATAAGGCCCCTTCATATATATATGAATGAGTGAATGTGCTTAGTCACTCAGTCGTGTCCAACTCTTTGAGACCTTGTGGACTGTAGCCTGCAAGGTTCCTCTGTCCATGGGATCCTCCAGGCAAGAATACTGGAGTGGGTTGCCATGCCACTCAGGGGATCTTCCCAACCCAGGGATCGAACCCAGGTCTCCTGTATTGCAGGCAGATTTTTTATTGACTGTGCCACCAGGGAACCCTGAATGAGTTAATGAATAGGTGGATAAGGGCTTCTCTGTCTATGGAATTCTCCAGGCCCAAATACTGGAGTGGATTGCTATTCTCTTCTCCAGGGGATCTTCCTGACTCAGAGATTAAACCTGGGTTTCCTACATCGGAAGCAGATTTTTTACCATTTGAGCCACCAGGGAAGCCCCAAATAATAAGTTCAGTTCAGTTTAGTTCAGTCACTCAGTCATGTCCTACTCTTTGTGACCCCATGGACTGCAGCACACCAGGCCTCCCTGTCCATCACCAACTCCTGGACATTACTCAAACTTATGTCCGTTGAGTCAGTGATGCCATCCAACTATCTCATCCTCTGTTGTCCCCATCTCCTCCACCTTCAATCTTTCCCAGCATCAGGGTCTTTTCAAATGAGTCAGTTCTTTGCATCAAGTGGCCTAAGTATTGGAGTTTCAGCTTCAGCATCAGTCCTTCCAATGAATATTCAGGATTGAAATAATATAGTCCTGAAATAATAAGCAAAAGTAAATAAATTAAAGGAAAGGAGGATATTTAGAAACATAGAAATAGTAGAAACAGAATCAATAGGATCTATTATCTATATCTGCTTCTCTGAAGAATATCTAGGTAATATTTTGAAGACCAATGTCATTCCAAACCAAGAATCCTGTTAGAGAACTAGGTGGTAGCAAAATAGTGAACAGGTTTGTGAACCATTGTAATGAGACTGGAATTCAATGCATGCTGGAGAGTTCACTTAGGGTTATAAGATAAACATGATCAGACACATGATTTTGAGGAATATTAAGAAAGAAATATGGAACAAATGAGACTGGTGAAGAAACATGTAATTTAAACACACTTCTCTCTTTTTTCTTACTCAATCCTTTTTAAAAAATGTTATTGAAGTACAGTTGATTTACAATATTGTTTAATTTCTGCAGTATAGCAAAGTGACTGTTATATATATTGATTTTCATATTTTTTATTATGGTTTATCACAGGTTATTAAATGTGCAGGATATTCATGCTTATCCACCTAAATATGATAGTTTGCATATGCTAATCCCACATTTCCAATCTTTCCCTCTCCCACCTCTTCTCCTCCTTGGCAACGATAAGTCTGTTCTCCATAGTTAAACATATTTCTCTTAGTTCAGTTCAGTTCAGTCACTCAGTCATGTCCGACTCTTTGTGACACCATGAACCACAGCATGCCAGGCCTCCCTGTCCATCACCAACTCCCAGAGTCCACGCAAACCCATGTCCATTGAGTCAGTGATGCCATCCAACTATCTCATCTTCTGCCATACCTTTCTTCTCCTGCCTTCAATCTTTCCCAGCATCAGGGTCTTTTCCAATGAGTCAGCTCTTTGCATCAAGTGGCCAAATACTTCTCTTAACCTGAGGTTAAAGAGAACATGAACTAATGCAGTAGGGTTGGAAACTGGAAGTATTATAACAATGTGTTCTAGAAATACTTAAAAGGTAAAGTTGACATGGTTTTGTGACTATTTGAATATATTGCATTTGAGAATGAAGAAAAATACTATTTAGATGATATCAATTTAACACTACATAGATAATATTCTTGAATTAGAAATTGGACGGCTATTGAAAGATTATATAAATACAACATAGATGAAATTGTCTCCAGCTTTACCAAACTGTTAACTGAGGCAACAAAACAAATTAGTTAAAAGTAGGCATTCTGCATCCAGAGTTTGACTTTGAATTCAAGGTCTACCAGAAAGAGTATATGTTGAATAAATAAATGTATGAATAAGAAGGTAAATAAATAATTAGTTAAAAATAAAAAGTAGAAAACAAATTGGAGGAAAGATGGATATTTAGAGACTTATAGGTATTATAAATCTTAGTTAATATTTCTATAACTCAGTTTCTCTATCTCTGAAATGGGAATAGCAATAGGATCTACTTGCAAGGGTTGATAATATATTTTAAAAGATTGGAATAAGAGTATAACTAGACATTTGCATCATTATTATACCTAGAATGTTTTCACTTGATTGAATCTAATTGAATATTATTTCCAAGAAAGTAAGAATTTTTGTCTGTTGATAAAGAATCTGAAATGCCCAGAACAGTGCCTGGAAAATAGCAAATTCTCCATAAATATTTACTGAATAAATGAGAGAATACTTATAATAGGCACATATTATTGCTGTTTCTCTTCATAGTGCTTAATATATGGTATGCACTATTCCTAGCACTTTATATTACTCAGCATATTTAATCATCATAACAAACCTATGATACAGTTTTATTGTTCCCTTTTTGTAGATTAGAACACCAAGGCACAAACAGTTATTATTATTTATTGTATTAGCCAGTTTGAGGTGTTACAGCAAAACGCCATAGATTCAGTGGCTTGTAAACAAAAGAAATTGAACTCTCACAGTTCTTGATACTGGGAAATCCTAGATCAAGATACCAGCAGATCAATGGTGACAAGGATGGTCAACTTATGCTATGTCATCACTAGACTGTAGGGGCAACAGAGCTCTCTGGGTTCTCTTTTATAAGGGCACTAAGCTCATTCATAAAGGTTCTGCTTCATGATCTAATCACTTCCCAAGGGCCCCACCCATGATGCCATTACATGGAGGATGAGGTTTTAACATTTTCATTTCAGGAAGACACATTCAGTCAACAGCAGTTATCAAAGATCACACAAGGTGTAGGAGAACTTGAAAGCTAGAATCAAAGCTAGAATTTGAACTCAGACACTATGTCTCTAGAGTTTTATGCTTTTGTCCATAATACACTTGGCTCTAAGGACCAAAGAGATAGATAGTAATGGCAGTTCCCAAGTGGGATAGTGGTAAAGAATCCACCTGCCAATGCAAGAGACAAAGGAGACCTGTGTTTGATCCCTGGGTCACAAGGATTCCCTGGAGTAGGAAATGGGAACCCACTCCAGTATTCTTGCCTGAAAAATTCTGTGGACAGAGGAACCTGGCAGGCTACAGTCCATGGGGTTGCAGAGAGTTGGACACAACTAAGCACAGGACAGTCCCCAAGGAGAAGGTGTCTTTTATTTAGGCAGAGTAACTTTTTACTGAAGGATGAAGTAAATTCAAAATGATAGTCAGCAATCCTTTAATGATTTTCGAGTTGGAATATCTGTTTTTAACTTGAGAAAAAGAGCTGTCTTGGTTGTAGCTGATATTTGGGAACAGCAAAATCTCAGCATCCAGCTTTTGGCACTCATAAAAGCTTTGATGGGTCTAAATACAAACCTGTAAAAGATTCCTGGTATCCCCAAATTTATTCTATTATACTATGATTTCCCTTTTATTTCTTTTTTTAAATTTTTTTAAAATATAAATTTATTTATTATAATCGAGGTTAATTACTTTACAATATTGTATTGGTTTTGCCACACATCAACATGAATCCGCCACAGGTATACACGTGTTCCCCATCCTGAACCCCCTCCCTCCTCCTTCCCTGTACCATTCCTCTGGGTCATCTCAGTGCACCAGCCCCAAGCATCCAGTATCCTGCATTGAACCTAGATTGGTGATTCATTTTCTATATGATAGTATACATGTTTCAATGCCATTCTCCCAAATCATCCCACCCTCTCCCTCTCCCACAGAGCCCAAAAGACTGTTCTATACATCTGTATCTCTTTTGCTGTCTTGCATACAGGGTTATCATTACCATCTTTCTAAATTCCATATATATGCATTAGTATATTGTATTGGTGTTTTTCTTTCTGGCTTACTTCACTCTGTATAATAGGCTCCAGTTTCATCCACCTCGTTAGAACTGATTCAAATGTATTCTTTTTAATGACTGAGTAATACTCCATTGTGTATGTACCACAGCTTTCTTATCCATTCATCTGCTGATGGACATCTAGGTTGCTTCCATGTCCTGGCTATTATAAACAGTGCTGCTTTTTAAACACCATATTACTCTTGTTTGTACTGTATATGTACACCATATTACTCTATTTTGTACTGTATCCCAGTATTTTTGTGATTTCATCTTCTTACACTCCTTCCCTTCTCTTTATTCACTCTTTGACATTCAGACTTCACCTTTACTGTTGAGATTTGTTTTTATGTCTTCTTGAAATTGTTTTTATGATTTTCTTTTTTGTTTGCTTTTCTGTTGATTGACTCTTCATGAGAGAGATTATTTATAAACCCCTCACTGTCTCTTGGTACTGTCAAAAATTTCCCCATTATCTATCTATGGTACTTCTGAATCACCTTTTACAGTATTCCCTTGCATCAGAAAAATAGAATATCTTAAATTAATAGCCATACTTTAGATGAAAGGTACACTTTGACAGGTTTTTTTGAAACAAAAATGTACCATTCTTGTTTTACTGTAGTACCAGCTTCCAGGTCTGAAATTTCTACCAATAAGTTTGTTCCTCAAGAACCAACTATAAAAGTAAACTGATATCAACAGAATACTTTTTATTTTTTTTTACTTTATTTTACTTTACAATTCTGTATTGGTTTTGCCATACATTGACATGAATCCACCACAGGTGTTATATGCTTTAATTTTGGTCATCTAGCCAGGGTACTTTGGCAACCTCATGCGAAAAGTTGACTCATTGGAAAAGACTCTGATGCTGGGAAGGATTGGGGGCAGGAGGAGAAGGGGACGACAGAGGATGAGATGGCTGATGGCATCACAGACTCGAATGTGAGTCTGAGTGAACTCTGGGAGATGGTGATGGACAGGGAGGCCTGGCATGCTGCGATTCATGGGGTCCCAAAGAGTCGGACACGACTGAGCGAATGAACTGAACTGAACTGAACTGAACTGAACTGAAGCCACGGTTATTCAACTCTTTTCCATTGATATAATATTGTAACACAATTTCCCTTAACCTCCTTTATTGGTGAATCAGAGAGCTTGCCCTAAAGAAACCATTTTATTCCCTATAGGAAATCTATCCTTTTTGAGAATAAGAGGCATTAAACTTTGAAGTTATAATAACTTGGTACCTATACATAAACACACACACTCTCATATGTACACACACATATACATACATACATATATGTATATATCTATGTCAGTTTTTCAGAGTAAATAATAAGCAACTAATATGTATGCTATAGTCATGGGCTTCCCTGGTAGCTCAAACAGTAAAGAATCTCCTACAATGGAGGAGACCCAGGTTGGATCCTTGGGTTGGGAAGATCCCCTGGAGAAGGGAATGGCGACCTACTTCAATATTCTTGCCTGGAGAATTTCATGCACAGAGGAAGCTGGCTGGCTACAGTCCATGGAGTTACAAAGAGTTGGACACTACTGAACTAAAACAGACAGGTTATAGACATTATATTAATATGTTACAAATTTTATAAATATGTTTAATCTTCCAAACTCTAAAGCATTATCATCCACATTCTTCAATATGTTTGATGATAAGTTGGAAAGCAAGGATTTAAATTTGCATTCCTATCAAAATTAACTCCAAATAATTTTTTTGTATCATCATATTTATTCTGTAATGAGGAAGGACTAAACTTATAGAAACCCAATCTGGATGGGAGATTTTTTTTTCATGATTAGAAAACATAAGGGAGAGAGAAAGCAGCTCATATCTTATCCATTATGATCAACAGCCCATGCTAATGGCATTCATTAAGCTAAATGAGCAGGAGAATGAGGACTCTAACTTTTTAATTGAGACAGATTTATTTTTAGGATGAAATTCTCCCAAAATACATTTCCTTTTTTAAAATACCAAGTGCCATATTAAGACATATAATTTAAACAACCAATCATGAAAGTGATGTGCTTTAGCTCTTCTAGAAGTGAAATTATACAAGGACCCAAATAATCACCATCAATTTTATAGTTTTTATTATGACTATTATTTATTATGCAAGTGAATAAAATATGAAAAAGAAAAAAATGCTCTTCATTAGAGTTAATGACTCATACTAGCAATTCTAATATTAAATTAACTGTTTAAGCCCTCTTCTGCCCTAGATCCACTCCTGAGAGCATCAGTCATGTCTAATAAATTCATATCACAAAAGTAATTTCACCTTAGAAACAGATTGGAAATAGATTTTATATATGTTGAGCTCTGCTGTGCTTGGATGAAGTATAAATATATATATACACACACACACATATGGATACACACATATATATGTAACATGGAGGTTAATAAGCTAACACAAATAACTTATTAGGTTAATAAGTCTAATATGTTCTGTTAATTTTATACAGAGTAAATTCTAACAACCACTGGTACTTTTATAATAAATACTTATAACACTTTAGGTATAACTGAAAGATGAATGGACTTGTCATTAAAAGACCTGGATTTCAAGTATAGTTCTGTTGTTATTACCTCTATGGGTGAATCCCTAAAAAAAGAATAATAAATGTACACTCAAAAAATGATTTTCAAAGTTGGTTCTGACTACAACAAACTTGTTTAACTTGATTCAGATAAATCCTCCCACCAAAATAAAATTATAAAACATAGACAAAACATATAAAATAACTATTTTGGAGAGGAACCAAAGCATGCAGGGTTTGAGGATCCATAACCACTGAGACAATGGAAGCTTGTTAGATGAGTTCTACATTCACTCAGTTGTCTCCTTGAAGCCATTTTTCAATTCACTGCAAAACACAAGCAAAATGTAGCAGTCTCACAGGGCTGAAAAACAATGGCAAGTGTTTTTGTTTGTTTGTTTGTTTTTAATTAATTAATTTAGTTTTTAATTACTTTACAATTCTGTATTGGTTTTGCCATACATTGACATGAATCCACCATGGGTGTACATGCATTCCCAAACATGAACCCCCCTCCCACCCCCCTCCCCAAAACATCTCTCTGGGTCATCCCCGTGTACCAGCCCCAAGCGTGCCGTATCCTGCATCAGACATAGACTGGCGATTCTATTCTTACATGATATTATACATGTTTCAATGCCATTCTCCCAAATCATCTCACCCTCTCCCTCTCCTTCTGAGTCCAAAAGTCCGCTATACACGTCTGTGTCTTTTTTGCTGTCCTGCATACAGGGTCATCATTGCCATCTTTCTAAATTCCATATATATGTGTTAGTATACTGTATTGGTGTTTTTCTTTCTGGCTTACTTCACTCTGTATGATCGGCTCCAGTTTCATCCATCTCATCAGAACTGATTCAAATGTGTTCTTTTTAACGGCTGAGTAATACTCCATTGTGTATATGTACCACAGCTTTCTTATCCATTCATCTGCTGATGGACATCTAGGTTGTTTCCATGTCCTGGCTATTATAAACAGTGCTGCGATGAACATTGGGGTACATGTGTCTCTTTCAATTCTGGCTTCCTCAATGTGTATGCCCAGTTTTAAAGTTACCAAACTGAATGGTACTTGAGAAGCAAAATTCTTGAAATGAGGGAACTACAATAGTGAGTTAACAAATTGTCCAGACATATCTCCTGGAAGTTGTTGGTTGACATTTGAGAGATGAGATAAGAAAGAAAAAGAAAGGAAAGATTTGGGGGCAGGGAAGAGAGAGAGAAAGGTAGAGGAAGGAAGGAAAGTTAAAATGTAAAGCCCAGCTACAAATGGTAACTAGAAGCAAAAAAAAAAAAAAAAAAACTGAGCAGAAATCTCATCATCCACAAACTGAGAAGACAGAAGCTGAAGGTCTAGACTAGGAATGTTGGAAGAATCTTCCCAAATATTTGAGGTCTTCTGTTGAGGTTCCAGAAAGGTGACATCCTAGAAGTCTAGTGACACCTTAGGTATAAGGCACACACTTTAGAAGTAAGGACTGCAATCTAAAGGTAACAGCAAAACTGATACAGAATCACTGATGTAAATCTGTTACCTCAGGTGGAAATCCAAGGTCACTGTGGTAAAGTGGGGCCTCAGACATGACTCCAGGTGCACCTGTCAAGCTCAGGCAGAGTGCCAGGCACACTAGAGTAAGCAGGTGGTGCAGATAGCCTGGCTCTAATCCCAGGGACACCCTGCCACACTGTGCACCTCAGGCCACTGCCGTGCCATCTGGTGGCTCTTGGCTAACAGGGTCAGTCCAGGCAGTTCCAGGGGTGGGCATGTCCATGTTTGGGGGACCATTACTCTGCCTCCCACATGATCAGAAGGTTGATTGCCAGAGTGTTACAGGACCGTGAAGCAGTTTGCCGAGCTTCTGAGTGTCAGAGCTTTGCTCAGCCTACCATGTTCCTAAAGCAAGAGGACTCATGCCTTGGGTGCTTGCTGAGACCTGGCAGGCCACACAACTGACTGCTCTGTCAGAGATCAAGCCCTGAGCCTTTGGAGTGGGAGCACTGACTCCAAGATCCTAGACTACCAGAGAACTAACCCTAGAGGGTATCAAATAGTGAGAATTCACACAAAGGAAACCACTGGAATACAAGACCCGACATCACCCAACCACCAGTAGGACCCTGTGCAGGATGCATCATCTAAACAACAAAACAAAAACAAAAATGCAAACCCAATCATCAGCATACAGGATTACCACTTCACTCAGCCTTGCCCATCAGAGGAAAAACAATCAAACAAAAATTCAGCACAAATCTCACCCTATATGAAGCTAATATGAACCACTGGACCAACCTTAGGAGGGAAGAAACCAAAAGGAAGAAATAATTCAACCCTGAAGCCTGAGAAAAGGAGACCACAAACACAATAAGTTAAAAAGAAATCACAAAAAGGCAGAAAAATACTACACAAATAAAGGAACAAACTAGAAACACAGAAGTCCAAATAAATGAAGAGGAAATAGGAACATTACCTGAAAAATAATTTAGAATAATGATAATAAAGATGATCAAAAACCTTGAAAACAAAATGGAGAAAATGCAAGAATCAATTAACAAAGATCTGGAAGAATTAAGGAATAAACATACAGAGACAAACCACACAATTACTGAGATTAAAAATACTCTACAAGGAATCAATAGCAGAATATTTGAAGCAGAAGAACGAATCAGTGAGCTGGAAGATAAACTGGTGGAAATAACATCCGAAGAGCAGAATAAAGAAAAGAGAATGAAAAGAACTGAGGACAGGCTCAGAGGCCTCTGGAACAATATCAAATGCACCAACATTTGAATTATAGGGGTACCAGAAACAGAGAAGGCAATGGCACCCCACTCCAGCACTCTTGCCTGGAAAAATCCCATGGATGGAGAAGCCTGGTGGGCTGCAATCCATGGGGTCGCTAAGAGTCGGACACGACTGAGCAACTTCACTTTCACTTTTCACTTTCATGCATTGGAGAAGGAAATGGCAATGCACTCCAGTGTTCTTGCCTGGAGAATCCCAGGGATGGGGGAGCCTCATGGGCTGCCATCTATGGGGTCGCACAGAGTCAGACACGACTGAAGCAACTTAGCAGCAGTAGCAGAAGAAGAAGAGAAAAAGAAAGAGTATGAGAAAATTTTTGAAGAGATTATAGTTGAAAATTTCCCCAACATGGAAAAGGGAATAGTCAGTCAAGTCCAAGAGGCACAAAGAGCCCCATAGTGGATAAACCCAAGGAGAAACACACCAAGACACACACTAATCAAAGTAACAAAGAGAAAACACAAAGAAAGAATATTAAAAGCAGCAAGGGAGAAGCAATAAGTAACATACAAGGGAAACCCCATACGCTTAACAACTGATCTTTCAGCAAAAAATCTGCAAGCCAGAAGGGAATGGCAAGGTATATTTAAAGTAATGAAAGGGAAACATCTACAGCCAAAATTACTGTACCCAGTAAGGATCTCATTCAAAATTGATGGAGAAATAAAAAGCTTTTCAGACAAGCAAAAGTTAAGCAAATTCAGTACCACTAAACGAGCTTTACAACAAATGTTAAAGGGGCTTACATAGTCAAGATATACAAAAGAAAAAAAAAGGCCTACAAAATCAACCCCAAACAATTAAGAAAATGACAATAGGAATGTATATATATATCAATAATTACTTTAAATGTAAATGGATTAAATGCTCCAACCAAAAGACACAGACTGGCTGAATGGATACAAAAGCAAGACCGTATATATATGCTATCTACAAGAAACACACTTCAGACCTCAAGACACATATAGACTGAAAGTGAGAGTATGGGGAAAACATACTCCATGCACATAGAAAGCAAAAGATAGCTGGAGTAGCAACCCTCATATCAGACAAAATAGACCTTAAAATAAAGAAGATAACAAGAGATAAGAAAGGACACTACATAATGATCAAGGGATGAATCCAAGAGGTAGACATAACAATTGTAAATATCTGTGCACCCAACATAGGAGAATCTCAATACATAAGACAAACAGTAACAGACATAAAAGGAGAAATTGAAAGTAACACAATAATAGCAGGAGACTTTAACATCCCACTCACACCAATGGACAGATCATCAAAGTAGAAAATTAAGTCTTAAATGATACATTAGATGAGATGGATCTCATTGATATCTTCAGGACAATCCATCCAAATGCAGAAGAATACACCTTCTTCTCAAGTGTACATGGAACATTCTCCAGGATAGACCACATCTTGAGTCACAAATCAAACCTCAGTAAATTTAATAAAATTGAAATTCCATCAAGCATCTCCTATGACCACAACACTATGAGACTAGATATCAATTACAAGGAAAAAAATGTAAGAAACACAAACACATGGAGATTAAACATCACATTTCTAAATAACCAACAGATTACTGAAGAAATCCAAAGGGAAATAAAAAATTTCTAGAAACAAATGACAATGAAAACACGACAACTCAAAACCTATGGGATGCAGCAAAAGCAGTCCTAAGAAGGAAGTTTATAGCAATACAATCCTACAGCAAGAAACAAGAAAAGCAGCCAGTAGATCACCTAACTTTATGCTTAAAACAACTGGAAAAAGAACAACAACAACAAAACCAAATTAGTAGAAGGAAAGAAATCCTAAAGATCAGAGCAGAAATAAATTAAAAAGAAATGAAACAAACAATAGTAAAGATCAATAAAACTAAATGCTGGTTCTTTGAGAAGATAAAATTGACAAATTTTTAGCCAGAATCATCAAGAAAAAAAGAGAGAAGAATCAAATCAACAAAATTAGAAGTGAAAAAGGAGACATTACAACAGACAATGCAGAAATACAAAGGATTGTAAGAGAATATTATAAACAAATACGTGGCAATACAATGAATAACCTGGGAGAAATGGACAGGTACTTAGAAAAGTTCAATCTTCCAAAACTGAACCAGGAAGAAATAGAAATTATGAACAACCCAATTATAAGCACTGAAATTGAAGCTGTGATTAAAAAATCTCCCAAAAACAAAAGCCCAGGATCAGATTGCTTCACAGGAGAATTCTATCAAACATTTGGAGAAGAACTATGCCTATCCTTCTAAAACTCCTTCAAGAAATTTCAGAGGAAAGAACACTTCCAAACTCATTCTATGAGGCCACCACCCAGATACCAAAACCAGACAAAGACAACCCACCAAAAAAGAAAACTACAGGACAATATCACTGAAGAACATAGATGCAAAAATTCTCAACAAAATTTTAGCAAACGGAATTCAGCAACACATCAAAAAGCTTATACACCATGATCAAGTTGGGTTTATTCCAGGAATGCAAGGATTCTTCAATATATACAAATCAATCAATACACCATATTAACAAATTTAAAGATAAAAACCATATGATCATCTCAATAGATGCAGGAAAAGCATTTGACAAAATTCAGCACCCATTTATGATTAAAATTCTTCAAAAAAATGGGCATAGAAGGAACCTACCTCAACATAGTAAAGGTCATATATGATAAGCCTACAGCAAACATTATTCTCAATGGTGAAAAACTGAAAGCATTTCCCCTAAGATCAGGAACGAGAAAATGGTGTCCACTTTCACCACTATTATTCAACATAGTTCTGGAAATCTTAGCTATAGCAAGCAGAGAAGAAAAAGAAATAAAAGGAATTGAGATTGGAAAATAAGTAAAATTCTCACTGTTTGCAGATGACATGATATTGTACATAGAAAACCCTAAAGATAGCATTCACAAAATTGCTGCTGCTGCTGCTGCTAAGTTGCTTCAGTCCTGTTCGACTCTGTGCGACCCCACAGATGGCAGCCCACCACGCTCCTTCATCCATGGAATTTTCCAGGCAAGAGTACTGGAGTGGGGTGCCATTGCCTTCTCCATCACAAAATCACTAGAGTTAATCAATGAACTTAGCAAAGTTGCAGGATACAAAATCAATACACAGACATCACTTGCATTTCTATATACTAACAATGAAAATCAGAAAGAGAAATTAAGGAATCAATCTCATTACCTGTTGCAACATAAATAATAAAATATCTAGGAATAAACGTACCTAAGGAGACAAAAGAACTGTACACAGAAAATTATAAGACACTAATGAAAGAAATCAAAGATGACATAAACAGATGGAGAGATATTCCATGTTTTTGGGTAGGAAGAATCAATATTGTGAAAATGACTATACTACCAAATGCAGTCTACAGGTTCAGTGCAATCCTCATCAAGTTACCAATGGCATTTTTCACAGAACTAGAACAAAAAATTTCACAATTCATATGGAAACACAAAAAACCCCGAATAGCCAAAGCAGTCTTGAGAAAGAAGAAGGAGCTGGAGAAATCAACCTTCCTGACTTCAGATTATACTACAAAGCTACAGTCATCAAGACAGTATGGTACTAGCACAAAAACAGAAATATAGACCAATGGAACAGGATAGAAAGCCCAGAAATAAACCCATGCACCTATGGGTACCTTATTTTTGACAAAGGAGACAAGAATATGCAATGGGGCAAAAACAGCCTCTTCAACAAATTGTGCTGGGAAAACTAGACAGCTACATGTAAAATAATGAAATTAGACTACTTCCTAACACCATTAACAAAGATAACCTCAAAATGGATTAAAGACCTCAAGGTAAGGCCGGAAACTATAAAACTCTTAGAGGAAAACATAAGCAGAACACTTGACATAAATCAATGCAAGATCCTCTGTGACCCACCTCCTAGAGTAGTGGAAATAAAAACAAAAGTAAACAAGTGAGACCTAATTAAACTTAAAAGCTTTTGCACGGCAAAGGAAATTATAAGCAAGGTGAAAAGACAACCCTCAGAATGGGAGAAAATAATAGCAAGTGAAACAACTGACAAAGGATTAATTTCTAAAATATACAAGCAGCTCATACAACTCAATGCTAGAAAAACAAACAACCCAATCAAAAAGTGGGGAAAAGACTGAAACAGACATTTCTCCAAAGAAGACATATAGATGGCTAACAAACACAGGAAAAAATGGTCAACATCACTCATTATTAGAAAAATGCACATCAAAACCACAATACGATGTCGCCTCACACCAGTTAGAATGGCAATCTTTAAAAGACTACAAACAATAAATGCTGAAGTGGGTGTTGAGAAAAAGGAATACTCTTGCACTGTTGGTGGGAATGTAAATTGATACAGCCACTATGGGAGATGGCCTGGAGATTCCTTTAAAAAAAAAAAACTAGGAATAAAACCACTATATGACTCAGCAATCCCACTCCTATGCATAAATCCTGAGGAAACCAGGGATGAAAAAAACACATGTATCCCATTGTTCATTGAAGCACTATTTACAACAGCTAGAACATGGAAGCAACCTAGATGTCCATCGATAGATGAATGGGTAAAGAGGTGTGGTACATATACACAATGGAATATTACTCAGCCATAAAAAGGAAAACATTGAGTCAGTTCTGATGAGGTGGATGAACCTAGAACCTATTATACAGAATGAAGTAAGTCAGAAAGAAAAAGATTAATATTGTGATCTAATGCAAATATATGGGATCTAGAAAAATAGTACTGAAGAATTTATTTACAGACAGCAATGGAGAATCGGGGATAGAGAATAGACTTATGGACATGGGGAGAGGGGAGGAGAGGGTGAGATATATGGAAAGAGTAACATTGAAACTTACATTACCATATGTAAAAGAGATAGCCAACGGGAATTTGCTGTATGGCTCAGGAAACCCAAACAGGGGCTCTGTATCAACCTAGAGGGATGGGATGGGGAGGGAAATGGGAGGGAGGTTTTAAAAGGGAGGGGATATATGTATACCTATGGCTGATTCCCATGAAGTGATGGGACCAGATGCCATGATCTTAGTTTTCTGAATAGATGGGGAAACAATGGAAACAGTGTCAGACTTTATTTTGGGGAGGCTCCCAAAATAGCTGCTTTTGAACTGTGATCTTAGAGAAAACTCTTGAGAGTCTCTTGGACTGCAAGGAGATCCAACCAGTCCATCCTAAAGGAGACCAGTCCTGGGTGTTACTTGGAAGGACTGATGCTGAGGCTGAAACTCCAATACTTTGGCCACCTCATGTGAAGAGTTGACTCATTGGAAAAGACCTTGATGCTGGGAGGGGTTGGGGGCAGGACGAGAAGGGGATGATAGAGGATGAGATGGCTGGATGGCATCACCAACTCGATGCACGTGAGTTTGGGTGAACTCCGAGAGCTGGTGATGGACAGGGAAGTCTGGCGTGCAACTGAGCGACTTAACTGAACTGAAATGATGGCTGATTCACATTGAGCTTTGATAGAAAACAGCAAAATTCTGTAAAGCAATTATCCTTCAATAAAAACATAAATTAAAATAAAACTTTGCAATAAAAAAATACTGATACAGAATAAGTCTTTCAACTAATTATCCACACTCAACAGAATCAACACTGAAATGGGTTGGTCCTTTGTCCACTGATACACCATCTGTTGTCAAAAGAATTAAGCCTCTTTAAAGAAAACAACATTTTCCAGAATCATAATTTTTATCAAAAATGCTTAGCATCAACTCAAAAATAATGTCAAATATCCAGATTCATCAATTTTTAAATATTTTTTCCTATTTGCTTCATTGCTTTTCTACATCTAATATTTTTCTGAACCATACATCATGCATTGTTTACCACTTAATGCTTTAATGCAATTTCTGTAGGAATAAAGAGCTCCTTAACATAACTATAGTAAAATGATCAAATTCATGAAATTGAACAGTGGTATTTTTTATCTATACTTCACATCCCATTTTCTTCTCTCACTATATCCTTTCTAGTTATTTTTAATCTGTCTAATGTCATATACTTGAAGCATCTATTAAATTTAACTTTTAGAGGTTAAGTCTAGAACTTTTTTTTTTACACTTTACTCTGTTTACCAGGACATTGACTTCTTTGTTTAAGAATATAGGTCTGGTATTTCACATGGATTTTATTCACATGGTTTTTGCTGGTGTTTCCTCAAGTTTAGATTTAGGTTATATATTTCAGGCCTGGGAAACTATACAGGTTATGCTATGTCCTTTTTAAGGTATTAATTATACATACATTTGTTCCTGTTAATGATAATGATATTTTTTAATCACTTGGTTGATGTGTTGGCTGGTTTATTTACTATGAACTGGTTATTTTCCCTTTTGTAATTACTATGTAGTTTTGAGGGAGATAATTTGAGGCTATGTGAATTCCTGTTCTTCATCAAATTTTTCATCTCTAAATTTAGCAACTATTTATTTCTTGCCTGTGATGGTACAAAATAGTAACTTCCTAACTCTATTATTATTCTATAAGTGACAATTCTACTATAAGGAAGAATTTTTTTCTATTCTCAATTTATTTGTTTACAGATTCGTATTGATAGTATGCATCCATGTATTCTTAATTTATTTGATGGGTTATAATCCATTACTGCCTTTATTTAATTAGAAGTTTGAGTTGTTGCAGATTTTACCAGAGGGAGCCCCTGTAAGTTGATTCCTGTCATTTTGGCATGCTATTTTCACTTTCTGATCACTTCTTAATTTTCTAGCACAAAAAATTCTTCCTGAGTTTCTCTGTCTAGTCTTGGAATTAGCTATTTCTCCAAGATTCCCTGATGTCTTTAGTGGACAATGATATTCAGAAAAAAAGGACCTGGTTCATTGTCAATGTCATTATTCAATGTCTTTATTTCAAGGTGAGTGGAGGTCAAGGGGGGGAGAAGATAGACACATACGTACATAACGTCCAAAATGATTTATTTTGCCTTTCCCACACCATAGTTTTACTTTCCTTCCTCCCCATAAGAAAAATGGATTCCAACAATATAAATATATTTAATTGTTTGCTCAATATTATATATATATAAATAATTACAATTGTTAAACCTGTAAGAATTTAAGAACATACCTAATTTGGAATTCCTTGGTGGTTCAGTGGTTAAGACTCCAGGCTTACAATGCAGGGGTCATGGGTTCAGTTCCTAATCTGGAAAGTTCTGCATGCCACATGGTTCTGCCATTAAAAAAAAAAAAAAGACCTAGGTTTAAAAGTTCAAGGTATCTTTAGAGTTCCTTTATTTCTTTTTCACCATCAGCCTAGGGGATATAGTCAAAGAACTGCTTTACAAAGTTATTTGGATTCATGATTTTGTTTTTGTTTCATGTTATTTCATTTCATTTTAATTTGTTTTATTTAATGGAGATTTTATCCCTTACATATATGGTTGGTTCATTTCTGTCTATTTGCATTCAGTTTGGGAGTTTTATTTTTCCATTCTTTTAAAATTTTTATTTAGTTATGTAGAGTATTGACATGATTCTAAAATTAGAAACTGTAGAAAATGTTATACTTAATGAAATATTATTTCCTCCCATATTTTTCACTTTCTCTTTTATACTTATAACCAGTGTTATTGTTCTTTTATATGTCCTTACTACATTTCTTATTATAAAATTAGCAAATACTTGAATGTTTTCTTATTTCCCCTTCTGTCTTATAAGAAAACATTATACAATATATACTCTGGACTTTCGCTATTTGCTTTCTAAAAATTGTATGATATATTCTGGATATAACTCCATACCAACTTAGGGACTACTATATTCTTTTACATACCTACAGAGTAACCTGTGTGTACGTGTGTGAGTGTAATATTAATTCAATCAATTTCTTATTGTGTGGTTATTTACATGATTTTAAATATTTTGTCATTACAAATAATGCTATTTTGTATTATTGAAACTGTGAGTTCATGGTAAATTCATAGATATGAGATGGTAGTGTCAAAAGACAAATGCATAAGTAATTCTATTAATATCACCAAGTTCCCTTCCATGGGGGTTTTGTCATTTTGCATTTCACCCACAATATATAAAAGTGTCTCCATGGTTTCATGAATAGAATGTATTATCAAATTTCCAAAGTTTTGCCAGTTTGGTGTATGAGAAATGTTATCTGAATGCAATTTTGATTTATGTAACTCTTTTTTTTACCTATGAAGTTAAATATATTTTTGTATTTAAGGCTATTATATCTTTTATGCAACTTTTTAAAAACTTTTACTTATTTTTTGAAGAGATTTTAGAAGTTCCTGCATTTAGAAACTTCTTTATATATTTGAGACATTACTGTTTATATGAAATATATGTTGTAAATATTTTCTTCCAATTTTTCATTTAGTTTTGGATTTGGTTTATGTTTTTATTATTTTCTTTAGGTTTACCTTGCCATGCCAAAGTCTTTTAAAATTATTTCTAGGTAGACCAATTTGTTAAACATTTTCTATTTTATTGGATTTTGAATTCTAATTATAAAACTTTCCTCCATATCCAGGTTATAGAAAATTTAATAATGTTTTCTTCTACTTTGGATAGTTATATATTTTACATTTAGATCTCTTATCCTTTTAGAGTTAATTCCTGCATATGATGTAAGGAATAGAATTAATCTTAGGTTTGCCCAAATGGCAAACAAGTTGTACAAAGAGCATTTAAATTGACCTTTATCCCTTAGGTGTTTGGATGTCAATATTTTAGTATACTAAATGTCTTTGTATACTTAGCTTTATTTCTGTATCTTCCATTAGATTCTAATGATTGCTATGATCCTTCATGAATTAGCTTTAATCTAATGATCTCTGTGACTTTTCATGAATTGCTTTGATAATGAGATTTTTATTGTATATTATAATTTATAGTCTAGTTATTCTAGATCTTGTCTGGCTTTAGAAAATTAAAAAAAAAATGATAATGTTTCCATTGTCAGAGTCCAACAATGCAATGAGTGTTTTCCAATAATTATCCAAGTATAGTAACTAATTACTCCTATCTGAGCAATATAGCTGTTTTATTTTTGCTTGCATTAATTGTTGAGAACACGGACTGATTTTATTTGGATGCAATTCTTACACTTACCAAATAATCACTAAACTATTAAAACCAAATATTAATTTAAAAAGGTAGAATCCTTCATTTAAGATCAAAATTTGAAAACTATGAAACATAGATGTGAGTTCAGGGACTTTAGTCCCTCTTGAAGCAGTTTCCATCAAGTGCCAACTAATTGAGCATATTTAATTTCTATTTCTACTTTCTCATAACTAGGAAAAGGAAAGCTTATGCTAAGCTACAATTTGATTTTTAATTGCTGTTCATACTTGATATTTAATAATGTTTTTATTTCAAAGAATATATTCAAATCGCCATATTACTTTCTTAATTGATTTCATTGTAATGGATACTAATTTTTCCTTTAATCAATTTCTTGGCAGTGGAAAATATGTTTGTATAATACCAGTCTTCCTTAAAGCATGGGAATATCTTTAGGTATGACACCTATGAAATTTAAAAAATTATTTATCAGTAGCCTTGTAATGCACTAAGGCAATGGCACCCAACTCCAGTACTCCTGCCGGGAAAATCCCATGGATGGAGGAGCCTGGTGGGCTGCAGTCCATGGGGTCGCTGAGGGTCGGACATGATTGAGTGACTTCACTTTCACTTTTCACTTCCGTGCATTGGAGAGGGAAATGGCAACCCACTCTAGTGTTTTTGCCTGGAGAATCCCAGGGATGGAGGAGCCTGGTGGGCTGCCATCTATGAGGTCGCACAGAGTCGGACATGACTGAAGTGACTTAGTTTTTTAGTTTTAATGCACTAAGAAAATATGAAAATAACAGCAAGAGACCTGGGTTTTCAATCTGAATTTCTGACATACATAGTTTTATGACTATAATGAAGGCACCAGATCTTCAACCCACAGTTTTGTCATTTGCAAAATGTAAGAATCATATTTAATCAGTGGTTTCTAATCATTATTTATTTAGTTCAATCTTAAGTAATTTTTATAGAATGAATTGCTATTGGAAATATAATAATATTTAAAACCTAGATAAACAGAGACATTTCCACATTTCCCATTTAACAAATTGTTCAGTAAAGTGTGCCTCCCTTACTAAGTTATAAAGACAAGATTATGTCCAAATTGTTTAAAGTTTGGATACTAATACTGCACCTTGCATATACTTAGTGGGCTTCCCTGGTGGCTAAGACAGTAAAAATTCACGTGCAATGCAGGAGACCCAGGTTCAACCACTGGGTCAGGAAGATCCCCTGGAGAAGGGAATGGCTACCTACTCCAGTATTCTTGCCTGGAGAATCCCATGGGCAGAGAAGCCTGGTGGCTACAGTCCATGGGGTCATAAAAAGTCAGACACGACTGAACAACTAACATGTACTTAGTACTCAATAAATATGTGTTGGCTGGTAAGGATGCAGAGCAACTGGAACTCTTCATACATTGCTGGTAGGCAATTTCCTATCCAGCTAAGAATGAATAACTCTGTAGTAAATGTAAATAAATGTTCATAGATGTTTTATTCAAAATAGCTAAAATCTGGAAATGACCCAAGTATCTTCCAACTGTGTGAATACACTGTGATATACTCATACAGTAGAATACTATTCAACAACAAAAAGAAATAAACTTTAACACACCTGTGATAGCTTGAATGGATCTCAAGGGCATTGTGCTGATCAAAATAAATAAAAACAAATACAAACAACAACATTCTAATCACATAATATAAGATACAATTTGTTTAATATTCTTAAAGTGCTATTATAGGGATAGAGAACAAAAAAGTTGTGACTAGGACTTGAAGTTGGGGACAGATGTGACTGATAAAGTCTTCCCTGGTGGCTCAGTGGTAAAGAATCCACCTGCCCATGCAGGAGGCTCAGTTTCAATCCCTGGGTTGAGAAGATCCCCTGGAGAAGGAAATGGCAATCCACTCTAGTATTCTTGCCTGAGAAATCCCATGGACAGTGGAGCCTAAGTGGGCTACAGTCCATAGGGTCGCAAAAGAGCTGGACAAGACTTAGCAACTAAGTAACGACCACAATAATTATTGAGGAGTAACACCAGGTAGTTTCTTTGTGGTACTTGAACCACTGATTATGGTGAAGTTTAATTTGTATGTGTGATAAAATTGTGTACAACGATACACCAAAAAAGAAATAAAAGATGTAAAACCTGATGAAATAATAATAATGTCTATATTTGAGTTAATAAAATTTTATCTATATCTATTTCTTTTTTACAATGTATTATGGTTATGTAAATATTATTTTTAAAAGAATATTCTCTTTGTGGGACCTCCCTATACTACTTTTACAACTGCTTGTGAAATTTAATCCATTTCAAAATAAAGAGAAAAACATAGATTGAATTAATGAATAAACAGCAACAATCCTCACAATATCTTGACCAGGATGTCATTGTTGTTTAGTTGCTAAATCGTGTCTGACTCTACAATGCCATGGAATGCAGCCGTCCAAGCTCCTCTGTCTATGGGGTTTCCAAGGCCAGAATACTGGAGTGGGTTGCAATTTCCCTCTCCAGGGTATCCTCCCAACCCAGGTGTCAAAGCCATGTTTCCTGTTTGGCATGTAGATTCTGTACTACTCAACCACCCGGGAAGCCCATTTTGACCAGGATATACTCATGCAAATTGGACTCTGGTGGACAGCCTGGAACTAAATAGTTTTATGTTCCTGTATTTCTTCAGATATTTGAAGTACAATATTTTATTACTGATTATTCCTATTTTTCTTTGCCTAAACCTAATCTCAGTTCTACACCAAACCAGTTGGATTCTTGTCCTTTTTTGTTTCTGGGCAATCACTTTTTAATGCCCAGCTAGTGACTACTTAAGCTCCATTCTGATTTCTGTAAAAGTATACTTTCATGCCTGGATTGGAGATACTGCTAACCTTCCATTTGAATCTGTTTTCCTTATAGTCGTTATACAAACCTCAGCTAGAAATAATAAAAATTTCGTTTATATACTTACTCTGTTTTGAACACATGGCATTATGCTCAGCTTGGACTTAACACTTTGAATTTTATCATTTCATACTGTGTTATTTTACTTTTCAGTAAGACTTCCTTTCTGAAGCCTCAGTAATGCCAATATTTGACAGTATCATTTAGATAGGTCTTAAATCCACCATTTCTATAATAACTCATAATTTTATACTGCTAGCTTTATAAAGAAGAGGTAACAATGCAAAAGGTCAGTTCTTCAATGATAAGAAAAATGTATTTTAAAAAATATTTGTTCTTGTTTTATTTTATGAGTGGAGTATTTGAGAATTCTAGCATATAAGAAAGTATCTGAAATCATTCCCTAAAATCTTACACAAATGTTTTACAGATGTGTTCCTATCATTTTACCTGACCTGAATTCAGTTCAGTTCAGTTCAGTTGCTTAGTTGTGTCCGACTCTTTGTGACCCCATGGACTGCAACATGCCAGGCTTTCCCATCCATCACCAGCTCCCGGAGCTTGCTCAAGCTCATGTCCATCGAGTCAGTGATGCCATCCAACCATCTCATCCTCTGTCATCCCCTTCTGCCCTCAATCTTTCCCCACATCAGAGTCTTTTCCATTGAGTCAGTTCTTTGCATCAGGTGGCCAAAGTATTGGAGTTTCAGCTTCAGTATCAATCCTTCCAATGAATATTCAGGACATGAATTAGGGTCAATAAATTAATAGCACTCATATCTGAATAGAATTTTTTATTTTTTCATGTGAGAAAATGTCCTACAATGTCCTAGTAAAGTACAATGCCCTATTTTACTATTATCTTCAGTAAAATTCCACTTACCCAGTGTTGTTCTTTATGAATTCTGCTTCATTTCCCTGAGTAAGATATTCTGTGAAGGAGAACAAAGAATATTTCCTATAACCTATATTCATTCATTTATTTATGCACCATAGTACCAACTGTATGTCCACTGCTCTCACAAGCACCAAGAATACGATGGGGAAAAAGTGAATGAAGTCTTCTTTCTCATAACATTTGCATCCCAGTGTTTACTTGTTTTGTTTCTAACTGGATTAAAGTTTTGCATTTGCATCTTACTTTTCTTAGCTTTCATCAAAAGTTTCTTATATAAAGATGTGTATTCTCCATGCATGAAATTTAAAGATCTCTTGTGAAGGAACCTACCTTGTATATGAATGTGTTTTCTCAGTGATAGGGATTTGGCAATCTTATCATTGAGATGCTAGAAATGTAGACTTATTTTCCAAAAGTTCAAAGACTTTTACAATAGATCTGTATGTATAATTTAAATTAATCTGAGCTATATAGTCACTAAACACATAGATTTTTATCTGAGCAGGTAATTAGGACTGAAAACGTATTCTTTTAAAAATTAAATAATGACTAAAATAAGACACCAATATTATTAATATTAAACTATAGCTTGTATACCTATACATAGACATTTATCCAATATGTGTTTTTGGTGCATGCATTTATTTGACTACTATGTTGTTTGAGGGGCTAAAGTTATTAATTTTAAGCAGAATTTTGCACTTTTATTTAGTTATGTTTATAATAAAGATCCCTCTTTGTACTGGTCTAGGCTGCCAACTCTGGGGTCGCACAGAGTCAGACACGACTGAAGCGACTTAGCAACAGCAATACTTCACTTGCTGCTGCTGCTGCTGCTAAGTCGCTTCAGTCGTGTCCGACTTAGAGTGTTGAAAAGCAGGGAGTTGCAAAGTCATTTTCAAAGATCTATCTTTGTGCTGGAGCATAACAAGTCTTGCAGTGAAATTCAAGATTGGTCAAGAAGAAAAATTATCCTTTAATCCCCAAGGAAAGTAGACTAATATTCATAGAACATCATGGGGAAAGTTGCATGCTATTGCTTCCTTTCCACTTTGAAATTTATAAAATAAAATGTTTTAACTTTCCTTAGATGTCATGTTTAAGCCTAATTGAAAAAATTGCAGAGCAGTCTAAAAATAATTTATTAACTATGCTCTAGGGTGCTAGCTAAAACCCGCATAAGTATGAAGCACGTTTTACAATATTATATTTAGCTAATCCTGGACTGTATCCTGTTGCAGGCAAGTCATTTTCCTACATGGAAAAGTGATATTAGAATAAGATGCCAGAGCACTTCTCTGATTTCTTTTTCTCTAAAATCAAATGCATAGGTTTAGTTAGAGAGCTTCTGGGATACTTTTGCCTCATACAAAAGTCTCCACCAAAACATGCCTTAAAAATGTTTATTCAGAAATTACTGGAGAAATGTACTCATTGTGAATTTAGAAATCAAGAACATGCCTTAAAAGTGAGTATTAAGCAATTGCTGGAGAAATTCACTCATTATGAATTTAGAAATCACATGCAATTTACCACATATATGATTGTCCTTCCAATTATAAACAAAAATTTTCCTTTGATAAAAGTCAATTCTAGTTTTTATCTTATTATCTTTATTTGTTCTTATTGGTATTCAACTTCTGAAACAGCTCCCAAGAAGTGCATGTTCTGTTACACATCAAAGGTTTTCAAATATTGGGTTATAGTTATTATGTTCCTTCTAAATATTTTGTTTTCTGGTTGTTATAGACTGCATGTTTGTGTCCTCCAAAAATTCAAATGTTGAAAACCTAACACTCAGTGGGGGTGGTATTAGGAGGTGGGACCTTTGGCAGGTAATTAGGGTTAGATAAAGTCAGAGGATAGAGTCCCCATGATAGGATTAGTGTCCTTTTGGCCATGTGAGCATATAGTGAGAAGGTCACTATCTACAAGACTTCCTCACCAAACCCTGGATCTACCAATACCTTGATCTTGGATTTTCCAGCCTCCAGGACTATGAGAAATAATGTTCAGCATGTAAGCCACTAAGTCTGATATTTTTGTGATAGCAGCCTGAACTAACTAATATACTGGACTAGGGATTAAGAGTGGGGGCTCTGGAGATAGACAACCTGGGTATGATTTTGACCTTTAGAGCTCATTAGTTGTTTGCTCTTGGGCAGGAGACTCTATGCACTTCAGTCTTCTCATGTGTGAGATGGCATATGATATCTACATAAATGGGTTCTCATGGGATTAATTTAATTCACATACATACACATATACATACAATATATATCTATGAGGTCTTACAAAGTATGTGACACATACTCCATATTCAATAACTGTTAGATATTTTTATTATGTGTATTAATCTAGAAACATTAAATTCTATTAATCTAGAAACATCTATGAATTTATAAAATCATTCTATATGTTATGTTAGCTGCATAATATTGACTCATATTTATGGTTACATACACAAAATTAGGGATGAAGTTAACTCTTCTTTTATTTATGCAGTTAAATTTGAGATTCTAGATTCATTACTTTCTATTTATTTCTTTCAAGTTTAATTTTT
This sequence comes from Oryx dammah, assembly GCF_014754425.2. Lineage (NCBI taxonomy): Eukaryota > Metazoa > Chordata > Mammalia > Artiodactyla > Bovidae > Oryx > Oryx dammah. The sequence goes on along the minus strand of NW_024070202.1, from coordinate 41,933,915 downwards.
TTTTAACATAGTATTCGAGCCATTAATTTTTTTTTTCTTTAACTACACTTGGTATTAGTTGCAGCTCTCAGGATCTCCAGTCTTCATTGTGGCATGCAAACTCTTATTTGTGGCATGCAGAATCAAGTTCCCTGACCAAGATTCAAATTTGGGCTCCCTTCACTGGAAGCACAGAGCAGTAGCCACTGGACCACAAGTCAAGTCCCGTATTCTAGTCTTCTAATGTCTTTTTCAAACTGATTCTGTATTTCAGAGAGTTCTATATTTATTTGTCAGCTTTACATTTGATAAACAGACTATGTGTATCTTCTCATTCTTCTAGGGTAAAGATCAGTCAACTTGTCCTAAAAGAAAAAGGTGGAAGTAGTGAGTGTAATGTCAAAGAAAGGCAATGCCAAAGAATGCTCAAACTACCACATAATTGCACTCATCTCACACACAAGCAAAGTAATGCTTAAAATTCTCCAAGCCAGGATTCAGCAGTATGTGAACTGTGAACTTCCAGATGTTCAAGCTGGATTTAGAAAAGGCAGATGAACCAGAGTTCAAACTGCCAACATCTGTTAGATCATCAAAAAAGTGAAACAATTCCAAAAAAAAATCTACTTCTGCTTTATTGATTATGCCAAAGCCTTAGATGGTGTGGATCACCACAAACAGTGCAAAATTATTCAAGAGATGGGAATACCAGACCACCTGACCTGCCTCCTGAGAAATCTGTATACAGGTCAGGAAGCAACAGTAAGAACTGGACATGGAACAACAGACTGATTCCAAATCAGGAAAGGAGTACACCAAGACTGTATATTGTCACCATGCTTATTTAACTTATGTGCAGTACATCATGAGAAATGCTGGGTTGGATGAAGCACAAGCTGGAACTGGAATAAAGATTGCTGGGATAGTTCCCAATCCTGAACCCCACTCCCACCTCCCACCCCATATCATCTCTCTGGATCCTCCCCGTGGGAGGGTAAACTCATGGATTGGGAACTCATGCACACCCGTGGCAGATTCATGTCAATGTATGGCAAAACCAATACAGTATTGTAAAGTAAAAAATAAATTTAAAAAAATAGGTTTTGTTTAAAAAATAAAAAAATAAATCTGTCTAGCACACCACTTACATATAAAAATAAAACACAATACTCTAAAAAAAAAAAAAAGATTGTTGAGAGAAAAGAATAACCTCAGATATGCAGATGACACCACACCCTTATGGCAGAGAGTGAAAAGGAACTAAAAAGCCTCTTGGTGAAAGTGAAAGAGGAGAGTGAAAATGTTGGCCTAAAACAACATTCAGAAAATGAAGATCATGGCATCTGGTTCCATTACTTCATAGATGGAAATAGATGAGGAAACAGTGGAAACAGTAACAGACTTTATTTTGGGGGCTCCAAAATCACTGCAGATGGTGAGTGCAGCCATGAAATTAAAAGACACTTGCTCCTTAGAAGAAAAGCTATGATAAACCTAGACAGCATAAGCGGAAACACTGCCAACAAAGGTCTGTCTAGTCAAAGCTATGGTTTTTCCAGTGGTCATGTATGGATGTGAGAGTTGGACTATAAAGAAAGCTGAGTGCAGAGGAATTGATGCTTTTGAACTGTGGTGTTGGAGAAGACTCTTGAGAGTCCCTTGGACAGCAAGGAGATCCAACCAGTCATAATGAATGAAATCAGTCCTGAATATTCATTGGAAGGACTGATGCTGAAGCTGAAACTCCAATACTTTTGGCCACCTGATGCAAAGAACTGACTCATTTGAAAAGTCCCTGACGCTGGGAAAGATTGAAGGTGGGAGGAGAAGGGCACAAAACAGAGGATAAGATGGTTGGATTGCATCACCAACTCACTGGACATGAGTTTGAGTGGACTCCAGGAGATGGTGATGGACAGGGAGGCCTGGCGTGCAACAGTCCATGGGGTCGCAAAGAGTCGGACATGACTGAGCGACGGAATTGAGTGAAAGTTGCTCAGTAGTGTCTGACTCTCTGCGACTCCATGCGCTATAGGCTGCCAGGCTCCTCTCTGTATGTATGTCTCTAGACTAGAATATTGCAGTGGGTAGCCACCTTCTTCAGGGGATCTTCTCAACCCAGGGATCAAACCCAGGTCTCCTGCATTGCAGGAGGATTCTGTACCATCTGAGCTACCAGGGAAGCAAGGTGGTAATAGTTTTTGGTTCTGTGGGTCATACACTGTCTATTGCAACTTCTCTCATCTGCTGTTGTTGAGCAAAACCAGCCTTAGACTACTTGTGAATGTACAGGCATGTCTGTCTTACAATAAAATCTTACTTACAAAAATAGGTGAGGAGCCAGATTTGGTCCTGGAGTCAAATTTTACTAACACCATTTCTTTAGTTCTCCTTGCACCATGATGACCCTATGTAAAGTTCTGCCAAAGGAAGGAGGCATATCAGGCTCATATCTATCACTAACATTGCAGAGAAATAGCCACAACTGATTTAGTTAAAATTTTGCTTGCGGTAAAAGAAGTTAAATACTGACTTCCCAAACTGAGGTGGTAACAAATAGAAACATTTATTCCTTGCCAATTAGGAAATGTAAGTGAGCCAGAAATAGCTTACAAGAGTTCTTTAAACTGATGTATAAAAAAACACATAGAAAATTTAAAAATCACAGTTACAGGGGTAAACTAAACTGCTAATTCTAATTTGTGTTTCAAATTGCCTGTTGGATTTAAAAATACTTCTTTTTAATAAGTGTTAAAAACATACAAATGGGTATCATGTGTGTCCCTGGAAACAGAAGCAGGCAGTCATTCTGTTAAGGTATAAACGTGTTTTTAGTGCTCATTTATTCCTTATTCCCTACACAGAATGAAAAGGTTACCAAATCCTAAACACAGATATTGAGAAGAAGAATATTTGTTAAATTTCCTAATCCACAGATTCTAAACCAACCAAAATCTATAAATCACTTTTTACTTTCCTTCTGTATGTAGTATATTCCTGTCACAGCAGCATTATCTCAAAATAAATATTAGAAAAATGTGTTGCTTGTTGTTTTTTGACTTATAATAAGAAAAAAATGAACAAATGTTTATTGTCTTAACCATCATTCCAACTTCTATGTGAGTTCACAAAAACCAACGTTTTATGTTTTAGAAAATTTTATTTTCAAGTTCCTATAAGATGTGCTGCTAATTTTATTTGAAGTATGAAACATACTACTGCTTTGTATTTCAGATATTGTATTTATCTCCTTTAACCAAAATTTGTATCTGGGTTTAAAAGTACCTCTGGTGACATTTAGTAGAACAATAATATACTTCCTATTTACAGCTATATAACAATTCTTTTTCTCTGTTTTCTAATGATCCAGTTAAAATATCCTTATAAGTTTAAAAATATCCTATGGCTCCCCAAAGATATTCATGACCTAATCCCTGGAACTTGTAAATGTTACAAGGCAAAAAAAAAAGGGGGGGTGGAATTTACAGTTGTGATTAAGGAATTCAAAATGAGGTAACTATCCCGGATTATCAGGATGGACCCTAAATGCAATCCCTGAGTGTATCCTTATTTAAGAGAGTGACAGAAGAGTTCACTATACAGATGCAAGAGGCAAAGGCAATGCGACCACAGAGGCACGGATTAGATAAAGTGACCACAATCAAAAGACGCTGGCAACCTCCAGAAGGTAGACGAGATGAGGAATGCATTATCCCCTAGAGCTTGCAGAGGGAGTTCAGACCTCCCAACACCAGCATTTTCCCCAATTATACTGAAGTCAGAGTTTCAGCCTTCAGAAGTATAGGAGAATGTATTCTTGTTGTTTTAAGCCACCAAATTCATCATTAAGTCATTACAGCCCACACAGGAAACTAATGCAAGAGCCCCTAAGTCTTCGTGTACTGTTCAACACTGTGAAAATGCCCTTGATGGCATTTTGAAAATCAGAAAACAATGTACTACTTTTGAGATATTTACAGTCTTGTAGGATATGCTAAGATATTATTGGGCAAAGTGATCTTTCATGAGCCCTGAGCATCTCATATGTTCTTGTTGGGTATTCCAAAAATTCAAGATCCTGACCACTCTTTGCAGGGTATGTTTGCAGTAAGCTCTAAGTAGCCTTGAAAGGAGATATGTCTCTCTGCAGCACGAACTGCAGGAAGGCTATGCAAGAGGTGGATTCTCCAAGATCAGTATTCTTCAGCTGCAGTGCCAACCCACTGTGCGCAGCAGCCATCCACTCAAGACCTTCTGCTTCACCCTCGTGGGATTTGAAGATCTATTGCAATGGACAAGGCCTTCCCTGGTGATCCAGTGGCTAAAACTTCCCACTCTCAATACAGGGGTTTGGGGTTTGAACCCTGGTCAGGGAACTAGATCCCATTGCATAACTAAAAGGCTGTGCATTCTGCCATAAAAATTTAAGACCCCAAGTGCTACCACTGAGACCCGGCAAACCAAATAAATACAAAAATATTAAAAAGAAAGAAAAGAACTGATACAAGCATGATACTAAGTCTGCTTTCTATGCTGTTAAGAAGAAACTCCTTTGTCTCAGGAGTCTCATGTCTTATGATAACATTCATAAGTAATAGTAGATTTCAGTGAAGTATATTGGGGGTTCCTTAGAACACTAGGGAACATTTCTGGATAAATCATGAGCCGAGAGAAATATCAACAACCTCAGATATGCAGATGATGCCACTCTAATGGCAGAAAGTGAAGAGAAACTAAAGAGCCTCTTGAAGAGAGTGAAGGAGGAGGATGAAAAAGATAGCTTGAAGCTCAACATTCAGAAAAAAAAAAAGATACTAAGATCATAGCATCCGGTTTCAAGTGGAAACAGTGACAGATTTTCTTTTCTTGGGCTCCAAAATCACTGCAGATGGTGACTACAGCCATGAAATTAAAAGTCTCTTGCTACTTGGAAGGAAAGCTATGACAAACATAGACAGCATATTAAAAAGCAGAGAAACCACTTAGCCTACAAAGTCTTGTATAGTCAAAGCTATGGTTTTGACAGTAGCCATGTATGGATATGAGAGTTGGACCATAAAGAAGGCTGAGGGCCAAGGAACTGATGCTTTCAAACTGTGGTACTGGGGAAGATCCGTAAAGAGTTCTTTGGAAACAAGATCAAACCAGTCAATACTAAAGGAAATCAACCCTGAATATTCATTGCTACTGCTAAGTCGCTTCAGTCGTGTCCGACTCTGTGTGACCCCATAGACGGCAGCCCACCAGGCCCCCCCTTCCCGGGGATTTTCCAGGCAAGAACACTGGAGTGGGTTGCCATTTCCTTCTCCAATGCGTGAAAGTGAAGTCGCTCAGTCGTGTCCGACTGTTTGCGACCCCATGGACTGCCGCTCACCAGGCTCCCCCGTCCATGGGATTTTCCAGGCAAGAGTCCTGGAGTGGGGTGCCATTGCCTTCTCGGAGGAAGATGCTAGTTGTTTTGAAAAAATAATCTCCTGTCTAAAACATTTGCTAGTAAGTAAGTCATTGAATGACTAATATAAATTTATGCTACTTTTAAAATAAAGTATCAAATGTAGGCTATACATAGAAAAAAATCAGTTCTTAGAAAGGAAAAGAAGTGTTTCTATAAGAAATTCCAGGGGAGATACTACACACTAAAGCCAGAAAAGTTTAAGCATATTTTAACTTTCCTACCACTAGTGGGGACTGAAGCCATTTTGTATGTACTAGTTTTAATTTTCATGGAGTTTTAGAGGTATCTATGCAACAAAAATATATGGGTGGCAAAGCTATTATGATTGTTATTATTTAATTACAGTAATTTTAGTATTTGGTTTGCATTATATCTATTGATACAGACATATTTTCAATGAACATTTTTAATATTCGTGGTGTACCAAACACTGTGTTAGGAAACAAGGCCCAAAATAAAAACCCCTTCCCACAAAGAAAGCAAAAGTTAATGTAACACATTATGACAAGTACTAGTCTAAAAGTGAGAGTCAAAAGCTTAGAAAAAATGTATATACACCTAGAAATATATACTGTAATTTCCAATGAACATGTACAAAATAGGATGCATACATTGACTGGAGAAGTTAATCTGAACTCATTTCATTCTTCTGTTCCTATTTTCCTAGTGATACTATGACTAGTAGAGTATTAATAACTTAAAAGTGCTTATCACAGTTGGTGTAATGATACATCATCACCTAATAATGGATCTGAAAAATTAAAAAATGAGATACACACATAGACACATGCATTACAATATTTAAGAAGCACTGTTGACTACTATTAAAACCAATATATTTGCAGCCATTTGTTGTCATTATTTTCTATAGAAATATTTACTAATATTTTGTTCTTAATATCAAGATAAATTAAAAAGCAGATTGTAAAGCAAGAAACACACCATCATTTTATTTTGTAAAAAATAAAGCATATTTATTTATAAAGAGTAAATAAGCTTATATTCTTTGCTCATAAAATTAAGTGGAAATACATGTATCAGAACAGTAATAGAAATTACTTCTGTGTGAGATTCTTGGAACTTTTACTCCTTTGTTTTGTTAAGTCTTTTTAAATTGAAGTGTACTTCAATTCAGTTCAGTCGCTCAGTTGTGTCCGACTCTTTGCCACCCGATGAACCACAGCACGCCAGGCCTCCCTGTCCATCACCAACTCCTGGAGTCCACCCAAACCCATGTCCATTGAGTCGGTAATGCCATACAACCATCTCATCCTCCGTCGTCCCCTTGTCCTCCTGCTCTCAATCTTTCCCAGCATCAGGGTCTTTTCCAATGAGTCAGCCCTTAGCATCAGGTGGCCAAAGTATTGGAGTTTCAGCTTCAACATCAGTCCTTCCAATGAATACCCAGGACTGACTTTCTTTAGGATGGACTGATTGGATCTCCTTGCAGTCCAAGGGACTCTCAAGAGTCTTCTCCAACACCACAGTTCAAAAGCATCAATTCTTCGGCACTCAGCTTTCTTTATAGTCCAACTTTCACATCCATACATGACCACTGGGAAAACCATAGCCTTGACTAGCTGGACCTTTGTTGACAAAGTAATGTCTTTGCTTTTTAATATGCAGTCTAAGTTGGTCATAACTTTCCTTCCAAGGAGTAAGCATCTTTTAATTTCATGGATGCAGTCACCATCCACAGTGATTTTGAAGCCCAGAAAAATAAAGTCAGCCACTGTTTCCACTGTTTCCCCATCTATTTGCCATGAAGTGATGGGACTGCATGTACTTCAGTGTACAACATTATGCTAGTTATAGGTGTACAAAATAGTAATTCAGCATTTAAACCATTATGAAATGATCAACATGATAAATCTAGTAACCATCTACATTACCCAAAGTAACTTAATTATTTAATAACTAGGTGTTTGTATCTCTTAATAGCCTTCAACTATTTTGTCACTTCATACCCGCAACCCCTCTGGCAACCACAAGTTCATTCTCTATATCTATAACTCTATTTCTGTTTTTTTTTTTTTTGAGATTCCACGTATTAGTAAAACCATATATTATTTGTCTGTTTCCGAATTAGCATTACACCCACTAGGTCCGTCCAAGTTTTGCAAATGGCAAGATTTTATTTTTTTTATTGCTAGCACTCCATTTCATATAGAGATAGATGTAGAGATGTGGGCTTCTCAGGTGGCTCAGTGGTAAAGAATCCGTCTGCCAAAGCAGGAGACACGGGTTCAGTCCCTGAATTCTTCCAGAGAGAGATTCTCCTGAGAAGGAAATGACAACATACTCTAGTATTCTTGCCTGGAAAATTCAATAAACAGAGGAGCCTAGTGGGTTATAGCCCAAGGAGTCAAAAAGAATCGGACACAACTGAGCACACACACATATATCTGTGCTGCATCGGCTTTATCCATTCATCTGATGCATATTTAGGTTGCATCTATATCTTGACTATTGTAAATGGTGCTGCAAAGTACAAAGAGTGCATCAAAGTGTTAGTCACTCAGTCATGTCTGACTCTTTGCGACCCTAAAAACGGTAGCTCGCCAGGCTCCTCTGTCCATAGGCTTTCTCATTCAAGAATGTTGGAGTGGATTACCATTTCCTTCTCCAGGGGATCTTCCCAAACCAGGAATTGAACCCAGGTTTCCCGCTTTGCAGGTGGATTCTTTACCACCTGAGCCACCTGCATATATCTTTCAAAATTGGTGTTTCAGTTTTCTTCAGGTGAACCCTCAGAAGTGAAATTGTTGGACAGTAAAATAGTTCTATTCCCTTCCTCTCACCAATGTCAGTCTGGCTTTTGCTTCTTATCTTTAGTTGTAGAAAATTTTATCCTCTAGCCTTCATGTTGGTCTCAGAGATAATTTCTCTATACGTAGTTGTAATTTTTCTGTATCCATGGAGGACAGGATCTTCCTACTTTGCCCTCTTGTACTCACCTTTTATTTCTTTATTTGTTATTTTTTTCTTTTTAATTTTCTGTAATACAGCTGTTTTGTAAGCATAAAATAAATATGAAGATCTAAAATTAAAGAACAATTGTCTATGTAGCAAAAGAGATATTGCCATCCTCCAGGCAAGAATACTGAAGAGGGTTGCCATGCCCTCCTCCAGGGGATCTTCCTGACTCAGGGGTCAAAGCCATGTCTCCTGCATTGGCAGGTGGTTTCTTTACCACTAGTGCCACCTGGGAAGCCCATAGCCATTATAACGACCCTAAATCTCATTTTGATCTTCCAAATATACTTTTTGTATCTCTAATGAACAAATATAAATATATTTGCATTAAATTCTTTAAAGACCACAAAATTAATGGAAATAAGTGAAATAAATGTCTATGTAACAAGGATTTTTATGCTACTCATTAGACCTCTAGCACAGTGAGGCTCCTCTGGAAAGAAAAGAAATCAGAAACTCCCTCCACTGTGATCGTCTTCCTACTAGCTTGAGCTAGAGTTGTTAATTTTAATCTATTTAAAATACTATGCTTTCATGTCTTGAAAAAGAGAGTCTTTTTTTAATGTTCTGTGTTATATCTGGTATGAAAATTCACATTAAAAAATTGCCATTTATTTTTTCATGGATTTCTATGCTTGAAAATTACCTACTATGTTACAAATGTCCTATTAGATATTGCAAATATGAAGATGACAAGAACACATTCTACATCTTCAAATGGTTTACAAGTTTTGCTTGGTATATATACCTCAGCACATTTATAATCAGAAGACTGTCTAAGTATATTGATAGCAATGGTCAGAGAATACTATGAGATCAAGGAGAAAGACAACTGTAGCCTAGGGATGAAAATGCTGCCGAGGAAGTTGTAAGCCAATACCTAAATGTTGGAATTAATACCTAAGATAAATGTAGGTTTGGGAATCACAAGCAGATTGGTATTAGTTAAAACCATGATTCTCATTAAGATCGAGGATGGAAGATTATTTAGAGTGAGAAAGCAGAAAACAAGTATTACAAAGGACAACTTGTAAGTGATGCATAAAGCAAAGGATGTAAAAAAAAGAGAAAGAAAACAAAAATTTGTTAAGATAAGAGAAAAACACTGAGAAGGCAATGTCACACAAAACAAGGTAGTATTAAGAGTTTTTAGTAGCATCAACAGTGTTAGATCAGGAGAATGTTCAATAGCTGATTAACACAATGTCTGGGATGGTGTTAATAACTCAGGAGAATGTTGAAGATTTCACCTCAATGAGAAATAAGTGAAAGAACTGAAAGAGAAGACAAGCAAATGAAGATAACTCAAGTTTGCAAAAAATGGAGGAAACAGGATAGCAGTTACAGAAAGTATAGGGTGCTGTCCTATTTTTCATCATGCTTAACATATTTACCCTGCTTTCCTATTTCTTTTTTTTTTTTTAATTTATTTATTTATTTTTAATTTTTACTTTACAATTCTGTATTGGTTTTGGCATAGATTGACATGACCCACAGGTGTACATGCGTTCCCAAACATGAACCCCCCTCCCACCCCCCTCCCCACAACATCTCTCTGGGTCATCCCCGCGCGTCAGCCCCAAGCATGTCATATCCTGCATCAGACATAGACTGGCATTTAGATTCTTACATGTTATTATACATGTTTCAATGCCATTCTCTCAAATCATCACACCCTCTCCCTCTCCCTCTGAGTCCAAAAGTCCGCTATACACATCTGGGTCTTTTTTGCTGTCCTGCATACAGGGTCATCATTGCCATCTTCCTAAATTCCATATATATGTGTTAGTATACTGTATTGGTGTTTTTCTTTCTGGCTCACTTCACTCTGTATAATCGGCTCCAGTTTCATCCATCTCATCAGAACTGATTCAAATGTATTCTTTTTAATGGCTGAGTAATACTCCATTGTGTATATGTACCACAGCTTTCTTATCCTATTTCTTTTGGAACTTGCATTTGAACTCTGCTACCTTAATTTTCCTGAGTGTTGAGTCAATTATTCCTGTATCTTTTCTACAGAAATCTCCGCTTGTTCTAAGCAGATTTCAGTTTTTCTTTTCCAGCATTTAGCACATATACTAAGTACCTGGTTAGGTACACTCATTTTGCAGATATGTTTAAGAATTCAGAGGTAAATAACTACCAGGCTCATAGGGAACTTTTAACACCTAATAGCATCTTGAAACGTTTCTGTAGTTAAAATGGTAGATATTCTGTGTTGTACATCAATGCATGATGAATAACATATTGACTAACTTGTGTGTGTAAAATAGGTATTGTTTGCTATGAATTGTTGATAGTATTGCATGGATTTTCCATGATTTTGTTTTACCTAATTTATTAGTAGCTAGTATGCCAACTTTTCTGTCAATGAATAAAGCATAATTTAAATAATTTATCTCATACTGTAGAGAAATTGAGTAAATGTAACTTCTGTCTTAATTAACTTTTGTTGAAAGTATTTGGCACATTGATTTTTGAAATCTATGTGTTATAATTGATAGTTTGTTACAGAACTTTGAAATGATATTCTTGGAAAGGCACTGGACACAAAAGAAGAAGAAAAAAAAAAAACAGCAGGTGATGCTTAAAATGTCATAACTGACAACAGGTCTTTAAAATCCCAGGGTTGGTTATAATAATCAAATTCTAAAAAGGTTTAAAATCATAGTAGAGGACATAGGGAGGATATTATTCAAGTGAGATTTTATATGAAGTGGCATAAATCAAATTTAAACTCCCATCAGGGATTAAAACTCATAAAAGATAACATCTTTATTGTCAGTAACACTTCTTCATTTAAATAGTCACAATAATTGATGAATTCCTATGAATATTTTCATAGGAATAGCAGTTGTGCTATACTATATTTCAAATGACCTGATTGTTTTTTGAGAATGAATTTTGTCTTCCCTTTCTTTCTGGTCTTAAGCTTTTAGAAATGAAAATAAGGCCAATGACATTGCTTTTAGGAGGTGACAGAAGAGTGCTTAGCAGATACTACTTATTGTTTCGGTTGGAAGGAGTTTTTTGTTTTTAATTTGACATTTAACCACTGAAGAAGCATAAAGATAACTTTCTTTATCAAAAATTAAGCTAGATACCATTTAATGCATTGCATTTTTCTCTTGAATAAGGTACAGATCTTGTAGAATAGATTTCCTTTTACATGAACTATATGGGAATTTTAACTTTCTATGGAAGGTACAGCATGATCACTCAGTTTGTTGATCACACTTGTATAAGCCAACACAGGTTTTAATTTCAGTAGGCTAAATTAAATCACAAAAATAAAGATACTGTTCAGTAAATTTTAAAAATTAACTGGAGTTCAAAACTCATCCATGCCATCACTTCATCTACTATTTTCCTAATTTCAAACTGGTAATAGGTAACAAGACATGTTCAAATAACTCAAAGGTAAGATTTTATTTTCTTTTATTAATTTTTCTTTGTGCTGTGATCTTTTACTAGTTCCATGAGAAATTTCTCTGTTTCTCTTTCTTGTTTTTTCAGACAGAAAATAGGTAAAGGTAATAAGAAATATTCATTGAGAACATTTAATAAAAACACAAAGCACTATGATTTTGCATCTGATGCACATATAATTAGAAAATGGTTGAAGATAAGATATCAATAATGAATTAGAAAAAAAGTGATTTGATAATTTGGTAACCATTATTTTATCAGCCATTGCACTGTTCTAAATATTTTTTAAAAATATAAATTCATAATAACCAGGACATGGAAACAACCTAGATGTCCACCAGCAGATGAATGGATAAGAAAGCTGTGGTACATATACACAATGGAGTATTACTCAGCCATTAAAAAGAATACATTTGAATCAGTTCTGATGAAATGGATGAAACTGGAGCCGATTATACAGAGTGAAGTAAGCCAGAAAGAAAAACACCAATACAGTATACTAACACATATATATGGAATTTAGAAAGATGGCAATGATGACCCTGTATGCAAGACAGCAAAAGAGACACAGATGTATAGAACGGACTTTTAGACTCTGTGGGAGAGGGAGAGGGTGGGATGATTTGGGAGAATGGCATTGAAACATGTATACTATCAGGTAAGAAACGAATCACCAGTCTATGTTCAATACAGGATACAGGATGCTTGGGGCTGGTGCACGGGGATGATCCAGAGAGATGATATGGGGTGGGAGGTGGGAGGCGGGTTCAGGATTGGGAACTCATGTACACCCATGGCTGATTCATGTCAATGTATGGCAAAACCAATACAGTATGGTAAAGCAAAATAAAGTAAAAATAAAAATTAAAAAAAAATAAAAATTATATATATATATATATATATAAATTCATGAATATAATGTCTTAGGCATCTGTGCACATTGTTGATATTTCAACTAAATTCTTTACTTATCAGTTTTAATAGAACTCCTGTTCTTTGTTCTCCTGTGTATGGTTATACATTATTAAGCAAATTGCCAGCAAACTTGTTCTACGTATTTATACACAAAATTTTAGATGATATCTCTAGATATCTCTGGAGAAGGAAATGGCAACCCACTCCAGTATTCTTTCCTGGAGAATCCCATGGACAGAGGAGCCCTGGTAGGCTACAGTCCATGTGGTTGCAAAGAGTCGGACACAACTGAAGTGACTTAGCAAGCAGGCAGGCTAGATAGCTCATGTGTAATTGCACAGCACTGTGTTCCTTTTTACAGTATATAGCTCCTTTTTATAGAATTTTTGAGTTCATAGACTTTCAGAAGTACACACATAATGGTATATAGAAATAATTAACTTTGCTTGGTAAATTTAGAAATCTAGACTTTTTTGAGGAATTCAATCAACTATTAAATAGTAGGCTTGCAACAGTACATAATCAGACAGATTATGGAAAGAATTATAAAATATAGGCACTTAAAAGAGCTGGCTGAGCTCTAACTAGAAATATTGACTCACATATGAAGTTTGGAGTAATTTTTTTTTTCACAATTGCAGCTGCACTTCTTTTCTCCTTTCTTACTTTTCCTTTCACCATATTCCTCTATCCTTTTATATTTCTCCTCTCCTCATAAATATACATTTTTTAATTATCCAAAAATAGAATTTAGTTGTATGAATGGAGAGAGAGAAAAGAACCTGTCCCAAGTGTAGAATTAAGTGTGAGGATTAATGGATAGTATGATGATATGGAAAGGGGAATTCTATAAATCCTCAAAAATGTACAAGTTGTGTGACCAAGGCAAGATATTTAACTTTACTAGGCCTTGGTTCTCTTATTCATAAAACTGGAAGAATATTTTCCTAGAACTGTCACTGTGCCTTCCTTCTCTACATCCCTACCTAATGGAACCTACCTTAGCCAAATTTTCATCCAGGGAAGGAGAAAATTTTGTGTGTCATGTAAGTCTCTTTCCTTCATTCTGTCCACAGCAATTTAAATATGTACGGGCAAAATACTTTGTTGTTGTTCAGCCAGCCAGTCATGTCCGACTCTTTGCAGCCTCATGGACTGCAACACGCCAGGCCTTTCTGTCCCTCATCATCTTCCAAAGTTTGCCCAAGTTCATGTCCATTGAATCAGTGATATCATCCAGCCATCTCATCCTCTGACAGGCTCTTTTCCTTCTGCCCTCAATCTTTCCCAGCATCAGGGACATTTCCAATGAGTCAGCTGTTTGCATCAGATGACCAAAATACTGGAGTTTCAACCTCAGCATCAGTCCTTGCAATGAATATTCAGGGTTGATTTCCCAAGGACACTCAAGAGTTTTCTCCAGCACCATAATTTGAAGGCATCAGTTCTTCCACACACTACCTTCTTCACATCCAGCTCTCACAACCATACATGACCACTGGGAAGACCATAGCCTTGACTATATGGACCTTTGTCGGCAGGGTAATATCTCTGCATTTCAGCACACTATTTAGGTTTGTCATAGTTTTCCTGACAAGAAGCAAAAGTCTTCTGATTTCATGGCAGCAGTCACCATCCACAGTGATTGTAGAGCCCAAGAAGAGGAACTCTGTGAATACTTCCACCTTTTCCCCCTCTATTTGCCATGAAGTAATGGAACCAGATGTCATAATATTGATTTTTTTAGTATTTAGTTTTAAGCTGGCTCTTTCACTCTCCTCCTTCACCCTCATCAGGAGGCACTTTAGTTTTTGCATGTCATGTAACTCTGCTCCCTTCATTCTGGCCATGGCAATTCAACTGTGTATGGGCAAACCACTTAAAAATAGCCAATTCAAATCCAACCCATGACCTTCAGTTTGGAGGTAAAACAAATATATTCTCACTGAAATTTGAAGCAAGAAATACTAATTGGTTAATCCAGTTAGCTAGTAGTTTAGTAACTAAAAGTTTCTAACAAGGAATGGCTTGGAGGACACCACAATAACTCAAGACATTACATACATAAACTATGAGAGAATAAATAAAAAGACATTATAGTCAGCCATCTGATAATGAGGAAGAAAAATGGAAGACATTCATAGAGGAGCAGTTAAAAAAAAGTGTCATAATTCCCATTGCTAAAGTCTATGAAGTTTTCTTGGACATAGATCTATTCTCAAGTTCTAATGAGTGAGACCCATTCTTATTACAATTCTAGTTCTTAGAATTCCACAGAATATGATATTCTCCCTTGAAGTCACTTTTCCTCCACACCCTACTCTATTTGCAGAATAATTTTACATGTATTAAAATTACTGTCCATGTTACTTGCAGATGACACCACCCTTATGGCAGAAAGTGAAGAGGAGCTAAAAAGCCTCTTGATGAAAGTGAAAGAGGAGAGTGAAAAAGTTGGCTTAAAGCTCAACATTCAGAAAACAAAGATCATGGCATCTTGTCCCATCATTCATGGGAAATAGATGGGGAAACAGTAGAAACAGTGTCAGACTTTATTTTGGGGGGCTCCAAAATCACTGCAGATGGTGACTGCAGCCATGAAATTAAAAGACGCTTACTCCTTGGAAGAAAAGTTATGACCAACCTAGATAGTATATTCAAAAGCAGAGACATTACTTTACCAACTAAGGTCCGTCTAGTCAAGGCTATGGTTTTTCCTGTGGTTATGCATGGATGTGAGAGTTGGACTGTGAAGAAGGCTGAGTGCCGAAGAATTGATGCGTTTGAACTCTGGTGTTGGAGAAGACTCTTGAGGGTCCCTTGGACTGCAAGAAGTTCCAACCAGTCCATTCTGAAGGAGATCAGCCCTGGGATTTCTTTGGAAGGAATGATGCTAAAGCTGAAACTCCAGTACTTTGGCCACCTCATGCGAAGAATTGACTCATTGGAAAAGACTCTGATGCTGGGAGAGATTGGGGACAGGAGGAGAAGGGGACGACCGAGGATGAGATGGCTGGATGGCATCACTGACTCGATGGATGTGAGTCTGAGTGAACTCCGGGAGATGGTGATGGACAGGGAGGCCTGGCGTGCTGTGATTCATGGGGTCGCAAAGAGTCGGACACGACTGAGCGACTGAACTGAACTGAACTGAACTACTTTACCTAGAATAGCCCCCCTTTCAAGATCTTCATTAATGGTTTGTGTAAGATCAACTAAGCTGGTAAATTGATGAAAATAATTTTTAATGGTTTTAAAATATGAAACTATTTTCCAAGTGATAGTTTCACATCTCTAAGTAAAGATTTATGTTACTCATTGCCATTGTCTTTTTTCATGGAATTCAAAGTAAGACTATTAATTCAGGCACCTGTTTAACCATTATTTATTGAGGACTATTAAGTTCCTGGCTATTCCCAGAACTAGAAATATAGCAGTGAACAGACACCAAGGTCCCTGCTGCTAAGGAACTTGCATTATAATTGAATGGAACAGACTTAGATGGTTTCCTTGAATATCAACAAGCAGTATAAAATATGTCAGAAAAGTGAAGTGGATGATCTCATTAAATCACTTTTTTAATATTCTTATAATTGTATAGTTTCTCTTTCAACTGCAAGAAAGGAAAGTGATGTGTATTCCATTCATTTCTCAGTGAAGTAAAAATTCAAAGACTTTATTAAGATTCAATTAAAGTTCATGGAAAGGAAATATTGGCATTACCCAATTTGATACGTGACCTATCAAACTGATTTTTTAAGTAGTAGCTATATTGACTCTGGAATCTGAGTCATAAACTGTGATCTAACTGGCAGTGTCACTTTGGATAAATCTAGTACTATCAATTTTGGTTTCTTTATTGTAAAATGAGGAGTTGGAATAATGAAGATACCTTCCTGATCTGGCAATCTACATATCTCTAAAACAGATTTATGTCCTTTTTCATATTTCTTATATTTTTCTATTGCTGATGTTACAGCTGCATTTATCTGTCCCATCCTTCTCCAAATGCCCCAGTGAAAATAGAAACTAATTCATGATTCGTCATCTCTTTTGTAAGCTTGAGTTTGAAATCCTGATAGAGTTACTATCTCTTTAAGGTACAAATATTTTAAGATCTTTTTATAGAAATCCTATATTTATTCAAAAATAATTTTCACAAAATTAAATAAATGCCATTATATCTGACTATGAATCTAATTCTTATGCAATTAACTGAAGAAGAGTTAATAATCTGACTCAGTAAATATGAATTTGTAAAGGCTTATTTATTCTATTTATTAGAATAAAACATACTCATAATAATTTAAAATATAAAAATAGTGATAGAGTAGTTTGTATTTTAATATTAAATTTTGATATCAGTTTTAAAGTACTACTTTTTAGAATGCTTAACCAAATAAAATCTGTGTTAGTCAAGGTTCTCCAGGGAAGCAAAACCAATAGGATGTGTTGTGTGTGTGTGTGCATGTGTGTAGGAACACATGCATATATATGCATAAAACCATCCATCCATTCATTCATTTAAGGAAATTGGCTCATGCAGTTATGGAGAATGGAAAATCCAAAGGCTAAAGGGTGGGCCAGTAACCTGGAGATGTAGGAAAGAATTCATGCTGTAATTTAAGTCTGATGGCTATCAAGCTGAAAACCCAGGAAAGGAGTGATGCACTTCAACTATGAAGGTTGTCTGCTGCAGAATTCCCTCTTACAAATTCTCTGAGAAAACACTCTTTTGTTCTATGCAGGCTTTAAGCTGATTGCCCACATTTTAAGGACAATCTGTTTTACTCAAAGTCTGGTCTTTTAAAGGTTAATCTCATCCAGAGATACCCTCACAGAAACATCCAGAATAATGTTTGACTACATGTCTGGGCACCATGGCCCAGTGAAGTTGACACATAAAATTGACTATTGATAAGCCAGTATGATTCATTTATTATAGTATTTAATTCTTGCATTGTCTTTACAGTTTGGTGCCATTGTTAGAAGTCAGCAAATGGCAGAACCAGAAATACATTTAAGGTCTATCAGCCTGTTGGTCCTCATTGTGTGGGTTACGGGCCCCTACACTAAACAGTTCCATTATTTACTCTTATTTCAATTTTCAAGACAATAGCCATCTTTTTTATTTTAAACTGGATTTGTATTAATTTTATAAAATGATACACCAAAATTTTTCACTTTGAGATTTTGCATTAAACCACTTCTTTTATTTGAGGAAAAAAAAAATTATTAACTTTGAACCAATCTAGCACCCTTAACATCTCCAGAACTCTATTGATAATCAACATTGCAGTTGCCCTGGATAATGGCCTCTACATTATATGTACCGCAGTCTTAGAAATCCATTTATCTCTGCTTTCAACCTCCCCTTGCAATTCTACTTGCACCGTGATGTTACTCTAGCTTCAGTTCCATAGCCTGCTTCTGATTTTTACCTCTCTTTAGTTCCCTTTTACTGACAGCTTATTTGGACTAACTCTTTTATTTTTGACCCTTTTACTCCCAAATTTGCCTTTGGGATATTATTTAATTCCTCACACCATATAATAAATATATAAATAAGTGAAATATATTTGTATATAAGTGCCGGGGTCCAGCCCCGGTGGATCCAGGGTAATTCGAAGGTGGGGATGGAGTCGGCATCCTGGAAAAAACTTATTTAATTACAGATATAGAGGGAGACTAGAAACAGATAGTGTAGAATTAATGGAGAAAAGAGGCTGAATAACTGGTTTACGTGGAATACTAATCACCACCTACGTAGGCCACAGGTGTCTTTCCGTTCTCCCGAGGGAGAGGAGGCACTGAGGCCTCCCCAGTCCAATCTTAGAAGCTCCGGCAAAGTCAGTAGGCTTGGTGTGTACCCTCGTACCAGATGGGAATTTAGCCAGGAAAACGGGGAGCGAGAAAGAGACGACGGGGGAGTCAGTCTTTCCAGAAACTGATCCGATTTCTTTATTTTTCAGGTTTGTTTATATACCTTTTTGTTACACATAGGGATGAATACAGAGTCACGTGGGGGTCAGCAGACCTGACCCTTGTCACAATCAGGTGATTTATATAAAATTATACAAAGGTCTTATGGGTTTTTACATCATCTTCTAGCCATGAGGTCTGCTGACATTTTATGGCCCTTTCTGATACCGGTCAGTTAACCAGAAAACTTATTTTTCCAGGGGTGCTTTTTTCTTAAATCAGGCGCCACCCTCCAAATAAAGTTGCATTCCTATAGAGTGAGGGTGTAGTGAGTTACAATCAAGAAAGGAATTTACTTAACCTAAGGTTTAACATTATTAATCTTAAAGGTTAATACTTATTTCTCCTATATGCTAGTTATATTCATTATAAGGGCAGGAATATGGAGATTTAGCAGCAAATATTGGCTCAACAAATGTAAACCCTTCACCAATGTTCCCCTTAAGATCTATTTTGTCTTAAGATAGTGATAAAGTTACATTTTTACATAGCATAGTGATTTATAGTGATTTATAACAAAGTACAGTGATCTATAACAAAAGAGAAGATTCATTAACTCAAAAGTCTAGTATTGCTAACATCAAAAAACTACTATATTTCCTTTTCTATATTCCAAATACATTGATTAATATATTCCCAAGTGCCTAAGGATATGGAGGCCTGATGGCAATCATTGACTCATCAATGAAAAAAGCCCTATGCTAATACTCCAAACTCTCTGTGCTGTTTATGGTTGAGAGGTTGTCACACGAGCTAGTCTGTCAGCAGAGAGGTTTGACCTGAGACATCCTTGTCACACCCAGGGCAGGGAATTAGCAGTAATTATTGGCACGACAAATGAAGAAAAAACCCTTCACCACTATAAGTCCTAATCAACCCACTAATACTATACTAATGATCTAACTTCTCAAAAGAGTCTGTATTTAGAAAGTTTTAAAACATCCCGTGCCTCTCACAGTTGGGAGGCTGTAAACAATCACATGCGGCCGGACAAGCCTGATCAGGCAGGCCAGAGAACCTTCAGAGTTCGTAAGTTGAAACACTCTTGTCACGCCCAGGAATTTTTATTAACTGGAGCTGCAAGTTAACTCCTTCTCTGAGAGAAATGGTTATGGGGGATAGCTCCCCATAAAGTGCTCTGGTTTTGGGGGTAGATGCTCGGGAACAGGCGGTTTCCTGAGGCTTGATCACGCCTTTGCATATGCCAAGCTTCTTTCCTCATGACCTTTGCCATGGGCAGAGTTTCTCACGCTGGCTCCCAACATATAAGTATAATAAATACTGCTTTATTCTCATGTTTTAGCTCCAAAAACACTAACCTGTTTCAAACCCAGTAGTCATCAACATAACTCAGAAGGCAAGGATATTGAAAGACCACTAAAACCTTTAATTAAATTCATCAGTATCTAATTACATATTTTAGAATTGGTATGTTTTAAGGCAATATGATACTGAGGCCTGTTACACAAGTCTGTAAATAATTCCCAACATAATATATATATGTATGTCTTTGGTCGTAAGTGTTTCCAACTCTTGAGTATTTAAACATTATCATTTGAACTTTATCATCAGAAAAAAATGGGGAGGGGGGCAGTGTCAACAATTCTATGGTCCCCTAGTCAGCTATTTCTTTTTTTAGTAATTTTATTTATTTATTTTTAGCTGTGCTGGGTCTTAGTTGCTGTGGGGGCTTTTCTCTAGTTGTAGTGAGTGGGGCTACTCTCCGGTGTGGTACACAGACTTCTCATTGCAGTAGCTTTTTCTCGTTGCAGAGCATGGGCTCTAGGGCATGTGGACTCAGTAGTTAGGACTCCCAGGCTATAGAGCGCAGGCTTAACAGTTGTGGTGCAGGGGCTAAGTTTCTCCACATTATTTTCCATCTTCCTGGATCAGGAATCGATCCCATTGGCAGGTGAACTCTTTGATACTGAGCCACCAGGGAAGCTCTTATCGTTAGAATTTTTTAAAAACATAACTTTCAAAATATGAATGTTTAGTAACATAAGACAAGCTAGAAAAAAGGAATATAAATAAGGAAAACATATATAAATTATGATTTAATTTCCCCACCATTTTCTGAATAGGGCATGGTTTTATTTAACAGATTCAGTACTATAATAGGTTTAATCCTACACTAGTCCTCAATATTAAAATATAGATATCTGTAGTATTCAAACACACAGTTTAATCAAGCTAAATAATGAGAGTAGTTGGAAAATAAAATGTCAAAGAAGCAACACTAAAAAATATAGATTTTTTTTAAAACTGAGGTTGAAAATGATTTATTATATCTCTTACATGTATGAAGCAATATTATTAAAGAACTAATTGAATACCTGCCCAATTGTTAATCATTGAATGAAAGAAAACATAAGTTAAATCTGGCATTATTTGAAATTCATATAGGTGTTAATGTTATAAAAGCCTGAAAGAATTTCCCAAGTTTTATATTCAAGATGGATAAGAAAGCACATAGTACAAAACATTTAGCCCTTGACCAACCTCACTTGTCTATCATGAGATCGAAACATGAAAGTGCCAAATTTATGGTTCAAGTATGGTGATGGGGGCAATAATACCAGATACGTATGCAGGAAAACCTAAATAGAAGAATATTAGTATACTCAGCAACAAAATGTTGTTGATAATGTAAATATTCTGGGTAAATGAAAGTATTTTTTTATTAGATCTAGCTCAGAAGAGTTCAATTAAACTTTTACATTTCCTGGTTATCTGTGGTTTTGTCATGACTAAAACAAGGTATTTGCCCTACAGATCTCAGCTCATTGATTACACTCTGGTTCCTAAGTTTAAGGGCCTCCTAACTTCCATAACTTCTTATCTACATATTAGACTGCTTTGCTCCTCCTTTGAGTTTATCTTGCTGTATGTGTTGACTCTTTTGTCTTTGTGACCAGCTTCTCCTGGATGATTTTAACTGTCTCCGTGGCTGGAACTATCATCTCAAAGCAGAAATGGGCAAGTTTCTTCAGAGCTTCATATCCTCACCTGGTGCACATTTCCACTGGATGTTTTGCCATAAATGCAAATTTAAAGTCTAAAAGGATACTTATGTTTCCCTCCATGCCATATCACACTCGAGAAATTATTTTCAAATTAGCAAATGCTTTCAGTCTCACAAACAGAAGGCAAATGGATTCATCCTTTTTTCAGTTCAGTTCAGTTCAGTTCAGTTGCTCAGTCGTATCCGACTCTTTGTGACCCCATGAACTGCAGCATGCCAGGCCTCCCTGTCCATCACCAACTCCCAGGGTTTACCCAAACTCATGTCCATTGAGTCGGTGATGCCATCCAGCCATCTCATCCTCTGACATCCCCTTCTCCTGCCCTCAATCTTTCCCAGCATCAGGGTCTTTTCAAATGAGTCAGCTCTTCACATCAGGTGGCCAAAGGATTGGAGTTTCAGCTTCAACATCAGTCCTTCCAATGAACACCCAGGACTGATTTCCTTTAAGATGGACTGGTTGGATCTCCTTGCAGTCCAAGGGACTCTCAAGAGTCTTCTCCAACACCACAGTTCAAAAGCATCAATTCTTTGGTCCTCAGCTTGCTTTATAGTTCAACTCTCACTTGCATACATGACTACTGGAAAAACCATAGCCTTCACTAGATGGACCTTTGTTGGTAAAGTAATGTCTGCTTTTTAATATGCTGTGTAGGTTGGCCATAACTTTCCTTACAAGGAGTAAGATTGCCCTAAATCCAAATTACTTAAAATATTATTTCATTTTCAGTATTTATTCATTTTTTTATTTTTTAAATTGAAGTGTAAATGACATAACTGTTAATTCTCCCTATGGAACATTTCTTTTTTTTTTCTTTTTTAATATAAATTTATTTATTTTAATTGAAGGGTAATTACGTTACAATATTGTATTGGTTTTGCCATACATCAACATGAATCCACCACGGGTGTACACATGTTCCCCATCCTGAACCCCCTCCCACCTCCCTCCCCGTACCATCCCTCTGGGTCATCCCAGTGCACCAGCCCCAAGCATCCTGTATCATGCATCGAACCTGGACTGGCGATTCGTTTCACATATGATAATATATATGTTTCAGTGATAACCCTATATGCGAGACAGCAAAAGAGACACAGATGTATAGAAAAATCTTTGGACTTATGGGGGAGGGCGAGGGTGGGGTGATTTGGGAGAATGGCATTGAAACATGATGAGCCTTTTATAATAAGATCATATCCTGACATCTAAAAGAGATCTTTGTACACCATTGGGATTAGATGATTTCTAAAAATAGGTCTTTCTAGAGGTGCTTAAAAATGAGATTTATTTTTAATTTATAGCACTATTTGTACAACAAAATTGTATATGATTCTACAAAATGATGTTCAAAATTTGTCTAAACAGAACTCCCCACTGTGTTCTTTCTCCATGTAAGAAAAAAAACAGAATTAACTTAATCTAAATGTTAAAACATGTAAATGGTCAAGGACCTAATTATATGATTATATATAACATTAACTTTTACCACTTATATTTAAAATAATGCTGCATAATAGAATAGATATTTGGATATATTATAACACTTAATAGGGAAATAATGTCCTTCATAAATCTATAGAGAAATATATCTACATAAGCAGCCGAGATGTTTAGTAGAAATTAAGCTCTGTAACTAATGCTTCTTGTTGTTAATTAACACATATTATTAACCATATGAGTCACAATTTGTATTAACCACAAAAAATTATGTAATTAGTAATTATAACATAGGACTCCTATGAATAAAAACAAACTATGGCATATTTTTAATATCAAAAGGAAACAGCAAAACAATATACTTTTTTCTCCCAAAAGAATTCTTCATTGTAATAATTCTTAACATTTTTGTTTCAAGTAATTATCTAGTCAAATACTATTAAGTGATTATATTTTTTCTGGTTATTTTCAAAATAGTTTTATATGAAATGTCTTTTGATAATTTTCTATATTTGATGCTTGCATATTTTAAATATTAATTCCAAGTTTTAAGGGATAATATGAACAGTTATACAAAGTAATAAACAATTGTATATCCCTAGTATTTAAGGGCTTCCCTGGTGGGTCAGACGGTAAAGAATCTGCCTGCAGTGCAGGATCTGTGCCATACTATGCTCAGTCATTCAATCATGTCCAATTCTTTGCAACCCTGTGGGCTGTTCCCTGGTAACTCAGCTGGTAAAGAATCCACTTACAATGTGGGAGACTGAGGTCAGATCCCTGGGTAGGGAAGATCCCTTGGAGAAAAGTATGGCAAACCACTCCAGGATTCTTACTTGGAGAATCCTCACGGACAGAGGAGCCTGGTGGGCTACTGTCCATAATGTCCCAAAAAGTTGGACTGAGTGATTAAGCACAGGACTGTAGCTCACCAGAATCCTCTGTCCATGGGAACTATCCAGGCAGGAATCCTGGAGTGGGTTGCCATGCCCTCCTCCAGGGGATCTTCCCAACCTGGGATGGAACCCAGGTCTTCCACATTGCAAGTGGATTCTTTACCATCTGAACCACCAGGGAAGCCCAGGTTCAGTCACGGATCAGGAAGATCCCCTGGAGAAGTAAATGACAACCTACTTCAGTATTCTTACCTGGAGAATTCCATGGACAGAGGAGCCTGGTGGGCTAAAGTCCATGGAGTCACAAAGAGTCAGACATGATTGACCAACTAACACTATAGTTTACAAGTCCTTCCTTTGGATGGTTCAAGTTCTAGAATCACCTTTGGCTTTAATGAAACTTAGAATTTCCTTTGTAATAAATTCTTTTTTAAGCATATTATTGCTCTTATTTGTCATGCTATTTTAGTTCAGTTAAGGGCATTGCACACTAATTCATCTGTTGTTCATAAGAGCTGATTTTGTCAAGACATCTGGAAGATTATGACCACAGTTCTAGATTGGAAAGATGGCTGATGATGAGCCTTCAAATCATGCATCATCTAGAAACATTAAAAGAGTTGATAATGCAATCTAATGAAAGACTAAGTTGACTATAAGTCCTATAACTGGCCCTGGGATTTTGGTCATGAATGTGCCTTAGAATGATAACAATTTTTTTTTAACTTTCCTTTCTTCCCAAAAGACCACTGCCAATCAAATTATCTGAGAATGTCCTTTAGTTTCTAGGCATTGAGGGATGTGAGGCTGATGACAGGATGAACATTGTATGCCCAAAACGTGATACCATCCTTAAAGGAGCTTGCTTTATCCTAGAGAGAATAAGACAGAGATACAAAGAACAAAACTGCAAGACAATGTGATGGGATATATTTCAGATTAATATTCATGGTAGTTACTAAGCATTAGATATAGAAACATCATTTCTTCTGGGTCACTAGATAAGGTTTTATAAAGCAGTTGGCATTTGACTTAAAATTTAATAAAGAAACTTTCAACATTCAGATGAGTATGGGATGAAAGTCATCTGAAAGAACGGAAGAAGAAACAGTAAAGTAGAGGAAAGTTAAAGGAAGAAACAGTGTAGGATGCATCCACATTTGTGGAATGGAGAGTAACTGACTAATATATAGACCACATGAGACAGAAGAGGCAATAGTAAGTTGGAATTATACCATATAGAGGCTTAAAAATCAGCTTGAACTTAACACAATAGATCATGAGAAGATGAAAAAATGCTTTCTGAATATTTATTTTAATAATAATGCTAATGGATTATTCTTTTTTGAATTTAAGGATAAAATATATTTGAATCTGAGCATCAAAAATTACATGAAATACTCAAGCTTGAAAGGATTTCATAAATCATTATGTCAAAATATTCATTTACACTTGGGCAAACTGGATTTCAGAGACCTCGAATAAGTTCTACAAAATCAAAGAGTTATTTCTATTTGTTCTAAGTAGAAATTGCACATAGTTCTTAACAGTAATTTTGGTTGTATCAATAATTCTAACACTAGAGTTCAATCAACTCTGTTGAGAAGAGAACAGAGTGTTTGATTTGGATGATCATTTTGTTTCAACATTGGTTTGAATTATTATTATTTTTCTCCTATATATAATTATATTTCATTTAGTTTCAGACAAAATTGACATACTTTTAAAAAGTATGAACATCATCATTTTCTTTCTTTAGTGGTCTTCTCATATACTATTATGCAATATAACATTTAGCTGATCACTTAAAAAAAAATTGTTATCCAGCAAATTTCTGAAGACAAAATGAATTCTTTGTTCTCTCTTGGACATAATTAAACATAGTCCTGAAGGGAAGGGAGGGCCTCAAATCTGTTGGCTTTTCAAGTGAGATAAATTTGGATATACATGACTCATTCCCTAAGAATTTAGACCTTCTAATAAAACATTCAATATGGTGGTGGTACACAGGTAGAAAAGGGAAAACCTGAAAGAAGGACAAGATCGGCATGTTACCTTTTCTGGCATTCTGGATTTCTGGCAGCCTCAGAGATCCACTATCAAGCCCTCTGGCTTACATGACAGACCTCTCCCTAGATTTCTGGAACTCTGGGTATGATTTATTAAAGTACTTACATCCCTCTTGCCAACATATAAAACATCTTCTTTAATATATAACCATACTTAACTTTTATTTGTTCTATGTATTCCTCAGCAAAATTAAGTACAACAGGGGGCAGAGGGTAAGGTGCTGTCTGCCTCTAGCAAGGAGAGAAGTGGGCTACTTCATCTGGCCTGGATTGTTTAAGGGAATACATACATATGGGGTTTCAAGATTCCCTGACAAATCCACTCCAATTTTCTCATTCTAATTATCAGAGTTCCATATTCAAAAGCAGAGACATTAGTTTGCTAACAAAGGTCTTTCTAGTCAAGGCTATGGTTTTTCCAGTAGTCATGTATGGATGTGAGAGTTGGGCTGTGAAGAAAGCTGAGCGATGAAGAATTGATGCTTTTAAACTGTGGTGTTGGAGAAGACTCTTGAGAGTCCCTTGGACTGCAAGGAGATCCAACCAGTCCATTCTAAAAGAGATCAGTCCTGGGTGTTCTTTAGAAGGAATGATGCTAAAGCTGAAACTCCAGTGCTTTGGCCACCTCATGCAAAGAATTGACTCATTGGAAAAGACTCTGATGCTGGGAGGGATTGGGGGCATGAGGATAAGGGGATGACCGAGGATGAGATGGCTGGATGGCATCACTGACTCGATGGTTGTGAGTTTGAGTGAACTCCGGGAGTTGGTGATGGACAGGGAGGCCTGGCATGCTGCAATTCATGGGGTCACAAAGAGTCGGACATGACTGAGTGACTGAACTGAACTATACTGCTATCTTTTCTAATAATGCCATGGCTATAACATAAAAGGAGTCATGATTGAGAAGCCAGTCAGCTTTGAAACTCTTCCAAACTTAGAATTTTCTACTCAGTCTGTCTTCCAATTGCTCAAAATAGAGGCCTTTTGGTTTTCACAGTATGATGTGAGGTTTACTTTCTTGTCCCTGTCCTCTTCATTTAAGGTTTCTAGACCACCTTACAGAGAAGGCGATGGCCACCGCAATACTCTTGCCTGGAAAATCCCATGGAGGGAGGAGCCTGGTAGGCTGCAATCCATGGGGTCGCTAAGAGTCGGAAATGACTGAGCGACTTCACTTTCACTTTTCACTTTCATGCATTGGAGAAGGAAATGGCAACCCACTCCAGTGTTCTTGCCTGGAGAATCCCAGGGACGGGGGAGCCTGGTGGGCTGCCGTCTGTGGGGTCGCAGAGTCGGACACGACTGAAGCGACTTAGCAGCAGCAGACCACCTTACAATGTCATTTGGTTCTTTAAGTAAGTTGACCATGGTTATTTTAAAACCTGCATTTGAGAATTCCTTTATCTGAGGTCTGTATGAGTCTAACATTTCTTCTTGTAAGTGATCTGGTTTGTGAGTCTCCTGCTTTTTTCTTATGCATTTTTCTTTCTTAAACTGTCTGGTTTGACTAGTGGTACCTTAGAAATTTGGGGGTACTTTGAGCCCAGAGTTAAGTATAGGCTTTTGCAGAGAAGAATTGCATTTTCTTCCACCTTTTGCCTGAGGGGAACTAACTGTTGGAAATGACAGTAAACAAGTTCATGGATTGCAATTCCTTTAATATCTCAGTGTACATAGCTAGAGTGAAAAATCATTACACCATTGTTCTGTGGACATGAGGTTTCAAAAATATTTTTCCTTTCCTTTCTCTTCTGCAAACTATCCTACTGTCTTCTGGGATTAGAGCAGTGGTTATGTTTAAGACTGATTTGATATTTTCCTGTGGTTGAGGCTCTTAGATCCCAGCTTAAGGTGAAGGAGGTTTTCTTTAAGACTCTTAACATTGGTCAAATCTGAGTTTTTACTTCTTTCAGTACATCAGATGAACCAAAACTTAATTTTTATATATGAATCTGTGCCTTCGAAGTCACTGGTGCTCTGATATTACACTTTCATCTGTTACAAACTTTCAAATAAAATTGACCTTGAGAGCTCACCACTGTATATTTTACTTCTATAATTTAATAAAGTTTCAAAATATTTATTAATTATTTGTAGAGAATGGGCTAGTGTGGTTAAACCTTTGGAAACAGAAAAGTCTTTTAGAAATAGTAAATCATGGAGAATCATGATACTGAGAGTCTAACTTATTTATGATCTCTATACCTTTCTTCTTCTCCATCTGTGACTCTTCTGCTGTCATCTACAGTGATTCGTGTGAAATCATGCAGGAGAAAGTTAGATTTTATTCAAGTTTAGGGTTTTGCCGGAACATGTGTGTTTAAAACATAATGAAAAGGGATTTAGGATATTTCCAAGAGAATGAGTAAAATGATAGGCTATGGAATCTAAATCAGCATGAAACAAACTAAGGATGAGGCAAAAAGATGAAGGGGAAAAAAAGAGAAGCCTATAAACTGGTGTTCCTGGGGAAATTCACAACCACCTAATTCCTAAATATTTAAATAGGAAAAGAAGAATAGATGATAGTGGGATTTGGGTGATACTGGACTTTTGGGTGACAATTTAGGGCATTACTATGGAGTGGATAGTGAAGATGAGCTAAGTTGAACATTATTGATGAGATGAAGTCAAAGCTACATTTTTTATTTTCTATATGGATTTTGAAACCAACCAGATTGAGCGTAGGAGTTGGAGCAAACAGGAAAAAAAATGGACTTGATGTTAATGTACTCAGTAAATGAAAGTGAATAATTAGCTAAATTGGACAATAGTAAATGACAGGAATTAGGAGGGGTAGAGTGTTATAGATGGATAGAAATAGAGCATTTTTCAAAACAGAGATTGGGACACAATGGATGTAGCAATGGAGAGCCAAAAAGATACTTGTCCCTAGTTATATGAGCTATGAGAGAATAAATAATTTCTGCTAATTTAACCCTTTCATTAAATAAGATCATCAGAGAGTTGTGTGTTTGGACAATGTCATTTTCACTATTGTCTCATCAGTTCCCAGTTCAGTTCAGTCACTCAGTTGTGTCTGACTCTTTGTGACCCCATGAACTGCAGCATGCCAAGCCTCCCTGTCCATCACCAACTCCCAGAGCCTACCCACACTCATGTCCATTGAGTCAGTGATGCCATCCAACCATCTCATCCTCTGTTGTCTCCTTCTCCTCCTGCCCTCAATCTTTCCCACCATCAAGGTCTTTTCAAATGAGTCAGCTCTTCACATCAGGTGGTCAAAGTACTGAAGTTTCAGCTTCAACATCAGTCCTTCCAATGAACACCCGGGACTGATCTCCTTTAGCATGGACTGGTTGGATCTCCTTGCAGTCCAAGGGAATCTCAAGAGTCTTCTCCAACACCACAGTTCAAAAGCATCAATTCTTTGGTGCTCAGCTTTCTTTGTAGTCCAACTCTCACATCCATACATGACTACTGGAAAAAAGATAGCCTTAACTTTATATGTGTGTGTGTGTGTGTGTGTGTGTGTGTGTTCTTTTTCAGATTCTTTCCCCTTACAGATTATTACAAATGTTATTACAAAATATTGAGTGTAGACCCCAGTGCTGTACATTATTAGGTCCTTGTTGGTTGAGAGGTTAATCCCAACCTTCTAATTTGTTTCTACCCAACCCTTTCCTCTTTGATAGCCATAAATTTGTTTTCTTTGTCTGTGAGTCTTTCTGTTTTGTAGATAAGTTCCTTTGTATATATAGATTTTTTGTATTCTACATGTAAGTGATATCATATGATATTTGTCTTTCTCCGCCTGGCTTACTTCATTTAGTATGATAATCTCTTAAGTCCATCCATATTATGCAAATGACATTATTTCATTCTTTTTATGGCTGAGTAATTGTCCATTGTGTATGCCTGTGTTTGTGTGTGTACCACATTTTCTTTATCCATTCAAATATCCATCAACATTTAGGTTACTTCAATGTCTTGGCT
Organism: Oryx dammah; assembly: GCF_014754425.2. Classification (NCBI taxonomy): domain Eukaryota; kingdom Metazoa; phylum Chordata; class Mammalia; order Artiodactyla; family Bovidae; genus Oryx; species Oryx dammah. Next base: position 41,903,788 of record NW_024070202.1, on the reverse strand, counting down.
ATTGCAAACAGTGCTGCTATGAACACTGGGGTGCGTGTGTCTTCTTAAATTATAGTTTTCTCTGAAGATATGCTCAGGAGAGGAATTGCACACTCATATGTTAATTCTTTTTTTTTTTTTTTTAAGGAACCTCCATACTGTTCTCCATGGTGACTGTTGCATTCCCACCAAGTGTTCAGTTCCATTCAGTTGCTCAGTCCTGTCTGACTCTTTGCAACCCCATGAATTGCAGCATGCCAGGCCTCCCTGTCCATCATCAACTCCCAGAGTTTACCCAAACTCATGTCCATCGAGTTGGTGATGCCATCCAGTCATCTCATCCTCTGTCATACCCTTCTCTTCCTGCCCCCAATCCCTCCCAGCATCAGAGTCTTTTCCAATGAGTCAACTCTTTGCATAAGGTGGACAAAGTATTGGAGTTTCAGCTTCAGTATCAGTCCTTCCAATGAACACCCAGGACTGATCTCCTTTAAGATGGACTGGTTGGATATCCTTGCAGTCTGAGGGACTCTCAAGAGTCTTCTCCAACACCACAGTTCAAAAGCATCAATTCTTTGGCACTCAGCTTTCTTCACAGTTCAACTCTCACATCCATACATGACCACTGGAAAAACCATAGCCTTGACTAGACAGACCTTTGTTGGCAAAGTCATGTCTCTGCTTTTTAATATGCTGTCTAGTTTGGCCATAACTTTCCTTCCAAGGAGTAAGCGTCTTTTAATTTCATGGTTGCAATCACCATCTGCAGTGATTTTGGAGCCAAAAAAATAAAGTCAGCCACTGTTTCCACTGTTTCTCCATCTATTTGCCATGAAGTGATAGGACCAGATGCCATGATATAGTCTTCTGAATGTTGAGCTTTAAGCCAACTTTTTCACTCTCTTCTTTCACTTTCATCAAGAGGCTGTTTAGTTCCTCTTCACTTTCTGCCATAAGGGTGGTGTCATCTGCATATCTGAGGTTATTGATATTTCTCCTGTCAATCTTGATTCCAGCTTGTGCTTCTTCCAGCCCAGAGTTTCTCATGATGTGCTCTTCATATAAGTTAAATAAGCAGGGTGAAGATATATAGCTTTGACATACTCCGTTTCCTATTTGGAACCAGTCTGTTGTTCCATGTCCAGTTCTAACTGTTGCTTCCTGACCTGCATACTGGTTTCTCAAGAGGAAGGTCAGGTGGTCTGATATTCTAGTCTCTTTCAGAATTTTCCATAGTTTATTGTGATCCATACACCCTGTCTCATACATAGTGTTAACAGGGTAAAGCCTGACTCACTAACAATGTTTTACTCATGGTAGAAAGGAATGACTCAGGGTATACTTCAATAAGATAGAGGCAATGAAATGTAACAATTAAGAGTGTTAAACTCTAGATTGGCTTTAGAAGGAAATTATCTGGATTTGTATTTGCTATATGTTGAATTGTGTTCCCTGAAAAGAGATATGTTGAAGTCTCAACCCCAGAACCTCACCTGTTTGGAAACAAGGTCATCACATATTTGACTAGCTAAGATGAGGTTATATTTGAGTAGAGTGGGCCCCTACTCTCTCTCTCTCTCTCTATATATATATATATATATAGATATATATATATATGCAAGCTTGTATTTATATATTTCTCATCTCTCTTACAATCAAGTGCTGATGGGGAATGGGGGTGTAAAGCAACTGCAACTTTCATACATTGGTGATGGAAAAGCAAAATTATATAGCCAGTATGGAAAGCCATTTGTTATATATATAAATTTTGGGTATGGGATTTTCAGATACAAGCTACTATATATGAAGTCGATAAGTGACAAAATAATTCTGTATAGTACAGAGAATTATATCCTTTATTTTGTAATCATCTATAATGGAATATAATCTTCAAAAATGCTGAATCACTATGAAGGACACTGAAACTAGCACAATATTATAAATCAATTATATGTCAATAAAAAATTAAGACAATCTTATTTCTACAACAAAATTAGCATAGTTTTCATTGACAGTATTTTTCATGAGTAAGCTGAATAACTTTATAAATTATAAATATGTCATATGAATAATTTATTTTAATGAGAGATACTAAGTACCTTCAAGATTATGTACAAAAAAAAAAAAATCATATGTTGATTCAATCAGCCAATGCATCAAATACTGAGAATTTTCAAATAATATAAAACTCTGAAAATAAAACTGCTGAACCAGAAACCTAGTTTGATGTAGTTGCTATGAACTGGTCAATGTTAAAAACTACTGTTAAATTAAGTCCAGTAAAATAAGAACCCAATAATAAGAAACATTAGATAGAAATAATAAATAGGCTTTTAACTATTTAAGAGTCACTACAAGTGCTTCCTTCATAGCTCAGTTGGTAAAGAATTTGCCTGCAATGCAGGAGACCCCAGTTTGATTCCTGGGTCAGGAAGATCTGCTGGAGAAGGGATAGGCTACCCACTCCTGTATTCTTGGGCTTCCCTTGTGGCTCAGCTGGTAAAGAATCCACCTGCAATATGGGAGACCTGGGCATGATCCCTGGGTTGGGAAGAGTCCCTGGAGAAGAGAATGGCCACCCACTCCAGTATTCTGGCCTGGAGAATTCCATGAACTGTATCGTCCATGGCCTCACAAGGAGTCGGACACGACTGAGCAAATTTCACTTCACTTCACAAAGTGCATTCCAATAGGAATCACTGCTCTCCCCACTCTCTGCTTCTTTTCAGTCCATTTCTAATTCTATGTCAGTTCCTTTCTGTGAACATTCTAAGAAGGAGAATCATCCAGTTTTTTGGTAATACATACAAGAGAGTGAAATGGGAAAAGTGTCAAGACACAGAATTCTATATGGAAGGAAAGGAGATAAGACATCAAGATCTATGTAGAATGATATAAGCCGAGAAGAAATTATGAAACAATCTAATTTCTTATAAGATTTAGTCAAGGTGAACTTCTATTTTCACATGTTGCCCCTCTTTCGATCTTGCTACTTTGACAGTCTAATTAACTGGATAAAATTTAAATGGTATTTACTTCACACTAAGGAGAATTTTGAGAAATAAATATGTTGAGATTGACAAGAAGAATGGAATGTGACTACTAAAATTATGAAACCTTTTTCTTACAAGCAGTTTGAGAACAAGGAACAGTAATAATTTCCATCATCCTTGTATGCAAAGTATTGGAAAAGGTCTTTATCTGCTCAGAGCATGTATATGTGTCATTCTGTCAAACAAACTTCTACCCCAGCTCCTCCTCTGGGAACAAATACTGCACCGCCTATCCAATTCTTGCCTTCCCTGCTCACTAACCTTGTATTTTGCTAGCTTGTGTTGTTGTTGCTCAGTCGCTCAGTCATGTCTGAATCTTTATGACCCCGTGGACTGCAACACACCATTCAACCATCTCATCCTGTTGCCACCTTCTCCTCCTGCCCTCAGTCTTTTCCAACATCAGTCTTTTCTGAATGAGTTGGTTCTTTGCATCAGTTGGCCAAAGTATTGGAGCATCAGCTTCATCATCAGTCCTTCCAATCAATATTCAGGGTTGATCTCCTTTAGGATTGACTGGTTTGATCTCCTTGCAGTCCAAGGCACTCTCAAGAGTCTTCTCCAACACCACAGTTCAAAAACATCAAGTCTTTGGTGCTCAGCCTTCTCTATGGTTCAACTCTCATATCCATGCATCACTACTGGAAAAAAACCATAGCTTTGACTCTACGGACCTTTGTTGGCAAAGTAATGCCTCTACTTTTTAATATGCTGTTTAGGTTTGTCATAGGGTTTCTTCCAAGGAGCAAACATCTTTTAATTTCATGGCTGCAGTCACCATCTGCAGTGATTCTGGAGCCAAATAAAATAAAATCTGTCACTGTTTCTATTTTTTCCCCATCTATTTGCCATGAAGTGATGGGACTGGATGCCATGACCTTTTAATGTGTGTGTTTTTAATCCTGAGTAATAAGCCAGCTTTTTCACTCTCCTCTTTCACCTTCAATGAGAGGCTCTATAGTTTCTCTCTTTGCTTTCTGCCATAAAGTGGTATCATCTGTATATATGAGGTTGTTGATATTTCTCCTCGCAATCTTGATTCCAGTTTTTGATTCCACTTGTGATCCAACCCAACATTATACATGATGTACTTAACATAGAAGTTAAATAAACAGGGTGACAATATATGGCCTTGATGTACTCCTTTCCCAATTTTGAACCAGTCTGTTGTTCCATATCCAGTTCTAACTGTTGCTTCTTGACCTGCATGCAGGTTTCTCAGGAAGCAGGTAAGGTGGTCTGGTATTCCCATCTCTTGAAGAATTTTCCATTGTTGTAATCCACATAGCCAAAGGCTTTAGTGTAGTCAAAGTAGAAAAAGTGAAGCAAAGAAGAAAAAGTGTAGTCAAAGTGAAGCAGAAGTAGATGCTTTTCTGGAACTCTCTTGATATTTCTATTAGTCAACAGATGTTGGCAATTTGATCACTTGTTCCTCTACCTTTGCTAAATCCAGCTTGACCGTCTGAAAGTTCTCGGTTCACGTATTGTTGAAGCCTAGCTTGAAGGATTTTGAGCATTACCTTGCTAGCATGTGAGATGACTGCAGTTGTGTGGTAGTTTGAACATTCTTTGGCATTGTCTTGCTTTGGGATTGGAATGAAAACTGACCTTTTCCAGTCCTGTGGCCACTGTTGGCAGGAAATTTCCGAATTTGCTGCCATATTAAGTGTAACACTTTAACAGCATAATCTTTTACGATTTGAAATAGCTCAGCTGGAATTCCATCACCTCCACTAGCTTTATCCATAGTGATGCTTCCTAAGGCCCAAATGACTTGATACTCCAGGATGTCTGGCTCTAGGTGAGTGACCACACCATCATGGTTATCTGGGTCATTAAAATCTTTTTTGTACAGTTCTTCTGTTTATTCTTTCCAGGTCTTCTTAATATCTTCTGCTTCTGTTAGGTCCATTCTGTTTCTGTCCTTCATTGTGCCCATCTTTGTATGAAACGTTCCCTTGGTATCTCTAATTTTCTTGAAGAGATCTGTGGTCTTTCCCATTCTATTGTTTTCCTCTATTTCTTTCCTTGATTTTACAGCTTTGTTTTTCCTGATATCAACCAAGTCTCAGGGATGCTTTCTCCTGAGGTATTATCCAGCTCTCATTTTGGGGAGAAAATGAAGAAATGGCACTATATAAGGAAGCTGATATTTCCCAGAAATTATAAAAACATGTAAATACACAAATATAGGAAGTAAGATGTACTTGTATAAAGATAACAAAACTATCTTTATAAAAAGAATGAAGACAATTTTTCAGCAAGAAAATCTTTAATGGTGCAGCATGATTAGAACTTTGCTACAGTAACTTCAAAACAGGTGCTTCAATATAAAAGGAAATGATAACTGAAGAATGTGAGATACAAGACAGAATGGTGATCAAATAGAATACCAAATATGAAGGTAAGATTAAACAGTGATTTGTGTAAGAATTATAGTGCTTAATTTTAAGATTAAAAGAAGTCAGAACTAAATATTAGATAATTAATTGCATGGACAAGCATAATTTTTGTTTCTTAGAAAGTTAAGAAATAATGATCATTGAGTTAATAAAATAAAATTAATGAAATAACAACAACACACACAAAAAGATAATGCAAGCTTCTGGAGAAAAAAACTCATAACAACTACTGTATAATAGTCTCCTTGGCATCAGATTTCTCATTAATAACCCTGGAAAACAGAAAACTATAGAACAATGTTTCTAAGGTATTAGGAAAAATGACTATGAATGTAACAATAAGGTATCCCTATTTAACCTGGATGGGAGCTTAACAATAATTGACAAAGTATAAAATAATTATGTAAGTACATTATAAAAAGTTATACTGCTAAGCAGTAAAATAAATAATTATAAAATTACCAAAATGTTGGGAGGAGATGGTGAGAGGTGAAAGATAGTTTAAGTGATAAAAATCCTCAGTTTCCATGGTGATGAGTTAATACAGTAACATTTACATTCCATATAAGAAATTGGAGAATATATACATATATATATATATAAAATCTGAAATGAGAAATGATTAAAAGATTGTCTTTCTCTATATCAGAATAGGGATAAAGTGGTGACAAGGGTACAAGGATTACTATTTTTGTTTCTTTACATGAATGTGTAATATTTTTATTGAAGTACTTAATGTTAACCCAGTTTTTCCCAGAAGAAATTTATTTGTAAGATAAGATTTCTATGCCATGTGATATACAGAAATAGTCAAAGACTGCTAATGCTGAGAACAATGGGAAATTTGTTTTATATTTTAGTAAGTTCATATTATTCTTTAAGAGAAATGCCAATCAATGGAAATAATCAATGCAAATTTCAACACTTTCCAAATATATTTTAATATATAGTATTGTATATTGATTTCACCCTCAAACACTTGCCTTTAAGAAGGGAATGAGTATGGATTACTCTCTCCAGTTATTTTTTTAGAATATGAGTAACTTAAATATTTTATTATTTTTCAGTATGTTGTCTTTTAAAATTTTTTATTGAGGCATTGTTGATTTAGAGGCTTCCAGGTGGCACTAGAGGTAAAGAACCCATCTGCCAATGCAGGAAACATGAGACCCAGGTTTGATCCCTGGGTCAGGAAGATCCCCTGGAGGAGGGCATGGCTCCACTATACCTGCATGGAGGATCCACATGGACAGAGGAGACTGACAGGCTACAGTCCATAGAGTCGTAAAGAGCTGGACATAACTGAAGCGACTTAGCACACACACACATAGTTGATTTACAATATTTTGTTAGTTTCAGGTATACAGCAAAGTGAATTTGTTATACACATACATATATCCACTGTTTTTTATATTCTGTTCACATATAGGCCATTACAGACTATTGAGTAAATTTCCCTGTGCTGCATAGTAGGTCCTTATTAGTTATTTATTTTGCATACGGTTCTTCTCTGGTGGCTCAGACAGTATAGAAACTGCCCGCAATACAAGAGACCTGGGTTTGATCCTCGGGTTGGGGAGATCCCCTGGAGACGGCAATGGCTACCCACTTCAGTATTCTTGGAGCTTCCCAGGTGGCGCTAGAGGCAAAGAGCCTGCCTCCCAATTCAGGAGACTTAAGAGACGTAGGTTCAGTTTCTGGGTTGAAAAAATTCTCTGGAGGTGGGCATGGCAACCCACTCCAGTGTTCTTGCCTGCAGAATTCCAAGGATGAGGGAGCCTGGTGGGCTACCGTCTATGGGGTCACACAGAGTCGGACACGACTGACATGACTTAGCAGCAGCAGCAGCAGAATCCCATGGACAGAGGAGCCTGCAAGACTACAGTCCAAAGGGTCGCACAGAGTTGGACACAATTGAAGTGACTTCACATACACACAATACACATTTTACATATAATAGCATGTATGTATCAATCCCGGTCTCCCAATTTATGCCTCTTCCCCTTCACCCCTCAGTAACCATAAGTTTATTTTCTACATATATAATTCTATTTCTGTTTCATAGATAAGTTCATTTGTAGACTTTTTGTAGATTCCATATATAAGCAATGTCATGTGATATTTGTCTTTCTCTGTTTGACTTACTTCACATAGAATGACAAGCTCTAGGTCCATCCATGTTCTTGTAAATGGCATTATTTTGTTCTTTTTATGGCTGAGTAATACTCCATTCTTTATATGTATCACATCTTCTTTATCCATTCCTCTGTCAATGGCCATTTAAGTTGCTTCCATATCTTGACTATTATTAATAGCATTTCAATAAATATTGGGGGTGCATATATCTTTTTGAATTATGGTTTTCTTTTGCACAGCAAAGGAAATCATAAATAAAACAGAAATAAAACCCTCAGAATGGGAGAAAATATTTGCAAATGAAGCAACTGACAAGGGATTAATCTCCACTATATACAAACAGCTCCTGTAGCTCAATGTCAAAAAGTCAAGCAACCCAATCAAAAATAGATGGAAAAACTAAATAAACATTTCTCCAAAGAATGCATACTGATGGCTTAAAAGCACATGATTCTCAGCATCACTAATTATTAGAAAAATGGAAATCAAAACTACAATGAGGTAGTTTCACATCAGTCAGAATAGCCATCATCAAAAAGTCTACAAACAATAAATGCTGGAGAGTGTGTGGGAGTGGAAACTAGTAACAGCCGCTATGGAGGACACTATGGAGATTCCTTAAAAAACTAAAGCAGAGCTACCCATATGATCCAGCAATCGCACTCCTGGGCATATATCCAAAGAAAACTATAATACTCTGTCCAACTTATATATTTGCCAGCTTTAATATTCTTCCTAAAGCAGTTTCTCTTATTTGAAATTATTATATAAAATTCATGTGAGTCTCTAAAGAGGAAAGAAAGAAAATCTAAATTTTCTTCTGTATAAATTATGGCATATAGAAAACCAGAAGATTGAGATTATGATAATTGTTCTGCCAAATATATTTTTGTGTACTTACTCCTTAACTTCTCTCATATATTTTAATGTATATTTAAATGTGAAATGTGAGAAGTTAGTTAAAACACAAATAAATCTCTATGATTCACTCATTTTTAATTCTAAAATTCCATAATTTTAAAAAGTATTTTTAAAAAACTATCATTTTTTTTCTTGTTTAACTTTCAAATGGCATTTTAAAAGTTGCCAGAATAAAAACTGATTTCATATCATTCTGTCCAGTGGATTTTCAATATCCACAGAGTTTTCAGGTCTCTGAGATACCAATAAGATTTACTCTGTGGCAATACACAATTTTGTGATGTTTCTTTTTTCTCTTTTGTAAAATGATAACAAATATTGTTTTTGAAAAAATATATATTTTAGAAATCTTTATGAACCATTTCATCATTAATCATTCACTGAGACTCAACATCAGAATATACTAAGGGAACTAAATTAGTATGCTCAACTCTAAAGGGTCTCTAAACATTTGCTTGTTATAGCATACAATGCTTGGGAGGAAAGGGTTTAAACTGATGGTTTGTTATTCAGATGGTAAGGGAAAGCCTGTTTTTATTAGCACTTTTCCCCCAAACACTAGAATAAAATAACAATGTGTGAGTTTACATGCTAAAAACTGTGCTGGGTACTAATAAAGAAATATGTTTAGCACAATATTTTCACTTTGAAATAATATTATTTTTCCCCCAGGAAACCAGCTGGAGAGTAAAGCAATATTCTTCTACTCTTCTACTTTGTTACAGAATTACAGAATTCATTTATGTACTGTGGGCAAAGTAAACACACAGTATTCACAGCCCAACATCTTCTTATTCAAGGATGCCCATCAAGCACCCTAATGATGGTGTGTTTATCTCGATGGTTAATTGTTTTTCTCCAACACATCTGAAATATTTTACCATTCAGCTGATCCTGGTAGTTTCTAAGCCTATACTCAGAGAGGTGTACTGAGAGCTGGCCGCAAAGGCAGTATCCTGGCCTCAGTCCAGGTGCTTCTCTCTGGCATAGGCCCCACATGTCTCATTAGACCAGTGAGCACTGAGTGCAGCAAACGGGACAGCAAATTTGACTGAAAAAAGTATCATTCAGTGCATGCTATTCTAACACAGCAAAATATTCACTTCCTATTTTTTTCAAGGAATTTCTTTGAAGGAAAAATATATAAGTGCACCAAAACACATACAACCATGTTGCAATGCAAATGATGTCTATGAAAATACAAACCCCCAAACTGAAGGTTAATAAAAGCAAATAATGAATGAATAATTGAGGAAATAATTTTGATTAATAAATAGATAACTGAGAAAACATTGCCTGAAATGTTCAGTTGCCTGAGCTTAGTTGTTTGAAACATGAGACATTTAATTAAAATAAATTCTGTGTTTTTTCCCCACAATATCCAAGTCCTTTCTCTTTTTCTAGCTATTAGTTCTCTGATAAGGTTCGATGATCAAAATCCTTTGAAAAAGCAAAAGAAAAACATTTCTAAGTATTGGAAGTCTTTTAAACAAATTATTCTTGGATATAATGTAATAGAAAAATTATTTTTAGAAATTATTTTAATTCCTAAGTATTACAATTAAATTAAGTCTAGACCTTTAACAAAGACTGATGAAATAGGATGATAATTGATAATGTTTGAAATAATGATTAAGTTAAAAGATTTTGAAATAAAAAGTTACATTATGTTCTCTTAGCAAGATAATGTTCAGAATCCTGCAAGCTAGGCTTCAGCAGTATGTGAACTGAGAACTTTCAGATATACAAGCTGTATTTAGAAAAGGCAGAGGAACCAGAAGTCAAATTGCCAACACCTGCTGGATCTTGGAAAGAAAGGAAATGCAACAAACACCTCTACTTAGCTTCATTGGTGACACTAAAACGTTGGACTGTGTGGATTACAGCAATCTATGGAAAATTCTTAAAAGAGATGAGAATACCTGACCAGATTACCTGTCTCCTGAGAAACTTGTATGCAGGTCAAGAAGTAACCATTGGAATCTTACATGGAAAAACGGGTTGGTTCAATATTGGGAAAGGAACACAACAAGCTGTATATTGTCATCTTGTTTATTTAATTTCTATGCTGAGTGCATCATGTGAAAGGCTGGGCTGAATGAATCACAAGCTGGAATCAAGATTACCAGGAGAAGTATCAGCAACCTCAGATATACAGATGATACCACTTTAATGGCAGAAATCAAAGAAGAATTAAAGAGCCTCTCAATGAAGGTGAAACAAGAGGGTGGAAAAGATGGCTTAAAACTCAACATTAAAAACATGAAGATCACAGCATCTGGTCCCATAACTTCATGGCAAATAGAAGGGGAAAAAATATTTTCTTGGGTTCCAAAATGACTGCAGATGGTGACTGCAGGCATGAAATTAACAGATGCTTGATCCTTGGAAGAAAAGCTATGACAAACCTAGACAGAGTATTAAAAAAGCTTACCGAAAAAGGTCTGTACAATCTTACTGACAAAGGTCTGTCTGTGCAATCAAAGCTATGTTTTTTTCAGTAGTCATCTGTGGATGTGAGAGTTGGACCATAAAGAAGGCTGAGTGCCAAAGAAGTGATGCTTTCCCACTGTGGTGCTGGAGAAGACTCTTCAGAGTCCCTTGGACAGCAAGGAGATCAAACCAGTTAATCCTAAAGGAAATCAACCCTGAATTCATTGGAAGGACTGATGTTGAAGCTGCAATGCTTTGGCCACCTGATCGAAGAGCCAGCTCATTGGAAATTACTCTGATGCTGGGAAAGATTGAGGGCAGAAGAGGCAGGGGTGACAGAGGATGAGATGGTTGGATAGCCTCACTGACTCAATAGACATGAGTTTGAGCAAACTCAGGGACATAGTGAGTGACAGGGAAGACTGTCAGGTGTGCTGAAGTTCATGGGGTCTCAAAGAGTCAGACACAGCTTCATGACTGAACAATAATGTTCTCTTATAAGACATCCTTTAAAACTAAGTCAGAAATGAAATAGACCACAATTTAACTCTGTAACAATATTTCTTTCATGAAGTATGTTTATGAGTAGGAAAACATAAATATTATGCTTTGATATGTCATACTCATGATGCCCTGTTTCATCAACAAAGATAAAGCAGCAAATTTAATGACTAGCATAATAACTATAGTTGAAAGCTGGAGGTTTAGTACTTTTAAAAAGTACTAAACTTTTAAAAAAGTTTAGTTTTTAAAGAGAATATTTCAAAGATGTATATTTTATGTATGTATATATGTATATTTATGTATATATATGTGTGTATTTTATCCCATGGATGGAGGAGCCTGGTAGGCTGCAGTCCATGGGGTCGCTAAGAGTCACACACGACTGAGCGGCTTCACTTTCACTTTCACTTTCACTTTCATGCATTGGAGAAAGAAATGGCAACCCACTCCAGTGTTCTTGCCTGGAGAATCCCAGGGATGGAGGAGCCTGGTGGGCTGCCGTCTATGGGGTCGCACAGAGTTGGACACGACTGAAGTGACTTAGCAGCAGCATGTATGTACTTTATGTATGTATATGCTGAAGCTGAAACTCTAGTACTTTGGCCACCTGATGCAAAGAACTGACTCATTGGAAAAGACCCTGATGATGGGAAAGATAGAAGGCAGGAGGAGAACGGGACAACAAAGGGTGAAATGGTTGGATGGCATCACTGACTCGATGGACGTGAGTCTGAGTGAACTCTGGGAGTTGGTGATGGACAGGGAGGCATGGCGTGCTGCAGTCCACGGGATTGCAAAGAGTCGGACATGACTGAGCAACTGAACTGAACTGAAGCTACTCGGTTATGGAATTTATGGTAAGCTATCATTTCATGTGACTTCGGGTAATATCATATTTGGCATTCTCATCATGCCTAATTCAAGATGAATTGCCTATAATACACAACTGTCAGTATTACCCAACAAGTAGATTTGCACGTTAAAGTCTTGAGAGCCCTGTGTTCAGACAATGCCTCTCTTTTTGCTTGTTTCTAAGACAGACAATTTATAGTGTATCATCTATAGGCAGTACAGGAAACAACTAAAACAAAATTCAGTTAATTACAAGCTATTTATCCAGTTGGAAAAAAATACTTTAGTATTTTTAAAGATTCTACCAATTCTGTTCTTTTGATCCATTGATATAGTTCTTTGTATTTTGGGATGCCTACTTTTTGGAAATCTTGCTTTGATGGATATCTAATCTCTTAGATAATCTTTTCACACAAATTACATGTTTTGGAATCTATCCAAGAGAGATATTACTGCCTTCTGAGAAAAAGGATTACATTTTTCTATCCTGAGGAGTTCTTCAAATATGATGAAAAAAATTTTTTTCTAAAAAATGAATCATCTCAAAGAAAACAACCATAAAATTTGGATAAACTTTTTAGAAAGATAAAAGTAAGAAAAGCTTGTGTGTGTGTTTTTTGTTTTTGTTTTGTTTTGTAAAGGATATAGATGGTTTCGCATTTTTATGACATTAGTTTGAAGGCAGGCCACAGTCCCAGTGTGGCCCAGGGAAGTTAAAACTCTAGTAGAAACCTACATATTTTTCTAGCCTAAGAATCAGAAGATAAAACCAGGTCAATCAGACTCCTAGAAAGTGAGGAGGGAAACCTGGAAAGGAGAAAGCCACAGAAGGAATCCCCAAATTATGCATATGAACTGTCCTGACATCTCTGGGTAACCACTGAAGCGTACAAGTATGGAGAAGACTTAAAAGCAACATTCAACAAAGGCTAAAAAGAGGAAACTAAGATTTGAGGTGCTGTCTTCAACAGGCAAGAAAATGTTTGCAATTTGATCATAATCAAAGTAATTTTTTACTTTAAAAATAAAAACACCCTTTATAGGAATATACAGAATGTAAGCCCCAATAATACAGCTCTAACAATGTTCAGAATGTAATCCAAAATTACTTACATAAGAAGAACTGAGAAAATATGATTCATTCTTCTAAAAGAAATTAAACAGGTCAGTTTTGAGATGTCCCTTATGTCAGGGAAACAACATTCCCATTGATTGAATCTGGTTTCTTAAATTTTGTGACTCTTAAATCAACCATCCTTAATGATGTCCAGAGACTTAAGAGGGCAATATGGGGATCAGAAACTTATGGGGTTTATTTAATCTGGGCCAGGAAAGCTGGTGTATTTGATTGGTTTAATCATGTCAATGTATGGCAAAACCAATACAGTATTGTAAAGTAAAATAAATAAATAAATAAAATAAAAAACAAAGATCTCCTGGAGAAGGGATAGGCTACCCACTCCAGTATTCTTGGGCTTCCCTGGTGGCTCATATGGTAAAGAATCAGCCTGCAATGTGGGAGGCCTAGGTTGCATCCCTGGATCAGGAAGATCCTGGAGTAGGGCATGGCAACCTACTCCAATATTCTTGCCTTCAGAAACCCCTGGACAGAGGAGCCTGGCCGACTACAGTCCATGGGGTCACAAAGAGTTGGACACGACTGAGCAACTAAACACATGCACACATAATAATGATTTAATGTAAGGTTTTTAAAAGGCAAGAAGAAAACCTTTATAACACTATAATGTTTTACAATACTATAAAGCCCTTATTACAGGATCCACTATATAATCTATATACCTTAAAAAAAAAAAAAAGAACTTCAGAAGATTTAAGAAGGACAATTGATTTAAAGGGGGTCATGATAGTTTAAAGGCTGATTTAATCCATGAGAACCACATGATACAAAAGGACTGATGAAACCCTCAGCAGTCCCAAGTTTTAAGGGGTCCAAATGGATCAAAGGCAATTAGGTGATTTAAGGGGGCTAATTGGCTGTCTGTGGAGGCCTTACAAAGAGCTGTGAAAAGAAGAGAAGCAAAAAGCAAAGGAGAAAAGGAAAGATATAAGCATATGAATGCAGAGTTCCAAAGAACAGCAAGAAGATTAATAAAGGCTTCCTCAGCGATCAATGCAAAGAAATAGAGGAAAACAACAGAATGGGAAAGACTAGAGATCTCGTCAAGAAAATTAAAGACACCAAGGGAACATTTCATGCAAAGATGGGCTCGATAAAGCACAGAAATGGTATGGACCTAACAGAAGCGGAAGATATTAAGAGGTGGCAAGAATATCCAGAAGAACAGTACAAAAAAAGATCTTCACACAAAGATAATTACGATGTTGTGATCACTCACCTAGAGCCAGATATCCTGGAATGTGAAGTCAAGTGGGCCTTAGAGAGCATCAATACGAACAAAGCTAGTAGAGGTGATGGAATTCCAGTGGAGCTATTTCAATCCTGAAAGATGATGCTGTGAAAGTGCTGCACTCAATATGATAGCCAATTTGGAAAACTCAGCAGTGGCCACAGGACTGGAAAAGGTCAGTTTTCATTTCAATCCCTAAGAAAGACAATGTCAAAGAATGCTCAAACTACTGCACAATTGCACTCATCTCACACGCTAGTAAAGTAATGATCAAAATTCTCCAACCCAGGCTTCAGCAATACGTGAACCATGAACACCCAGATGTTCAAGCTGGTTTTAGAAAAGGCAGAGGAACCAGAGATCAAATTGCCAACATCCGCTGGATCATGGAAAAAGTAAGAGAGTTCCAGAAGAACATCTACTTCTGCTTTATTGACTATGCCAAAGCCTTTGACTGTGTGGATCACAATAACCTGTGGAAAATTCTGAAAGAGATGGAAATACCAGACCACCTGACCTGCCTCTTGAGAAACCTATATGCAGTTCAGGAAGCAACAGTTAGAACTGGACATGGAACAAGAGACTAGTTCTAAATAGGAAAAGGAGTACATCAGGGCTGTATATTGTCACCCTGCTTATTTAACTTATATGCAGAGTACATCATGAGAAACTCTGGGCCGGAAGAAGCACCAGCTGGAATCAAGATTGCCGGGAGAAATATCAATCACCTCAGATATGCAGATGACACCACCCTTATGGCAGAAAGTGAAGAGGAACTAAAAAGCCTCTTGATAGAAGTGAAAGAGGAGAGTGAAAAAGTTGGCTTAAAGCTCAACATTCAGAAAAGTAAGATCATGGCATCTGGTCCCATCACTTCATGGGAAATATATAGGGAAACAGTGGAAACAGTGTCAGACTTTATTTTTTTCGGCTCCAAAATCACTGCAGATGGTGACTGCAGCCATGAAATTAAAAGATGTTTACTCCTTGGAAGGAAAGTTATGACCAACCTAGACAGCATATTCAAAAGCAGAGACATTGCTTTGCCAACAAAGGCCCGTCTAGTCAAAGCAGTGGTTTTTCCAGTGGTCATGTATGGATGTGATAGTTGGACTGTGAAGAAAGCTGAGTGCTGAAGAATTGATCCTTTTGAACTATGGTGTTGGAGAAGACTCTTGAGAGTCCCTTGGACTGCAAGGAGATCCAACCAGTCTATTCTGAAGGAGATCAGCTCTGGAATTTCTTTGGAGGGAATGATGCTGAAGCTGAAACTCCAGTACTTTGGCCACCTCATGCGAAAAGTTGACTCATTGGAAAAGACTCTGATGATGGGAGGGATTGGGAGCAGGAGGAGAAGAGGACGACCGAGGATGAGATGGCTGGATGGCATCACTGACTCGATAGACGTGAGTCTGAGTGAACTCCAGGAGTTGGTGATGGACAGGGAGGCCTGGCTTGGTGCGATTCATGGGGTCGCAAAAAGTCGGACACAACTGAGCGACTGAACTGAACTGAACTGATTGTTTAAATGAGGGTCAGGAAATGAAGCAGATCAGTTCATTTAATGGTGTTTAGGAGACTTAAGAAGGCAGAATGACTTCCTGAGCATCAGATTTAAAAAGGCAGGACATACTATGTGTCCTCAAAGGAACTTTGTGTATACATCTGAGGACATACTATAAGTTCATAAGGGAACTTTGTGTACATAATTCATATATAAAACTGTGTACCTCACAGGAGGGATGTGCTCATAGAATATCACATTGCTCATCTAAGTAATGTTATATTTTGTTATGAAATGAGCTAGAGTAAGTTCCTCTTCATCATTTCCTTTTGTGAAATATCATTGACTATCCTTAAACTTACTTCTCCACATAAACTCAACCACTTGACAACCATTTTAAACCATATATATATACATATTTATACATATACATATATATGTATATATGTATGCACATACACATAAATGCACACATATCTCATTAGGATATTGAGTGGACTTACATGAGTTTTATAGTTTAATACAAGGACAATAAACTTCTTTTATATTGAGCCTTTCCATTTTAGAGCATGATGTTTCTTACCAGTCATTTCTTTTCAACATCAATAAGTATTTAGCATCTCTTGCTATGGGTATTTAGTAGTATTTTGTAAGTTTGATGCTATTTTCATTGGGATTTTCTCCACTGCACTTTCCAGATGCTGGTTGTTGCAGTCCAATATCTATAGGAGAGATACCAATTTTTTATACTATTTTTCTTTTCCACATTATTAGATTCTTATATTTGTTTAACAATGCTTATTTGGTTTCCAGAAATTTTCTAGAAACATTGTCATTCCTTTTGTAATTTGAGAGTTTCATCTCTTCTTAGTAAATTTTATAATTTTTTTTTAAATTAAGTGGCACTTTCAGAAAAGCCCAGCTATTTTAATAAACCTGAGTCTTTCAGGTTTAATCATAATGAACCATCCCTTTGTAACTGGTTTAGTGAATGAACTAGACTCAGAACAAAGCAAGTCCCTAATTTCTATTTTCTATTAATTTTATGGCCATAAAATCTTTCAAGTCAAATTTTTATTTGTTTATTTAAAAAAATATTTTGGTCATTTTTTAGCATTTAAAATCATTTTTTATAGTATCTGTTTTCATATACCCTCAGTTCAGTTCAGTTCAGTTCAGTTGCTCAGTCGTGTCCCAGTGGTTGCTCGGTCATGCTTTGTGACCCCATGAACCACAGCACACTAGGCCTCCCTGTCCATCATCAACTCCCAGAGCCTACCCAAACTCATGTCCATTGAGTCGGTGATGCCATCCAACCATCTCATCCTCTGTCATCCCGTTCTCATCCTGCCCTTAATCTTTCCCAGTAGCAGGGTCTTTTCAAATGAGTCAGCTCTTCACATCAGGTGGCCAAAGGATTGGAGTTTCAGCTTCAGCATCAGTCCTTCCAATAAACACTCAGGACTGATCTCCTTTAGGATGGACTGGTTGGATCTCCTTGCTATCCAAGGGACTCTCAAGAGTCTTCTCCAACACCACAGCTCAAAAGCAGCAATTCTTCTGTGCTCACTTTCTTTATAGTCCAACTCTCCCATCCATACATGACTACTGGAAAAATGATAGCCTTGACTAGACGGACCTTTGTTGGCAACGTAATGTCTCTGCTTTTGAATATGCTGTCTAGTTTGGACATAACATTCTTTCCAAGCAGTAAGCGTCTTTTAATGTGATGGCTGCAGTCACCATCTGCAGTGATTTTGGAGTCCCAAAAAGTAAAGTCTGACACTGTTTCTACTGTTTCCCCATCTATTTGCCATGAAGTGATGGGACTAGATGCCATGATTTAGTTTTCTGAATGTTGAGCTTTAAGCCAACTTTTTCACTCTCCTCTTTCACTTTCATCAAGAAGCTTTTTAGTTCCTCTTCACTTTCTGCCATAAGGGTGGTGTCACCTTCATATCTGAGGTTATTGATATTTCTCCCGGCAATCTTGATTCCAGCTTGTGCTTCCTCCAGCCCAGTGTTTCTCATGATGTACTCTGCATATAAGTTAAATAAACCAGGTGACAAAATGTTATATATCTTACTCTGTCTTTTATAACAGAAGACAAGCAAAACTCTTCATAATAATTCTTAAGTGATTGAAACTACTTTTCCATAACAATTTTACAAAGAAATATCATTATTGGTAAAAATTAACCTCAATGTGTTTATAAAATTCACTACTCTTGTTGCCTTATTTATTTTAAAATTTTTGATCATATATTAGGAGAATAATAAATCTGTGCTTGTCCAAGATGGTAGATATTGTCACCATATTTCAAGTTCTCAATAACCACTTGTGTCTAGCTTCTACCATGTAGGACAGCCCAGATACAAAACATTTTCATCCCTGCAAAATGTTCTCTTGGACAGTACTGGTTTAGAGTATAGCAAAACTAGCTTGTGTTTGTTACTTGTAAAACATTGATGACTTTTTTCTTTTAAAATTTAATAGCTTGTAGTAATTTTTATAGAGATTAATTAAATTGTTTGGTCTTATTTTGGAAATAATAAATATTTTCAATTTTAGTCCATTTCACAAATAACACCAGAACTCTCTGGGTAGAAGTTGTTGTAGAGCTACAAAATTAGAAACATCAGGATACAGGGGGAGAAAAAAAGAACATCAGAAACATAATAGGAAGTCACTTAAAAAAATTATCACATGATATTGCTTCATGAGCTATTTGAATTTCCTCTGCTTCCTCATTCATCTCTTCATTAATTCTACAACTATTCACTGATGATACAGGGAACACACAGAACAAAAATGATATGTCTAAAATGTCATACAGTAATAAGTGCTAAATACAAAGTTTTAATAAAAGAGAGGAGTGAGTGGTAGATGCGTTTGGGGAGAATTCCTGTTTTAAATGGCATGGTCAAGTAAGACTCCAGTCAGGTGATACTTGAGTATGGACCAGAAAAACCTACTGTGTTACTAGCACTGACTCAGTATTAGACTCTGATTTAGACTCAAGCGCATTTTTGTTTTAGGCATTATGCTAGGGTTTGGAGGCACAGATAAGAAAAGACCTTTGTTATATCATCAGGAAGATCTAGGGACTCTAGGGAAGAAGATAAATGAGAAGATAACCCATTACCACACAATCCGCTAAGTGACAGGCTAAGTGATATGTATGTAGAATTACCTTTCCTTATCCATTAGGTAACACTTTTCCCCAGAGGCATATTAAACTCTATTAACAGTATTAAAAAAAATCGTCCATTTGTTTCCAAATTAACTTGTAACGGAAAATAATATTAAGTATGTGTGTGTGTAAATCGCTGTTGTGTCCAATCCTTAGCAATCCCATAGACTATAGCCCACCAGGCTCCTCTGTCCATGGAATTCTCCAGGCAAAAATACTGGAGTGGAGAGCTATTCCCTTCTCCAAGGAATCTTCTCCAGGGAGTCTTCCCAACCCAGTGATCCAATCCAGGTTTCCTTTGCTGCAGACAGATTCTTTACTGTCTGAGCCACCAGGGAAGCTCTTAATATTGAATAAGGAATCATAAAAAATCTATTAGCTAAAGTTGGTTTCACTCTGGACAGTATAAAAACTTTTAACCACTTTTCATTTGTTGAAATTAATGTATCTTCCCTTTCAACAGGATAAAATAACATTAATAGGACTAATGAACATAGAATCTAAAATGTAATAAATGACAAAGAAAAATTTTGTGTCTTCTTTTTGTCAAGTATTTCTGAATAAATGTGATAAAGCATGAAGACTTTTTTATAGTAAGTCTTATCCTACTGACAAGATTCATTATTTTTACAGCCAACTTAGAAAAAAATCTAAATTGTAATTTGTCTATTATTATCCTTGAATCACTCCAAATACAATATTAAAGTACAATATTAAAAATTTCCTATTTTGAGTTTTAGTTTTCTGAGCTGAATATTAACAATCTCAAAATTAAGATAGGTATAATTTTTCATGTACTTCACAATGGATTCCTTAGAAAGATATACATGAAGAACGATAAACACTTCTATTTGTTATCTCTAATTAACCATGAAACAAATAAAAGGCAAATGTATGATTGATTACTTAGAAGCTCCAAAGACTTGGATAATGAGCCAAAAGTAACGTCATATATTCAGAGTATAATCTAAGAACATAATTTTGTGGATACAAATTGATTGCAAAGCAGTTAAAATTAATACGACTTTTAGGTAAGAACATAAATGTAGAGTTTTGAAGATAGCAACCATTTGTAAACAAACCACTCATATTATTTTTCATGAGACTATAAGAGAATGTCTTTCTCCGCTATATTTAGAGACCATTACTTGTTTTCAATGAGACTTGTAAGCAAAAAAATGACACTTATTTAAAGCTTGCATTTTAATTAAGTAAAGCTTTTAGTGTAAATTAATTTAGACTAGATTTTAGTCATCTGTAATATCATTCAATTCTATTGCTATTTCTACAGTTCATTAGTTTAAAATTGATTCAATTTATGTTAACAGTTGAGTGATTAAGTAATTTCTGAGGAAATTTTAATTATCACTGTGGTTGTTTTCTCTATGTAAATAAGATCTTAAACACACGCAAATTGAATTAAGAAAAAATAACTTTTTAGAAAAGCTATCATCTGTACTGGGAACAAAAGATATTTCTGTTTTATTTAACATTTTTATGTTTAATTCTCCCTATTCCTAAGTCATATATTAGTGTTGAAGTAAGAAAAGGAAGTAGAGGTATCATCATTTTATACCAATTATTTGGATGATGGCCTTCCACGGGGCCTTTGTACTCTTAGCTTCCAGTTCTCCTTCCCACAATATCAGTGTTTTTCTCCCTCACCAAATGGTTAGAAAGGAGACAGAAGCTCATTCCAAACTAGGAATAAAGTAAGGAGATGAACATTTTAAAGTTACGTGTAATAGTTTTTTTTTTTTTTTCTATTTTGAGGAGTTGTCTATGATCTGAAGTGATTCCCCAAACTAGCATAAAATGTCAAATGAGCAATGTCCTTGATGGATTAAAACCAATGGCAGGTGAATTCTCAACAGATGAATAAAATAGAGACTACCCAAGCAATTTGACTTGTATGAACTGCCCTCTTGATTTTGTGTTTTAAAAAGATATTTAAAGTTAAATGTAACTAGCAAAAGAAATAGTTCATTTGGAAAATATGCAAACTTCCCCATCATTAAATTACTAAACAGATATGCATAAATGGGAAACTTTAGTCAGAAGAAATCAAAAAATAGCTTTCCTTATCAACATTTCAATTTGAAAAGGTACTGTCATTGAGAAATAGATCTATTATTATTACCTTATACATTGACCCTTGGGGAAAAAGGGACAGTTAAGTAAATACGCAAGGTCAAACACTTGACAACGTGGCCTCTTTAATCTCCTGCTCCTCCTCAGGCTGCAGTTCTCTCCCCAGTTTATACTGTCTCCCCTTTCCCAGGATATGGTTTTTATTGTTCTGTTTCCCTTTTGATGGATTTTCTTCAGTGCCATGTATAGTGAATGCGGTTGCAGAGAGTCAGATCGACAGAGCAACTTTCACTTTCACTTTCTTCAGTGCCATAGGGACAAAATTATTTGTTGCCCTTACTCCCATGATTAAGGCTTCCCCCTCCCCACCAGAAACACTAGGCTTTGTGTGGTTTGGGTATCAGACTAAATATTGTCTCTTCTATTTTCTGGAAGATTTTGCACAGAATTAGTATGATTTCTTCCTTTAATGTTTGGAAAAATTCACCAATGAAGACAAGCCATTTAATTAATTAATTAATTAATTAATTGTTTGTTTTAAGAAATTTAGTTTATCATTTTGTACCGTCACTACTCCAAATCTTTGTTGTGACCAGACAAAAACCGAGGAACATACACTCACATGACGGTACCATATTCCACACTCTATTTGACTTGTTCTCTCTTTACATTATTCAACATCCTTCTCTTCTTTCCATTTCCTGTAATTCAATCTGGAAGTTTGAATTTTGGCAAGAAAAATTTGTGGGTTATTGTTATCTTTCTTTAACATTACATCATAGGTACATACAATCTGGTTTTTCCAAGTGTTTTTAGTTGTCAGCCAAGCTGTACATTCCCAAGTTCACCAGTAACATTTCTTGTGCTTTTTATAGCATCTAGTAAATATTGTATCTACATCCATTATTTAATTTGTGCTTGTAAAATGATTTTAATCTTCTATCGTTCTTTCTGCTTTATTAGTTGAACTTCTATGAAATGGAATTAACCTTATCAAATATTTGGCTACTCTGAAACAGTTTATATTATAAAGTAGTATAATTTCTTTTCTTATATTTGCCAATTTGTGGAATAATGAATTATTACATCAGCACTCTAAAAAGGCAGCATTACCATATAATTTAACCTCTAAACTAAAACACTTCTGAGATGGGGTGGTATTAATAATTACCTTAGGACAATTAGGGTGGAGACCCTAGAGACTACCCTGGTAGTCTCTGAGGAGATTCCAGGCAAAGTAACTCATAAGTGATTTTTTTTTTTTTTAATTCATGGATTTCTATGTATTTTATGCTTCACTTCACTGTAATTCTTCTTTTTGGTTGCCCCAATTGTTTTATCTTTGGCCATGAAAAACCTATTCAAGTTGACTTCTAAGTCCTTTGGAGGTGATCTCAGTAGTCTTGGGCAGACTTCTTGCTTCCTTAGAGAACAAAATACTTCATGGCTGTCTTCTGTATTTCTTTCTTCCAGTTATGAAAACAATTTTACAAAAAGAGTCTTATTTCTTTTAGTGAGTAGTTGACTGTGTGGATCACAATAAACTGTGGAAAATTCTGAAAGAGATGGGAATACCAGGCCACCTAACCTGCCTCTTGAGAAACCTATATGCAATTCAGGAAGCAACAGTTAGAACTGGACATGGAACAATAGACTGGTTCCAAATAGGAAAAGGAGGACGTCAAGGCTGTATATTGTCACCCTGCTTATTTAACTTATATGCAGAGTACATCATGAGAAACGCTGGGCTGGAAGAAGCACAAGCTGGAATCAAGATTGCCAGGAGAAATAGCAATCACCTCAGATATTGCAGATGACACCACCCTTATGGCAGAAAGTGAAGAGGAACTCAAAAGCCTCTTGATGAAAGTGAAAGAGGAGAGTGAAAAAGTTGGCTTAAAGCTCAACATTCAGAAAAGTAAGATCATGGCATCTGGTCCCATCACTTCATGGGAAATAGATGGGGAAACAGTGGAAACAGTGGCAGACTTTAGTTTTTGGGACTCCAAAATCACTGCAGATGGTGACTGCAGCCATGAAATTAAAAGATGCTTACTCCTTGGAAGGAAAGTTATGACCAACCTAGACAGCATATTCAAAAGCAGAGACATGACTTTACCAACTAAGGTCCGTCTAGTCAAGGCTATAGTTTTTCCAGTGGTCATGTATGGATGTGATAGTTGGACTGTGAAGAAAGCTGAGCGCCGAAGAATTGATGCTTTTGAACTGTGGTGTTGGAGAAGACTCTTGAGAGTCCTTTGGACAGCAAGGAGATCCAACCCATCCATCTTAAAGGAAATCAGTCCTGATTATTCATTGGAAGGAATGATGCTAAAGCTGAAACTCCAGTACTTTGGCCACCTCATGCGAAGAGTTGACTCATTGAAAAAGACTCTGATGCTGGGAGGGATTGGGGGCAGGAGGAGAAGGGGAGGACAGAGGATGAGATGGCTGGATGGCATCACTGACTCGATGGACGTGAGTCTGAGTGAACTCCAGGAGTTGGTGATGGACAGGGAGGCCTGGCATGCTGCGATTCATGGGGTCGCAAAGAGTCGGAAATGACTGAGCGACTGAACTGGACTGAACTGAATGTTTAGATACTTAAATACTGGTTCTAGTCTATGACTGCTTCTGTGCTGTCATTGCTTTTCTGCATTCTTAACAAGCAGAGCTAGGAAGGATGCATTTTTAAGAGTGAAGATTAATAATAAATTTATGTGATATTTTTAAATCAAAAGAAACATTACTGGGATTTTATTTAACTTCTTTATATTTGCTTTTCATTTCTCTATTCTAAAAATACTAATTTAATTATTGCTTTGTGTATTCTCTCTATTATCTATTAATATATATTCACTTAATGCCAATATTTTTACTAACAGTGACCAATTCGGTTTCAAATGTCTTTGGTATTATTTTTCATCTTTAAAACATACCCAATAGCAACATCAATTAGAATACTCTTTTAAAATAATGTTAAAATAATACTGGTCAGAGGAGTTATGTGATCAAATTGATGGATTACTTGGGGTATTTTTAAATTTTTATTTTTATAATGTACATAGAATATTTAAAGTTCTAAATTCAAAACTATGACATATTTTAAGAGTTGTAGCTTATCACTTAACATGTTTCTATTTTTCTAGCCTCCCAAAGATAACATTAATAAAACCAAAGTAATACTGCAATACTGAAACTAGTTTGATTATTTTACTGAGATATTAACACATAAAGGTAACTTCTGTTATAGAATAACTATTTTGATGTCTCTGGTTTGTTTTAATCATAGCAAGTTTTTTCCTGTCTCCCTTATTTATGTATGCTATGCTAATTCACATAAACTGGTCACTTTCAAGTGTCTGTTTTGGTATGCCAATTTCAGGGAAATTGCTACAGTCTTTCCGACACTAGTCCTTAAATTCGAATTATTTCATCGCAGTTCTTTGTACAACTGCTGAGTTCACAAAGCACATTTTTCTTACTCTTGTTATGTCCTATTCTGACCCTATTCCTGTTGTGCAGGTTTGTAGAAAGCAGAAACACTGGATGTATGACTCTCCTGTGAGAGTGGGTGAATGCTGGAGAAGCTGGAAATGCCATTTTTAGAGCTGTTTCATGTGAAGGGTCATATACTCTAAAACGAATGTCTCCCAAGAAACCCTCATCCTGAAAGGTTCTGCTGCATAATTCAAAGTAGCTACAAATGTCTGCAATGAAACTCTGGAAGCATGGGGAAGAATCTGTCCCTAATGCACAGCTTAACTTAGTGGCTGAATCTTCATCCTGTAATATGATTTTTCCAGTTAACTTTAGATGATGGCAGGGAAAAAAAATTGTCTCTAAAATTTATATATATAAAATAATATCTTGGAAATGGTAGTAAATTTCATTTGGCAAGATACTTTAGTAAAGAAAATTGTTACATTAACCCACTAATGCTGAAATTTATCTGACCACAGGATTTTTTGCTTTCTTATATCACATATGAATATGCAGAAGAATTATTGTTCTATAGAACACATCTGAGTTTTGTGTTAAATAAAGCTCAACAGGTACATTTATGATAAATGTTTTCAAGGCTTTGTATTTATTACTGTGAATCAGGAATCTTCAAGCTGGAGTATAGTGTATGGCAGTGGTGGTTTAGTCACTAAGTCTTGTCCAACTCTTGGGACTCCATGGACTGTAGCACCCCAGGCCTCTCCATCCATGGGATTTTCTAGGCAAGAATACTGGAGTGGGTTGCCACTTCCTTCCCTAGGGGCTCTTCCTGACCCAGGGATCAAACCCATGACTCCTGCAGTACAGGCAGTATCCTGTATTGCAGGTGGATTCTTTACTGACTGAGCCAGAGGAAGCCACTGGGCCATCTTCCAAACGTATTTATGTAAGAACCACTTTTCTACATGATACAAACTGTGGAGTATTGCTTGAAAGGTATAATCATTCTTACCTTTCACAATTTGTATCCCTCTTTCTTACCCAGAGAAGGTCATATATAATTTATCATGAAATGCAGAGAAATATGACTTTACTGCTATTCTTTTGATTGTTATGATTACTATACTTAAGATTATGATTAATACTTTTAAATTTTTAATTGAGATATAATATATATACAGAATTCTGTTTGTACCATGATTGAAAAGTTCAATGAATTTTCACAAACTGAGCCCACCTATGTAACCAGCATCTAACTCCAGAAATATAATATTATGTACCTATCTGGAAAAGGAAAGAAAATGCAGATTTCCTTGGACCTTCCAGGGCCATCTCATTTTCTTTAAAAGATAGTAAGCAATGAGGTCAAGAGAAATTTTTACAGACATATTAGTACTTCCAAGTTGTACTAGATGAACTTATTCTAGGTGGCAGAAGTTGGACTAGAGATTTTTCATATCAACTGAACAGACAGCCACACTGTAAATTTGTACACCTCCCCAAAGCTATAGATCTAAGAAACTGACCAGATGAAATGAGAGTAAATACTTTAAGTGAAATCCATTCAACTTGTCTTTCTACAAATGTTCCATGCACTATTTCCCTCTGTTCCCAGATCTTTTGTAAGCTGGTAATAGAGTTGGTGATGTAATGAAAAGTACAAATAGGCTTGTTCATATAGGTGGTAATTGATAGGAGAAAGAGGAATGATGGGCTGTCAGTTACAGACAGTATTCATGGACAGTGGTGGAAGTGGCAGATACAATTCTGGCATCACAGGAAGATATAGCTCTTTTGTTTCTTGTGTTTTCTGTAATTGCCTTTTCTGCCTGTTTGCATGGTCATTTAAAACGTGATTTTGGACGAGCTAATGAGGTATGGGCAACTGTCACCATCTTAACTCTCTACTTACAATATCTACTAGAGAAGGAAATGGCAACCCACTCCAGTATTCTTGCCTGGAAAATTCCATGGACAGAAGAGCCTGGAAGGCTACAGTCCATGGGGTCCTA
This sequence comes from Oryx dammah, assembly GCF_014754425.2. NCBI lineage: Eukaryota > Metazoa > Chordata > Mammalia > Artiodactyla > Bovidae > Oryx > Oryx dammah. Next base: position 41,876,894 of record NW_024070202.1, on the reverse strand, counting down.
AAGAGTCAGGACCCTAATATGTTCCCACCAATATGATTAGGTTACAAGCAACATAATCCCAAAATCCCACCTCAACACTGCTAAGTGGTTATTGTTAGTTTTATTACATTAATGAGTACAACCAACAGAGAAACAAGTACCTTGTCCTAATTTGTGCCGATAATAAACTGAGCCAGATGTACCTATAGATGTAACTATATAAAATAAAGCTCGTTGCACTTCAACATGCATTTTATAATTTCTTTAGGGTCTGTATTGAAAACAACCCTGTGAGATAGGGATGGTTTTCATTTCACGGAGGTGTAATCACTGAGGGGTGGTGTTTGAACCCAGGTCAGAAGACCATGGATGTATTACTGTTTCAACTAACCTAATAGCACACATATGTATATATGTATATTTTTTAAATTCAAATTTATAATACCACTTTCTACTAAGAAGTTCAAAGACTTACTATATCAAAGAAAAGGAAACATGCTGCTAACTTTTAATAGAAAATGAAAACTCGTGGTTTGAAAAGAGGAGAGGGCACTAACATGTTTCTGATTTTTAATGATCTTAGAAGTGTCCTTAAGGTACAGCCTAAGAAATGGTTTCTGAGACAATGAGACAGAAGATTAGACACCAATTTTCATCATCCATCTTTGTTTCTATGATATTAAAATTTCTATTCTGCAGTAAGAGGTGATATTCATTTTTTCAATATTGATAGGTATAAGGAAAAATTAATGAAAATCATTAAGTATAAAATTATATCAGTTAGCATTTTTTATCCAAAGATATATACATATTTACAGAAATTTAAAACACCTTTTAATATAATGATAGAGAAACATTATAGAGTATACCACTTTGGTCAATTGTTTCACTGTTAGTTTCCTCAGACTTCTCGGGGGAACTAGTCTTATAGTTCCTTAATTAGTTTTATACTTAATATAGTTAGCATGGCATAAAAGGAACAGAAAACAAAATTCTACTGATTTTGGACATTAGAAATAATGTATCATTAAGGTATTGCTTTAAATGATACACATACATATGATAAAACGATTGTTTTAGAATTTATTGGTAGACTCTTTCTAAAAAGAGAATTTAAATATAGTGTATTTTACATAGTATGGCCAAGAGGCACATGAAAAGATGCTCAACATCACTAATTTTTAGAGAAATGCAAATCAAAGCTACAATGAGATATCACCTCACATCAGTCAGAATGGCTATCGTCACAATATTTACAAACAATAAATGCTACAGAGGGTGTGGAGAAAAGGGAACCCTCCTACAATACTGGTGGGAATGTAAATTGGTACAGCCACTATGAATCAGTATGGGAGTTCCTTAAAAAAACAAAAAAAAATAGGGCCTTTCTCGGAGAAGGTGATGGCACCCCACTCCAGTACTCTTGCCTGGAAAATCCCATGGATGGAGGAGCCTGGTAGGCTGCAGTCCATTGGGTCGCTGAGTCGGACACGACTGAGCAACTTCACTTTCACTTTTCACTTCCATGCATTGGAGAAGGAAATGGCAATGCACTCCGGTATTCTTGCCTGGAGAATCCCAGGGACGGGGGAGCCTGGTGGGCTGCTGTCTATGGGGTCACACAGAGTAGGACACGACTGAAGCGGCTTAGCAGCAGGGCCTTCCTGGTGGCTTACCTGGTGGAGAATCTGCCTGCCAATGCTGGAGTCATGGTTCCATTCCAGTCCAGGAAAATTCCACTTGCCACAGAGCAAGTAAGCCGAGGTGCCACAAGTATTGAGCCTGTGCTCTAGACCCTGTGAGCCACAACTGCTGAAGGCCGTATGCCCTACAGCCTATGCTCCACAACAAGAGGGGCATGATAAGAAGTCCACACACTGGAGCTAGAGAGTGGCCCCTGATTGCCACAACTAGAGAAAAGCCTGCACAGCCCTGAAGACCTAGTACAACCAAAAACAAAACTAAACTAAAAATGGAGCTACCACATGATAGCAATCCCACTCCTGGGCATATATCCAGAGAAAACCATGATTCAAAGGGATAATGCACCCAATGTTCATTGCAGTGCTGTTTACAATAGCCAGCACATGGAAGGAACGTAAATGTCTATCAATAGAGGAATGGATAAATAAGATGTGGTACATATACACAATGGAATATTACTCAGCAATTAAAAAGAATGAAATAATGTAATTTGTAGCAACATGGAAGGACATGGAGATGATCATACCAGGTGAAGTCAGAGAAGACAAATATTATATAATATTGCTTATATGTGGAATCTTATAAAGATGATACAAATGATCTTATTTATAAAACAGAAACAGACTTATAGACATAGAAATAAATTTATGGTTACCAAAGTTGAAAAATGAAAGACAGGCAAAAACTGGTGTTTGGGATTGACATATATGCAGTACTATATTTAAAAGAAATAACTAACCACCTAGGGTATAGCACAGGGCAGTCTGCTGAATATTCTGCAGTAACTTAAATAGAAAAAGAATTTGTAAAAGAATAAATATGTATGCATATACATAACTGAATCACTTTGCTGTTCATCTAAAACTAGCACAATATGGTAAATCAACTACATTCCAATATAAAAATAAAAATATTCCATTCCAAAATAAAAATATAGCATAAATTGCAGTTCTATTGACAGAATTGTGTTATGTCTTATCAATGGTTTTACATGTTTTATAGTTTTATCACCTTTATTGAGGTATGAGGCTTCCCAGGTGGTGTTAGTGTAAACAGCCCACCTGCCAATGTAGGAGACACAAGAGATGACGTTCTGATCCCTGAGTGGGGAAGATCCCCTGGAGTAGGAACTGGTACCCTATTTCAGTATTCTTGCTTGGAAAATTCCACGGACAGAGGAGCCTGGCGGGCTATAGTCCATAGTGCCGCAAAGAGTCGGACACAACTGACTGAATGAGCACTCACTATTGTGGCATATTTATATGTAAAAGCTATAGCCATGCAAAGAGTATAATTAATTAATTGTGATATCTGTATACACTGTAGCTTCCAGGTGGCTCAGTTGTAATGAACCTGCCTGCAATGCAAAGAACCCTCTCGTCTCCAAAGTCAGAAAGAAGGTATAGAAGTGAGATCAATCCTTGGGTTGGGAAGATCCCATGGAGGAGGGCCTGGCAACCCACTCCAGTATTCTTGCCTGGAGAATCCCATGGAGAGAAGCCTGGTAGTCTACAACCCATAGGGTGTAAAGAGACTGAGCACACACAGCATGTATACACTGTAAAACCACTGCCCAAATCGAGGTACACAATGTTTCCATTACCTTCAAAAGATACCTTAAGCCCCTTTAGGGGCCATCCCTCCCTCTGCATCCCAAGCAATCACAGATTTTTTGGTCAATATAGATTAGTTTGTATTTTCTAGACATTAACATAAATAGAATCAAAGCGTTATGAATACTTCTTTAACAGGCTTTTCTCAGTGCAAAGACTTACAAATTTAGACATATTATTCTGTATATCAGTAGTTAACTCATTTTTATGCTGAGCATATAAATATTTAGGTAACAAATAAGTGTTTTGATACTATTTTAAATGGAATTTTAAAAAGCCCTGTTTCAGCCACTTGTGGCTAGTGTATAACGCCCAATTGACTTGTACATTCAATCTACCATGGTCTGAACTTCTAAATTCACTTAATTCTAGTTGGTTTTGTGTACTTCTTAGGATTTTCTATATAAGCAATCATACCAGCAGCAAATAGAGACAATTTTCGATCACTCTAATCCCTATACCCTTTAATTACTTATGTTTCCTGCTTTATTTCAACTACTAGGTCCTCCATTGCCATCTCAAATAGAAGTGGTAGGAGCAGGCATCTATGCCTTCTTTCTGACTTTGGAAGGAAGTGTTAACATTTTTATTATGAATTCAGTTCAGTTCAGTTCAGTCACTCAGTCTTGTCCGACTCTTTGTGACCCCATGAATTGCAGCACACCAGGCCTCGTTGTCCATCACCAACTCCCGGAGTTCACTCAAACTCACGTGCATCGAGTCGGTGATGCCATCCAGCGATCTCATCCTCTGTCGTCCCCTTCTCCTCCTGCCCCCAATCCCTCCCAGCATCAGAGTCTTTTCCAATGAGTCAACTCTTTGCACGATGTGGCCAAAGTATTGGAGTTTCAGCTTCAGCATCAGTCCTTCCAATGAACACCCATGACTGATCTGCTTTAGAAAGGACTGGTTGGATCTCCTTGCAGTCCAAGGGACTCTCAAGAGTCTTCTCCAACACCACAGTTCAAAAGCATCAATTCTTCGGCGCTCAGCTTTCTTCACAGTCCAACTCTCACATCCATACGTGACCACTGGAAAAACCACAGCCTTGATTAGATGGACCTTTGTCGGCAAAGTCATGTCTCTGCTTTTGAATATGCTATCTAGGTTGCTCATAACTTTCCTTCCAAGGAGTAAGTGTCTTTTAATTTCATGGCTGCAATCACCATCAGCAGTGATTTTGGAGCCCCCCAAAATAAAGTCTGACACTGTTTCAACTGTTTCCCCATCTATTTCCCAAGAAGTGATGGGACCAGATGCCATGATCTTCGTTTTCTGAATGTTGAGCTTTAAATCAACTTTTTCACTCTCCTCTTTCACTTTCATCAAGAGGCTTTTGAGTTCCTCTTCACTTTCTGCCATAAGGGTGGTGTCATCTGTATATCTGAGGTGATTGCTATTTCTCCTGGCAATCTTGATTCCAGCTTGTGCTTCTTCCAGCCCAGCGTTTCTCATGATGTACTCTGCATAGAAGTTAAATAAGCAGGGTGACAATATATAGCCCTGATGTACTCCTTTCCTATTTAGAACCAGTCTATTGTTCCATGTCCAGTTCTAACTGTTGCTTCCTGACCTGCATACAGGTTTCTCAAGAGGCAGGTCAGGTGGTCTGGTATTCCCATCTCTTTCAGAATTTTCCACAGTTTATTGTGATCCACACAGTCAAAGGCTTTGGCATAGTCAATAAAGCAGAAATAGATGGTTTTTTTTGGAACTCTCTTGCTTTTTCCATGATCCAGCGGATGTTGGCAATTTGATCTCTGGTTCCTCTGCCTTTTGTAAAACCAGCTTGAACATCTGGAAGTTCTCGGTTCACGTATTGCTGAAGCCTGGGTTGGAGAATTTTGAGCATTACTTTACTAGCGTGTGAGATGAATGCAATTGTGTGGTAGTTTGAGCATTCTTTGGCATCGCCTTTCTTTGGGATTGGAATGAAAACTGACTTTTCCAGTCCTGTGGCCACTGCTGAGTTTTCCAAATTTCCTGACATACTATGAATAAATGTTGAATTTTGTCAAATGTTTTCTGCATCGCTTGATATGATGAAGGGGTCTTTGTTTTTTATTTTATTAATAAAATATTTTATCATCATGAAATAAGCCATTTTTATCTCTTGTAGTACTTTTGTCTTGAAGAATCTTTTATTCTGATTTTATTATGTATACTGTCATGTATCCTCTTGGAATTTCATATTTTTTCCCATCTCTACTTTCCACTTACTTTTGTATGTATGTTGAAAGTGAATCTTTTTCAAATAGTTTATATTTTGGTGTTTGTTTTGTAATTTCATGATTTCATGCATGTTAAATTACTTCAGTCTGTCCAACTCTTTGTGACCCTATCAACTATAGCTGGCTAGGCTCCTCTGTCCATGGGATTCTCCAAGCAAGAATACTGTAGTGGGTTGCCTTGCCCCTCCTCCAGGGCATCTTTCTGACCCAGGTTTTGAACCCATGTCTCCTGAGGCTCCTGCATTACAGGCAGATTCTTTACCACTGAGCCACCAGGGAAGCCCTCTTATGATTATCTGTATCATATATAATAGGGAGTGCTTTGTTCATTAATATTTAATGTAATACTGATATGGTTTGTTTTATTGTACCATTTTACTGTTTTCTTTTTGTTCATTCTATTTTTGCTTTACTCTTTTCTTCTATCTCCTTAAATAGTTATTTTGATTATTTTATATATATTTATTAGCTTTATAGGCTTCCCAGCTGGTGCTAGTGGTAAAGAAGCCACCTGCCAATGCAAGAGACATAAGAGATGTGGGTTCAGTCCATGATTTGGGAAGATCCCCTGGAGGAGGGCATAGCAAGCCACTCCAGTATTCTTGCCTAGGGAATCCCATGGACAGAGGAGCCTGGTGGATTACAGTCCATGGGGTCACAACAGTCAGACACAACTGAAGCAACTTAGCCTGCATACTATAGAAACTCTTTTAATGATGCATACTAATATTACTGACTTTATACATATAACTCTTTGTATTTCTAATAAGTTCTTCAAAGGTGTATATCTTTGTTCATAGCTCAATCAGAGTTAATATTGTACACATTCAGGTGAAGTGTAGAGACCTTGCAGTCATCTACATCCAATACCTCTAGCCTTTGTGCTAGAATTTTCACATACATTAAAAATATTAAGAATATATAATTTTTATTGAAAAATTCATCTCTACCAGTATTGTTTAGAAATCATTGATGAGGAAAAATGTGTATGTGTTCCCGTATTTCATCTGTGCCATTTTAAATGTCTTCAGCTAAGTTTTGAATCCTTTGAGACTTCTGAATGCTGAAAAAATGAGTTGAAAAGGTAATTCTAGAATTGCAAGGATGACAGATGAATCACAGATTACATATTTCATCAACTGTCATCTCAATTTCAATTTTCCTTCAACACAAATCTTCAAGGAAGTCCACTTGTCTTCATATCTTGACTTCATGACCTCTGTAATATTTGGTATAAAAAATACTTTTTAAAGTATCAGAAAGAAAAAGCAAGTGCAACTGTAACTCTGTGTGCTGCCCATAGTATTTGTCCTCACTGCCTTTGAAATCACATTACTTTTCACTACAGTCCACTGATGGCAAGGAGACTACTTATCCCCCAAATTAATGTATTTTGTATTTCACACATTTAAAAATAACCTAAGACATTAAAAACTCTTTTAAAGCACAGTAATTTAACCTAAAACCTAATCTCAAAATACTCCCTTATTTGAGTTCTTGAAGAATATCATTAAAGATAGTTAAAGAAACTATCTTTAATTGCATAGTTTCTCAAAGGTGATTGCCAACTATCAACTACATGTGGAAATCTGGGTTGCTAACTATTCGTTTGTTTTTCCATAACTTTAATGATGTTATTCCACTGCCTCTGTCTCCCCTGACTTCTGATGTGAAGATCACAGTCATTTAAAATATTGTCCCCTGTATGTCATGTGCCATTTTCTCGATTCATTCAGTATTCTCCTTGTATCTTTGAATTGTTTGCAATTTGGAAATGATATGCCTAGATAGAGAACATTACTGCACTTGTTTTGTGTTGATGTTGCTGCACATCTTGCATATTTAAATTAATATATTTCACCAAATTTGGAACATATTTGTTGGGCAGAACCAGGACTAATCTACTTTGCAAAATCTTCTGTACAGTGCTTTATTCTGTGGAACACTCACCAGTGTCTTTGATGAAGTAAAGATCCCAAGAGTTCTCAAGTCCAACCTGATCAAAGCAGTGAAGGAGTATTGAAAATCTTACTTGTACATTCCTTATGGTCTTGTAATTAACACACTGGGTCCTCCTCATTACTTGAAGAATGTAGAAAATGTGCTGAATGAACAAAAAGAGGAGCTTAATGAGAGAGGCTGAGCTTTTTGTTGGGTCATTTGTGCTGGTGAATGCTGCTTTTGTTCTTTTTGATGATTGTCGATCAAAGAAAAGTGAATTTATGGTTGGAGAGATTAGAAGCATCAATAAAAAGCTTAATTCTTAGACAGGCTTGTTGTTGTTCAGTCAGTAAGTCATGTCCACCTCTTTGTGACCCAATGAACTGCAGCATGTCAGGTTTCCCTGTCCTTCACTACCTACTGGAGTTTGCTCAAACTCATGTCCATTGAGTCAGTGATGCCCTCCAACCATCTCATCCTCTATTACTCCCTTCTCCTCTTGCCCTCAATCTTTCCCAGCATCAGGGTCTTTTCCAATGAGTTGGCTCTTCACATCAGGTGGCCAGAATATTTGGAGCTTCAACTTCAGTCCTCCCAATGAATATTCAGGGTTGATTTCCTCTAGCATTGACTGGTTTGATCTCCTAGCAGTCCAAGGGACACTCTACCTTCTCCAGCACCATAATTTGAAAGCCTCAGTTCTTCAGTACTCAGCCTTCCTATGGTTCAATTTTCACATCTGTAAATGACTGCTGGAAAAACCATAGCTTTGACTGTACATATTGACCTTTATCGGCAAAGTGATGTCTTTGCTTTTTAATATTCTGTCTAGGTTTTTGTTATAGCTTTTCTTCCAAGGAGCAAGTGTATTTTAATTTCATGGGCTGCAGTCACCACCCACAGTGATTTTGGAGCCCAGGAAAATAAAGTCTGTCACTGCTTCCATTTTCCTCCATCTATTTGTCATGTAGTGATTGGGCCAGATCCCAAGTTCTCAGTTTTTTGAATGTTGAGTTTTAAGCCAGCTTTTTTACTCTCCTCTTTCACTTTCACCAAGAGGTTCTCTAGTTCCTCTTTCCTTTCTGCCATTAGAGCGGTAACATCTGCATATCTGAGGTTGTTGATATTTCTTACAGCAATCTTGATTTTAGCTTGAACTTCATCCAGCCTGGCATTTTGCATGATATACTCTGCATGTAAGTTAAATAAGCAGGGTGACAATATACAGCCTTGATGTACTCCTTTCCCGATTTAGAACCAGTCCGTTGTTCCATGTCCAGTTCTAGCTGTTGTTCTTTGACCTGTATACAGGTTTCTCAGGAGACAGGTAAGGTGCTCTGTTATTTCCATCTCTTTAAGAATTTTCCACAAATGGACTTAGGTTCTACCTTACTCCTACTCTGTTAAACAAAAATTATTCTGAACTGGTCTAAAAGAAATGTGATACCAATATTTTTTTCTTCCAGCCTACTTGACAGGCAAGTCAGACTCATAAGAAAAGTGTGGGCTGATACATTTTTACACTAATTTATAAGATTTATTACATGCTGTGGTTACTAAAGTTATTAAGGGAAATAAAAACATACCAAAATGAAACTCTTTAGTTAAAAGAGAGAAAAGAAATAGCTCTTCAAAGTACAATTTAGAAGCCTTATTTATTAAATCAATAAAACAGATAAGAAGCGGTGGTGTATATTCATTAATTCTATGGATCAAAGTACACATTGAGGTTTGTACTAAAATTTAATTTAAGATAAAATATTTTCTTTTTGCTCTCTACATGATAGGTTTATTTTAAACTACAAATTACTCTAAAGGTATTTGATATTTTTACTGTCAAGAGCTTGATACAGCTTTTTAAAAATTCTATATCAAGCATATAGAAAGCCCACATGGAACTCTAGTTATAGTTAGATTGCACATAGCACCATGCATTAAGAGAGTTTGCCTTTTCACCTACTGATTTCAGCATTTAGAAATGCATGCCTTCTTCCTCAGGGATAGCATCCCCTGTTTTCTTCATGCTATCTCTTGTATTGAGTTGCCATATTGTTCAAATGACATTGAATCAAATGACTTTTTGTTCAAGAGAGTGCTTGAAATCTTCACTCTCTTGTGTTCTCAGTTCAGTGCAGTTCAGTTCAGTCGCTCAGTCGTGTCTGACTCTTTGCGACCCCATGAATTGCAGCACGCCAGGCCTCCCTATCTATCACCAACTCCCGGAGTTCACTCAGACTTGTGTCCATCGAGTGAGTGATGCCATCCAGCCATCTCATCCTCTGTCGTCCCCTTCTCCTCCTGCCCCCAATCCCTCCCAGCATCAGAGTCTTTTCCAATGAGTCAACTCTTTGCATGGGGTGGCCAAAGTACTGGAGTTTCAGCTTTAGCTTCATTCCTTCCAAAGAAATCACAGGGCTGATCTCCTTCAGAATGGACTGGTTGGATCTCCTTACAGTCCTAGGATAACATAAAATTATCATCAATCTATAAGGTAATAATGTGAGTCTTTTAAAAAACTTATTATCATACAATTTAATACCTACTCCCAGGATTAGATCTCCCTTAATACAATACCTTCAGTTTATAGAAGAATAAACAGACCTATGAATTTTTTGAAGCAAATTTTTTGCCCCAAATCATAAATCCAACTATTGGTAGACTCAGAATTAGAATAAGGTCTGAGATTTTTACTCCAAGATGACTTTCCTAAATTACTTCTTTTTAATTTATTTGTTATTTATTTTCAAAATATAAAAGTGTAACATTGTAACATAAGAATAAATCATCCAAACAATATAGTGTACAAATAAGTACCTAATAGTTTAAAATAATTTTCATACATTTCTCATATGTCTATCACATCTGTTGATATGCTTACTAACTAAATGGTGTATTTATGAGAGACAACGTACCTGATGCTCTGGAAAGTAGAAAAGAAATAAGATTGTTCTTAACAACTACTAAGTTTACAAATTAAATAAAATTGGAGAATAATTTTTAAATGTATCATTAAGTGCTTAAAACTTGTATAATACACTTAGTCAATGCTAAGATATCTTAGGATATGCCACTGATTGGTGTTTAGTTTTTCAGAAAAATTTTCCTCAAATGCAGATTTTTCCAGAGTGTAGTTCTTGGACTTGCTAAAAATGCAACTTTAAGGTTTCATTTCAGATTTACTGAGTCAGGAACTCTGGGGGTGGGGCCCAGCACTGTGTGGTTGAACAAGCCCCCAGTGGACTCTAACATACATTCAAGTCTTGACTGATCAGTGGATGAGGTTTGAGTCACACTTTTGATTATGGACTAGAGGGACTCTAGCAGATACGTAAGGTAAAAAATCACCTTTTAGAGAATAAATTTTCATTCACTCCTGGGACTTATTTAGGATAATATCCAGACACATATGTGTTTAGAATTATCAGCAGTGACACTCTCCAGTAGATATAAACAGAAAATGAAGTATTTCATTTGAGAAGGAAAAAAAAAAAAGATTTGATTTTTTAAATTAAAAAATGTAAATACTTCTGCACCTGAAACTTTTTATTTGAAAGAATTATTTCAGATTTGAAATAGTTTGTGTTAAATAGAGATTATATAGGAGGGTGGATTTCATTCAAAATTCAATTAACTGTCCTTTCTATCTTATACTCCAAAATATGTATTTAACAGAAAGGGTTCACAAAGGAATTTTCAAAAATGTACAGGATAATACCATTATAGAGATGTCCAGGGAGTAGTAGAGATTCATTATATTTTTTTTGCATGTTTTATGTCAAACTTTATAGAATTACTACATTATAGTAATGGTTCTAACTGCTGATATTTCTGGAACACTAAAAGAAATCCACTCATCTTTGGCATATATTTATCATAGCATTTTTATTAAGACAAAATAAGGACTAATCTACCTTAGGAAGATTAAAAAAATATTTCAAGTTAACAAGAAAATTTGATATACTGGAATCTTACGTTAGAAGGAAAAGATTTTTATTATGTAAATTATAGTATGCATTATGAATTTCAATGCTTCTAATAGTTTTTCTATGTATGTTCACATGAGTAGCCACAGCATAGTACTTTAAACAGTTGAAGTGCATAAAAGGCAATTAGCTCTTATCAGTGTGAGATGAACCATATGTTTGAGTTAATTAGTTCTCTTTGTTCCTGAAATGTTTTTTCTAACTCCTTTGTCATGATTTCGTCACACTCTGCTCATTCCTCCACTCTTTTACAGCCCTTCACACAGCTGAAGAAACATATTTTAATGAAATCCAGCTTAAACACCACATTTAAAGTGTTCCATCTGGAAAAAATTAATAAACCGAATTGTTTATAAAGTTGCTATTATGTAATTTTTGGTTAGATGTAACCACTGAAGAATATCAACAGTGTTGCAATTTGATTGGGTAACAGTACATTTTGCAAATTATGTTTGCACATATATGACTTCAAATGTATTAAAATGTTAAAAATGGAGATGCTTATTGGACCAAACTGTTTTACTTCTCCTAAACAATGTTGTCAATCTAACTATGATATTTTAATTACACCCACTGAATACTTTAAAACCATGGAGACAAACTCATGAATAAATCTAGGTCTGCAGAATCTCACCTGAAGAAATTTTGAGAAGGGTCCAGACTTCCAGATCATTTCATTTTCTTCATTCCCTTGCTTTGAGACTTTGGGGAAGTGAGTCTCTATCTAAACTGCAATTTCTTATCATTAGAAGTAAAGAATGACAATAACCCCCTTTTATATGGCTATGGTGAATAAATGTGACTATGGCTTTAACACACATAAAAGGATGCCTGGTACATTGCATTTTTATAAATTCAGGTACTGCTTTATTTGTCTAGTTAATGAAAGGTTAATTTGTTATAAGTTTAGAAAGAGATTCTAATGGTCAGGGAATATTTGGTTGTCACAACTGGATGGGGAAAACAGCCCCACAACAAAGAATTATTTTACTTCAAAAGTAAATAGGGCTGAAACTGAGTAAATATATAAAATGACTTGATATTGAGCTCTTTATTGCTTTTTAAAATAATTTTAAAACTTTTATTTTATATTTACTTTTGGCTGTGCTGTGTCTTCATGGCTGTGTGGGTTTTTTCTCTAGTTGCAGTGTGCTGGCTTCTCATTACAGCGGCTTCTTATTGCAGAGAATAGGCTCTAGGGTGCGTGGTCTTCAGCTGGGCTAAGTAGTTGTGGATCAAAAGCACTAGAGCACAGCCTCGGTTGTAGTGACACACAGGCTTAGTTGCTCCATGGCATGTGGAATCTTCCAAGATCAGGGATTGAACCCATGTCTCCTGCATTGGCAGGTGGATTCTGAGCTATCAGGGAAGCACTGCACTGGTTTTTTTTTTTTTTTTTAAGCTCTTCTTGAATTAAGTAATATATGTTACCATAACTAGTAACTGAATCACAGTAACAATTATTCTGTTGAACAACTTACATATCAGTTATTTTTGATATTTCAGATAAACTGCTGCAGAAAAATCAGTTTACCTAAAGTGGGTCAATCATCATTGTTTAAAATTTAAATTTTTTATTCTCCTGTTGACAAACAAGTTTTAATCTGCATATTTTTTAAAGCAAATCCTTATTTTCCCCCTTAAAAGTCAGAATTTCACAGCAAAATGATATATTTATTATAAAAATAATTCTACCAAGTATGTATAATTTTCATTTTTCTAATGTTAATGTAGTAATATAATGGATGGGAAAGGTGGCTAAAAGAATCCTAACACCTTTCCTCCTCTCACAGATAAAATCGGTCAGCAAATTGTATAGGCTTAGAAGCTTGATGAATTGTAATAACCTCCACCATTACCACCTTGTTCCAAGCCACCACCATTTCTTGCCTCCTAACTAGTCACCAGCCTCTACCCTTTCTCAATATACCATCTCCGGCAGAGGTATTCATTTTTAAACTTTGCTTTAAATGTTACAATATAACAAAAAGTAAGTTCCCTTTCTGCTAAAACTCTTGAATTGTATATTTTCTCACCAAGAGCAGAGCAGGGAAGTGGAAGATGTCTACAGTGTCCTACCCTACCCTGTCCTTTACTAGTTTCTCCTTCCTTCCCTATGCTTCAGCCACACTGCCTATGAGAATTTGCTGTGATATGAATACTCCACCTAAGCTCGGCATCAGAAATTTTGCACTTGATCTTTCCTTTGCTCGTCACACTCTTCCTCCTGACTTTCACATGGTTCTCTCCCTCCCTTCTTTGCATGTGTGTTACCTTCTCAGTGTTGCTCTCCCAATTCCAAATGCATGATCTAGCTAGCTTTTTCCCATCAGCAATCCCAGTCCTGATTTAGTGCCTTTTTTCCCTCTGTAGCAATCATTCTAATCTGACATATTACAAAATTTACTTATTTATTAATATATTTATTGTTTTCCTCTACACATTAGAAGTTAAGCTGTTCTAGTAAAATAATTCTTTTTTCTCTCTTGATCATTACTTTTTGTCTGGTGCTGAGAACATTTGGCACATTGCAGGAACAAAAAGAATCACTATAGGGGAAGCCAAAGAATGATGTCTGTAATGTAGTAATTTTACTGTAAAAAGAACTGCATTGTTGAACCCTATTTTTTCTTCATTATGAGCACACTGTCAATAGAAATTCTGAGTCATGTAGTTTGTAATATTCTAGTAACATTAGAAAAAGTAAAAAGAAAAAAGGTGAAACCAATTATAATACATATAATCATACTTTTTAGCCCAATATGTGTATAATATTACCTTCTGTGTCTTTCCATCTGAAAACATGTCAATTTAGACTGGTCACATTTGTGGTTAGTGGTTCCAGGTTTGACAGTGAAGCTCTAGCACAAGAAATAAACTTTATTATTCAGTGGGCCTAAGCTTATGTACACAGGTATAGAAAACAATACTGTCATATTCTGATGAATTTTATATGTATGCTTGCATAAATATATTAAACTAGTTTCTTAATTAATGAGATTTATATAGTAGTATATTTTTTTTGTTAATTAGAAGGATTTATACCAGATTTTACATATTTTATGCATTTTGGAATTAAGTCAGACTTCAAATTTATTTGCTGAGACCTATGTGTGAAGAATAGATCCCTTCATTATATTTATATTAATATCATTGAACATCTTTTTGAGGACCACTAGTGATAGACTTTGGAGAAGGCGATGGCACCCCACTCCAGTACTCTTGCCTGGAAAATCCCATGGACGGAGGAGCCTGGTAGGCTGCAGTTCATGGGGTCGCTAAGAGTCGGACACGACTGACCTACTTCACTTTCACGCATTGGAGAAGGAAATGGCAACCCACTCCAGTGTTCTTGCCTGGAGAATCCCAGGGACGGGGGAGCCTGGCGGGCTGCTGTCTATGGGGTCGCACAGAGTTGGACACGACTGAAGCGACTAAGCAGCAGCAGCAGTGATAGACTTACATGAAACCGTCTTTCCATGCCAATTGTGGACACTTCTACAAGAAAGCAAATTCTTACACATAGTGAATCAAGATCTAGTTTGTAGCTTCATCAAACAGCTCTCAGGAGTTTTCACTGAAGCCAAAAAAAAAAAAAGTGAACACTTTTCCTTGTAAAAGTTGTCAGAGTACTTTAGTATTGAATACAATGGCTATACCTCCTCTTCTTCTATTTAAATAGACTTAGTCTTTTGAACTAAGTCAGAGGATGAGATGGCTGGATGGCATCACCAATGCAATGGACATGAACTTGGGCAAACTTCGGGAGATTGTGAGGGGCAGAGAGGCCTGGCGTGCTGCGTGCAGTCCATAGGGTCACAAAGAGCCAGACACGACTGGGTGACTGAACAACTAGTCTTTTGAACAACTTCGTTTTATGTTTTGTTGATCCCCACCGTCACATTTATCATCATCTTCATCCTCTGGATATACCTGAGTTTTCTGATGACCCTTCTAAAACTGTAGGAACTAGAATAAAGCACATAATTCAAGATCTCACTCTAATATGCTTTTCTAGTTTTACCATCAAATTCAATCCAGATTTCACCCATTATTTCAGCAATTCTCTTGCCCACATCCTTAATACTCTTACCCCTTTGTTCTTTCACCCTAATCAGCTTAAAATTCTCCACTCCTAATCAAACTTAACTAACTGTTGACCCACTTTCTAGAGTCAAGCTGCCAAATACTACTGGTTACACAACACAAGAGCCCTCAGTGACACCGATGGGCACTGTGATATCAGAACCACAAATCTCAGCTGGGTGCTCAAAGTTGCCTTTTAATCTTCCAGTTCTTCGGGAACTATCCTTTCCATTCCCCCTCATTCTCTACTCCAATATGTAAAACTATTTTCAAGGCATAAAGTCAAACCCAGCACATTCCACTGCCAGATTATATCAGTTTCTAGTTCTTAAAGAATATGAAGACGCTGGTACAAATATTTCTCATCCCTGTACAATAAAACTTTTACCCAATTGGAACTGTGTAGATAAAGGAGAAGTAAGCTGCATTCCATTGCTGACATGTTGAATTCAGTTCTAGTCCATTTACTTAGCTGTGTCTCAGTGGTAAAGAATCCACCTGCTGATACAGGAGACACAGTTTCAGTCCATGAGTCAGGAAGATCCCTTGGAGAAGAAAATGGCAACCTACTTAAGTATTCTTGCTTGGAAAATCCCATGGACAGAGAAGCCTGGCAGGCTAGATTTCATGGGGTCAAAAAACTCAGACACGAGTTAGGCACTAAACAATAAGCTATTATTAATTTATATATATATACACTTATTGATCAAAACTCCATTTATCTCTAGAGAATTGTACTATATTTAATCTATTACTCATCCCTTTTAAGATATTTTTAACTCTAATTTCAATTCAGTGTTGTTACTATCTTTCCACCTTCTTGTAATCTGGGAAGTGAAAGTGAAAGTGGCTCAGTCGTGTCCGACTCTTTGCGACCCCGTGGACTGTAGCCCACCAGGCTCCTCCGTCCATGGGATTCTCCAGGCAAGAATACTGGAGTGGGGTGCCATTTCCTTCTCCAGAGGATTTTCCCAACCCAGGGATCAAACCCAGGTCTCCCACATTGCAAGCAGACGCTTTAACCTCTGCACCACCAGGGAAGCCCTGTAATCTGGGAATGTGATGATTATACCGAGGATGCCTTTCTTAAATTATGACCAATATTGGGCAATTAAGTTAGGGCTGTATTAAAATGTCACCAAAACTCTGTTTGGAGCCAATCAAGAGGGAACTTAATGGAGTGGGGTGAGCAGCCTTCTAAGAGTCAGGTGAGCTTGGAATGTTGCCTCTCAGTCACTAGATAGTGGGCTCTATAAACTTCTCTTGGCATCAGCCACCATATTACTCATTCCCTCCTTACTGCCAGTCCCCGACCTCCCTAGTCCTATTTCTCTCACTTTTTAAATCTGATAATATATTGAACATTTTGAGTCTCTTAAGTAATGTAAGATTCAGGAATGACTACTGACCCAAGTTTTGCGTTTTTTCCCGTTTATGATGATTTCACCCACAAATCTAAGTCTAAACATTTTAAGGCTTTCTCATGATTCCTATATAAAATACAGATATTTTATAATTATGATTCAATTGTGATTATTTAAACATGTGAAAATTTTAATTTGCTTTAAATAATGGTGGAATAATGTTCATTACCATAGTCTCATTTTGTGTATAATGACATTTAAAATGAGCATGTTCATAAAGAAGTATCTTACTTGAATTAGATTGATATTGATTACAAGAGACAGACTTTTGTTTATGACTGAAGGAATTGGCTCTTTAGGATGAAAGTAGAATGTTTGCAAATTGCATAGAGCTGAAGAATCCTCTGACCAATAGGTTTCTTTAATGAGAATAGTGTTAAAAATTATTTTAAAAGAAAGAATAGAGCTTTCTAAGAACATTTTCTTTATTAAGGAAAGTGAATTTGTAATAGTTACAATTTATTTTATTTTTTGATTCAATGCTCCCAGTTTCTATTCTATTTCAATATAAGAAAATCAGTTGAGAAAGTTAAAAATAACTGTGCATCATCATTTAAAAATCAGAAATATAGAGGGGAAAACAAGATGGTGGCATGTTGAGGTCCTTTAATGGACTGGAACCTGGTGGTCCGGATCGACCGATGAGAAAGTAAAGGAGAGAGAAAGAGGCTGATATTCCTTGGTTTACGCAGAAAGGCAATAAAGCCCCTGCATAGGGCTTGCTCTCTTCACAGAGGCCTCAGGCGCCCTCTTTATGGGGTGAAGACACAGAGTGCCTTCTCGAGAGGGTCTTAGAAGCCCGAGCAGGAAAGTGAAATCAGAGAGGCTCTGCCCTCCAAAGAAATAGCCTGAGAGAGAGAGAGAGAGAAAGCAAGACACGGGGACCAAAGCTCTAATGGAGCAAAGGTGTTTTAATCAACATTGTGTAGGTATTTATACTGTTACAAGATAGCTATTTTCAGCAGAGATATTACCATATGGTTCATAATAAGGAAGAGGTTTCTTATCATCATATAGAAAAACTAACAAAGGAAATGCCTGGATTCCTCAGCACCCAGTAGAGGCTTGCCTCTCCTCTTAATTGCTGAATGTTCAGGAATTAATAAGGAACAGAGAATTCCTGACAGATCCAAAACAGCACACAGGAAGCTTCCTGGTAAATGCTTCCTGACAGCGGAGGAGTAGGTGGACGTGGAGTACATCTCTCTCCACAGGTACATCAGAAATGTATCTGCAGACAGAAGTGTATGCAGAACACCAGCTGAGAGTGGACAGGAGTACCTGACCAGTGGAAAAGAATATATGGAACCATGCAAAACTCATTAGGACAGAGGAACAAGGGGGAGAAACAGGAGTGTCAGCAGGACTGGACCTGTCTTGGGTGGGTGGGGGAACTGAAGCAGGGGTCCAGTCCCCCATCAGGGCAATTGTCTGAGTCAGAGGAGAAACATTTAAGGCTGAGAGTGAAACAGCTGATCTGTGACAGCCTAAGTGGAATGAGCATCAGACAGTCCTTGCCTCAACCATACATACCTTGAACAGGGATGTAGATCCCTGGAAGGTGCAGCGGCTGGGAGCTGGAGTTTAGGGGTTGTGGAACAATCCCAGAGTGAGGGCTACTGTTGACTGTGGAAGGACGGATTGGGAGATGTGAGGGAGGAGATTGTGGTGGGAAATGCTTGTGGAGGAAAGCCGGGCAGCCATGGATGAAAGGTGATACTGTAGAGTCACATGTAGGGGGTGGAGCCATCACCATAGTGTCTCTCTCCCCACACATGCCAGCATTGGCAGCTGAACAATAGAGAGGCTGGCCTATCAAACACCTGACCACTGAACTACAGAGTAGGACCCCACCCAAGATGTTCCTTTAAGTGCCTATCTACAGAGTAGGACCCCAGCCAAGGGGGCCCCCTCTCTGTGCCTGACACGCTGAACGACAGAGAAGGACCCCCCAGGCAAGGGCACCCTCTAAGTGCCTGACCTGGTGGACCTACAGAGAAAGACTGGCCCCTTGATCGCCAGCTACAAGAGGTTAGAAAATGACTCTGATAAGGCCAGAAGTCCTGTGGCGGAGGCAGCCTGCGTCCCTGCACGCTTGTCACTGCCAGGGTCCCTGCAAGCTAAGCAGCTGTGCCACTTTCACACTCGACTCTCACTGGAGCAGAGCTGCCACAGACACAAATTATTGTGTCCATGCGTGCAGGGTCGCTTCAGTAGTGTCTGACTCTTTGTGATCCTGTAGACTGTGGTCTTCCAGGCTGCTCTGTCAGGGAGGGGGTTCTCCAGGCAAGAATACTGGAGTGTATTGGCCAATACTGGTTGTCATACCCTTCTAAAGCACTGTATTTCCTGCTGCCCTAGCGGCTAACTCCCCTGAGTACCTGGTGCTGCCAGAACCCCTGCGACCCAAACAGCTGCACCACCTCCACACCTGGCCCTCACAGGGGCAAACCCACGTCCTCCAGGGCAGCGTCAGGAGCAAACCCCAGTGGATGACCCACATGCAGAAGTGGAAATAAAACCACAATTGAAACCCAGGGGCAGTGTGACTAAGGAAGAAGACCCAAAACCTTCCCACCAGCTGTACAATCTGCAGATTAAGTCCACACGATCAACTAGGCAAAGTCTGTGACTATGGAATATATAAAAGGTCATTGAGAGCCACCACAAAAGAAAACTCTCTAGTTCTGATAGCTGTGAACATTGGAGCAAGAACACAGAGGAGGAGGACCAGATTAGAATCTGAGCTGCCCCCATAATAAGTCCAGAGATCAGCAAAGTGTTGGAGGGCATCCTAGGGAGGTGAGATGGACTGTGACTCCCAGCGAGGGAGAGGACTCTGACAGCAATGACTCAAGAAAAACATTTATTACACTTATGTTTTGGCTTGTTCTTTATATTCTTTTGGATTTTTTTTCCCTTTTCCCTGCCTCTGTTGTAGTTGTCTATTTTATTGGCACTATGAAATCTAATTAAGCTTTTGAGCTTTTTTTTCCCCCCTCGGTCACAATTTTTTGTTGTTGTTATAAACCCCTGCCTCTACGTTGGGCTTTTGCAATTCTGAGGGGTTTTCCTTTTTTTTGTTCTTTTCTCTTTCTTTAATTTTTTAAACCTATTATTTTTTCTTCATTTATTCCTTTGTTTGCTTTCCCTACTGTTCTTTTTCCCTTGCAGTTAATCTTTAATGTATATAAATCTTCTTCATCTACCTCTATTTAACTTTGCATATCTATTCTTTCTTTACTTTCTTCTCAATGTACTTGTTAGTTTTATTTTCATTGCTTCATTTCACAGCTGGCACCTTGCTTCAGTTTTGTTTTTCAGTTTGTGAATTAGTAAGTTATGTTCTGGCAGATATAATTTTTGGTTTCTTATTTTTGCTAGGTCAATCTACCATACTCTATTTTTGCTGGACTCTTTTGATTTTGCTTATGGGTGTATATAAATGTTTATATATTCAGTCACACTTTTTACTGTTGTTATAAACCTCTGCCTCTATGTTGGGTTTTTGCAGTTCTATGGAGTTTTCCTTTTTTTCCCCCTTTTTGTCTTTCTTCTTCCATTTTTTCCTTTCCTCTTTTTTATAATTTTAACTTTAAATTTTTTTAACCTATTATATTTTTTCTACATTTATTCCTTTGTTTGCCTTTCCTACTGTTCTTTTCCCCTTGCAATTAATCTTTAGTGTATATAAATCTGCTTCACCTACCTCCAACTTTGCATATCTAGTCTTTCTTTTTTCTTTCTTTCTTTCTTTCTTTCTTTCTTTTCATCTCCATGTATTTGTTAGTTTTGCTTTCATTGCTTTTTTTTGACACTTGGCACCTTGCTTTAGTTTTGTTTTCCACTTTGTACATTAGTTAGTTTTGCTCCAAACTAGTAAATGTAATTTTTTATTTCCTTTGTTCACTGGGTCAATATATTGTACTTTATTTTCATTGAAATGTTTGACTTTTCTCATGGGTGTATATGTATATATGCCATTATTCTATTTATTATTTGCCTGATTTTGTAACTGCCATTTGTCTGGGGTTCATCTTTGGTTTCTCATTTTTGGATATTTGTTTTAATCTCACTTAATACAATAGCAAACCATCTAATTAAAGCTATGATTTTTCCAGTAGTCATGTATGGATGTGAGAGTTGGACTATAAAGAAAGCTGAGTGCTAAAGAATTGATGCTTTTGAACTGTGGTGTTGGAGAAGACTCTTGAAATTCTCTTGGGCTGCAAGGAGATCCAATCAGTCCACCCTAAAGGAAATCAGTCCTGAAAATTCGTTGGGAGGATTAACCCTGAAGCTGAAACTCCAATTCTTTGCCCACATGATGCAAAGAACTGGCTCATTGGAAAAGACCCTGATGCTGGGAAAGATTGAAGGCAGGAGAAGGGGACGACAGAGGATGATATGGTTAGATGGTATCACTGATTCAATGGACATGAGTTTGAGTAAACTTTGGGAGTTAGTGATGGACAAGGAATCCTGGCATGCTGCAGTCCATGGGGTCACAAAGAGTCGGACACAACTGATCAGCTGAACTGAACTGAACTGAACTGAAACCACTTGTGGAATCTTTGTTCCTGACCAGAGATCAAGCCCGGAGCCTTTGGAGTGGGCGACCTGAGAACAAAACTGACTCCAAGACCCTAGGGTACCAGAGGGGTATCAAACAGTGAGAACTCACACAAAGGAAACCATTTGAATACGAGACCCAGCAATACCCAACCACCAGTAGCACACTATGCAGAATGCCTCATCTAAACAACAAACAAAACAAAAATACAAGCCAAATCATCAGCAGACAGGATTACCACCTCATTGAGCCATGCCCATCAGAAGAAAAACAAACATACAAACAAAATCTCAGCATAAATCTCACCCTGTACAAAGCTTACACAAACCACTGCACCAACCTTAGCAGGGCAGAAACCGAAAGGAAGAAAGAATTCAACCTTGAAGCCTGGGAAAACTAGAGCTTTAACACAATAAGTTAAAAAAAAAAATAATGGAAACGCAGAGAAATACCACACAAATGAAGGAACTAGAAACACAGAAGTCCAAATAAATAAATAGGAAATAGGCAAACTACCTGGAAAAGAAAGAATTCAGAATAATGATAGTAGAGATGATCAAACCCTTGAAAACAAAATGGAGAAAATGCAAGAATCAATTAACAAAGACCTAAAAGAATTAAAGAATAAACATACAGAGACAAACAACAAAATTACTGAAATTAAAAGTAACTCTAGAAGGAATCAATAGCAGAATATCTGAAGCAGAAAATGAATCAGTGAGCTGGAAGATAAAATGGTGGAAATAACTTCTGAAGAGCAGAATAAAGAAAAGAGAGTAAAAAGAACTGAGGACAGGCTGAGAATTCTGGGACGATATCAAGCGAAGAGAAAAAGAAAGAGTATGAGAAAATTTTTGAAGAGATTATAGCGAAAATTTCCCCAACATAGAAAAGGAAATAGTCAATCAAGTCCAAGAGTCACAAAGAGTTCCATAAAGGATAAACTCAAGGAGAAATAGGCCAAGACACATATAATCAAACTAACAAAGAATAAACACAAAGAATATTAAAAGCAGCAAGGGAGAAGCAACAAGTAACATACAAGGGAAACCCCATATGCTTAACAGCTATCTTTCAACAGAAACTCTGTAGGCCAGAAGAGAATGGCAGGATATATTTAAAGTAATGAAAGGGAAAACTCTACAACCAAGATTACTGTATCCAGCAAGGACCTCATTCAAAATTGATGGAGAAATAAAAAGCTTTTTAGACAAGCAAGAGTTAAGAGAATTCAGTACCTCCAAACCAGCTTTATAACAAATGTTAAAGGGATGTATATAGTCCAAAAATACAAGAGAAGAAAAAGGGTCTACAATATCAACCCCAAACAATTAAGAAAATGGCAATAGGAACATATATATAAATGTAAATTGATTACGTGCTCCAATCAAAAGACACAGACAGGCTGAATGGTTAAAAAAAACAAGATTCATATATATGCTGTCTACAAGAAACCCACTTAATACCTAAAGACTCATATAGACTGAAAGTTGAAGGAGGAAAAAATACATTCCATGCAAATGGGAAGCAAAAGAAAGCAACCCTCATATCAGACAAAATAGACCTTAAAATAAAGAAGATTACAAGAGATAAGAAAGGACACTACATAATGATCAAGGAATCAGTCCAAGAGGAAGACATAACAATTGTAAATATCTATGCACCCAACATAGGAGCACCTCAATACATAAGACAAACACTAACAGACATAAAGGGAGAAACTGACAGTAACACAATAGCAGGAGACTTTAACATCCCACTCACACCAATGGACAGATCATCAAAACAGAAAATTAAGGAAACACATCTTAAATGATATATTACATGAGAAGGATCTCATTGATATCTTCAGGACATTCCATCCAAATGCAGAAGAATACACCTTATTCTCAACTGCACAAGGAACATTCTCCAGGAGAGACCACATCTTGAGTCACAAATCAAACCTCAGTAAATTTAATAAAATTAAAATCCTATCAAGCATCTTCTCTGACCACAACACTATGAGACTAGATATCAATTACAAGAAAAAAAAAAAAAAAACACCTGTAAGAAACACAAACATATGGAGATTAAACAACACATTTGTAAATGACCAACAGGTTACTGAAGAAATCAAAAGGGAAATAAAAAATTTCTAGAAACAAATGACAATGAAAACAGGGCAACTCAAAACCTATGGATGCAGCAAAAGCAGTTCTAAGAGGGAAGTTTATAGCAATACAATCCTGCCTAAAGAAACAAGAAAAACATCAAATAGACAGCCTAACTTTACACCTAAAACAAATGGAAAAAGAAGAACAAAAAAACACAAAATTCATAAAAGGAAAGAAATCCTAATGATCAGAGCAGAAATAAATGAAAAAGAAATGAAAGAAACTATAGTAAAGATTACTAAATCTAAAAGCTGGTTCTTTGAGAACATAAACAAGATTGACAAATGTTTAGCCAGACTCATCAAGAACAAAAGAGAGAAGAATAAAATCAACAAAATTAGAAATGAAAAAGGAGAGGTTACAACACACAATGTAGAAATACAAAGGCTTTTAACAGAATATTATGAACAACTATACGGCAAAAATGGATAACCTGGAAGAAATGGACCGATTCTTAGCATAGTTCAATCTTCCAAAACTGAACAAGGAAGAAATAGAAATTATGAATAACCCAATACAAGCACTGAAATTGAAGCTGTGATCAAATATCTCCCAAAAAACAAAAGCCCTGGAGCAAATGGCTTCAAAGGAGGATTCTATCAAACATTTAGAGAGGAGCTAATGCCTATCCTTCTAAAACTCAGAAAATTGCAGAGGAAAGAGCACTTCCCAACTCATTCTGTGAGGCCACCAACACCCTGATACCAAAACCAAACAAAGACAACATGCAAAAAAGAAAACTATAGGCCAATATCACTGATGAACATAGATGCAAACAAAATTTTACAGAACAGAATTCAGAAACAGAACAAAAAGCTCATACACCATGATCAAAATGGGTTTATTCTAGGAATGCAAGGATTCTTCAATATACACAAAACAATGTTATACACCATATTAACAAATTGAAAGATAAAAACCATATAATAATCTCAATAGATGCAGAAAAAGCCTTTAACAAATTTCAGTACCCATTTAAGATTAAAACTCTTCAAAAAGTGGACATAGAAGGAACCTACTTCAACATAGTAAAGGCCATATATGATAAGCCTACAGCAAACATTATTCTCAATGATGAGAAACTGAAAGCATTCCCACTAAGATCAGGAACAAGACAAGGGTGTCCACTTTCACCACTATTATTCGACATAGTTCTGGAAGTCCTAGCTACAGCCATCAGAGAAGAAAAAGAAATAAAAGAATCCAGATCAGAAAAGAAATAAAGCTCTCACTGTTTGCAGATGACATGATACTGTACATAGAAAACTCTAAAAATAGTATAAGAAAATCACAAGAGCTAATCAGTGGATTTAGCAAAGTTGCAGGATACAAAATCAATACACAGAAATCATTTGCAATTCTATATAGTAACAATGAAAAATCATAAAGAAAAATTAAGGAATCAATCCCATTCACCATTGCAACAAAAAGAATTAAAAATCTAGGAATAAACTTATGTAAGGAGACAAAAGAACTGTACACAGAAAATTATAAGACACTGATGAAAGAAATCAGAGATGACATAAACAGATGGAGAGATATTCCACATTCCTGGGTAAGAAGAATCTATATTGTGAAAATGATTATACTAACAAATGCAATCTACAGGTTCAATGCAATCCCTATCAAATTACCAATGGCATTTGTCACAGAATTAGAAAAGAAAACTTCACAATTCATCAGGAAACACAAAAGACCCTGAATAGCCAAAGTAGTCTTAAGAAAGAAATGGAGATGGAGGAATCAACCTTCCTAACTTCAGATTATACTACAAAGCTACAGTCAAGACAGTATGGTACTGGCACACAAAAACAGAAATATAGACCAATGCAACAAGATAGAAAGCCCAGAAATAAATCCATGCACCCATGGGTAACTTATTTTTGACAAAGGAGGCAAGAATATACAATGGGGCAAAGACAGCCTCTTCAATAAATGGAGCTGGGGGAACTGGACAGCTACGTGTAAAAGAATGAAAATATAACACTCCCTAACACCATACACAAAGATAAATTCAAAATGGATTAAAGACCTAAATGTAAGACCAGAAACTATAAAACTATTAGAGGAAAACATAGGCAGAACACTCAATGACATAAATCAATGCAGTATCCTCTATGACCCAACTTCTAGAGAAATGGAAATAAAAACAAAAGTAAACAAGTGGTACCTGATTAAACTTAAAAGCTTTTGCACAGCAAAGGAAACTATAAGTAAGGTAAAAGACAACCCTCACAATGGGAGAAAATAACAGCAAATGAAACAACTGACAAAAGATTAATTTCCAAAATATACAAGCAGCTCATATAACTCAAGGCCAGAAAAACAAACAACCCAATGCAAAAGTGGGAAAAAGACCTAAACAGACATTTCTCCAAAGAAGACATACAGTTGACTTACAAACATATGAATAGATTTTCAACATGGCTCATTATTAGAGAAATGCTAACAAAACCACAATGAGATATCACCTCACATCGGTCAGAATGGCCATCATGAAAAAGTCTACAAGTAATAAATGCTGGAGAGGGCATGGAGAAAAGGGAACACTCTTGCACTGTTGGGAGGAATGCAAATTGATACAGTCACTATGAAAGACAGTGTGGAGATTCATTAAAAACTGGGAATAAAGCCACCATATGGCCCAGCAATCCCACTCCTAAGCATATACCCCGAGGAAACCAAAATTAAAAATCACACATGTATCCCATTGTTCAGTCAGTTCAGTTCAGTTGCTCAGTCATATCTGACTCTTAGCGACCCCATGAACCTCAGCACACCAGACCTCCCTGTCCATCACCCAATCCCAGAGTCCACCCAAACCCATGTCCATTGAGTTGGTGATGCAATCCAACCATCTCATTCTCTGTTGTCCCCTTCTCCTCCTGCCCTCAATCTTTCCCAGCATCAGGGTCTTTTCAAATGAGTCAGCTTTTCTCATCAGGTGGCCAAATACTGGAGTTTCAGCTTTAGCATCAGTCCTTCCAGTGAACACTCAGGACTGATCTCCTTTAGGATGGACTAGTTGGATCTCCTTGCAGGCCAAGGGACTCTCAAGAGTCTTCTCCAACACCATAGTTCAAAAGCATCAATTCTTCTGTGTTCAGCTTTATTTATAGTCCAACTCTCACATCCATACATGACCACTGGAAAACCATAGCCTTGACCAGACAGACCTTTGTTGACAAAGTAAAGTCTCTGCTTTTTAATATGCTTTCTAGGTTGGTCTTAACTTTTCTTCCAAGGAGTAAGCATCTTTTCATTTCATGGCGGCAATCACCATCTGCAGTGATTTTGGAGCCCAAAAAAATAAAGTCTGACACTGTTTCCCCGTCCATTTGCCATGAAGTGATGGGACCAGATGCCATGATCTTCGTTTTCTGAATGTTGAGCTTTAAGCCAACTTTTTTGCTCTCCTCTTTCACTTTCATCAAGAGGCTTTTTAACTCCTCTTCACTTTCTGCCATAAGGGTGGTATCATTTACACATCTGAGGTTATTGATATTTCTCCCATCAATCTTGATTCCAGCTTGTGCTTCTTCCAGCCTAGCATATCTCGTGATGTACTCTGCATATAAGGTAAATAAGCAGGGTGACAATATACAGCCTTGACGTGCCCCTTTCCTGGTTTGGAACTAGTCTGTTGTTCCATGTCCAGTTCTAACTGTTGCTTCCTGACCTGCATATAGGTTTCTCAAGAGGCAGGTCAGGTGGTCTGGTATTCCTATCTCTTTCAGAATTTTCCACAGTTTCTTGTGATCCACACAGTCAAAGGCTTTGGCATAGTCAATAAAGCAGAAATAGATGTTTTTCCGGAACTCTCTTGCTTTTTCCATGATCCAGCAGATGTTGGCAGTTTGATCTCTGGTTCTTCTGCCTTTTTCTAAAACCAACTTGAACATCTGGAAGTTCATGGTTCATGTATTGCTGAAGCCTGGCTTGGAGAATTTTGAGCATTACTTTACTAGCGTGTGAGATGAGTGCAACTGTGCGATAGTTTGAGCATTCTTTGGCATTGCCTTTCTTTGGGATTGGAATGAAAACTGACCTTTTCCAGTCCTGTGGCCACTGCTGAGTTTTCCAAATTTGCTGGTATATTGAGTGAAGCACTTTCACAGCATCATCTTTTAGGATCTGAAATAGCTTAACTGGAATTCCATCACTACCACTAGCTTTTTCATAGTGATGCTTCCTAAGGCCCACCTGACTTCACATTCCTGGATGTCTGGCTCTAGGTGAGTGATCACACCATCGTGATCATCTGGGTCATGAAGATCTTTTTTGTACAGTTCTTCTGTGTATTCTTGCCACCTCTTCTTAATATCTTCTGCTTCTATTAGGTCCCTACCATTTCTGTCTTTTATCGAGCCCATCTTTACATGAAATGTTCCCTTGATATCTCTAATTTTCTTGAAGAGATCTCTAGTCTTTCCCATTCTGTTCTTTTCCTCTATTTCTTTGCATTGATCGCTGGAGAAGCCTTTCTTATCTCTTCTTGCTGTTCTTTGGAATTCTGCATTCAGATACTTATATCTTTCCTTTTCTCCTTTGCTTTTCACTTCTCTTCTTTTCACAGCTATTTCTAAGTCCTCCCCAGACAGCCATTTTGCTTTTTTGCATTTCTTTTCCATGGGGATGGTCTTGATCCCTGTCTCCTGTACAATGTCACGAACCTCATTCCATAGTTCATCAGGCACTCTATCTATCAGATCTAGTCCCTTAAATCTATTTCTCACTTCCACTGTATAATCATAAGGGATTTGATTTAGGTCATACCTGAATGGTCTAGCAGTTTTCCTTACTTTCTTCAATTTAAGTCTGAATTTGGTAATAAGGAGTTCATGATCTGAGCCACAGTCAGCTCCCGGTCTTGTTTTTGTTGACTGTATAGAGCATCTCCATCTTTTGCTGCAGAGAATATAATCAATCTGATTTCGGTGTTGACCATCTGGTGATGTCCATGTGTAGAGTCCTCTCTTGTGTTGTCGGAAGAGGATGTTTGCTATGACCAGTGCATTTTCTTGGCAAAACTCTATTAGTCTTTGCCCTGCTTCATTCCTCACTCCAAGGCCAAATTTTCCTGTTACTCCAGGTGTTTCTTGACTTCCTACTTTTGCATTCCAGTCCCCTATAATGAAAAGGACATCTTTTTTGGGTGTTAGTTCTACAAGGTCTTGTAGGTCTCTTCATAGAACCATTTAACGTCAGCTTCTTCAGTGTTACTGGTTGGGGCATAGACTTGGATTACCGTGATATTGAATGGTTTGCCTTGGAAATGAACAGAGATCATTCTGTCATTTTTGAGATTGCATCCAAGTACTGCATTTGGGACTCTTTTTTTGACCATGATGGCTACTCCATTTTTTCTGAGGGATTCTTGCCCACAGTAGTAGATACAATGGTCATCTGAGTTAAATTCACCCATTCCAGTCCATTTTAGTTCGCTGATTCCTAGAATGTGGATGTTTACTGTTGCCATCTCTTGTTTGACCACTTCCAATTTGCCTTGATTCACGGACCTGACATTCCAGGTTCCTATGCAATATTGCTCTTTACAGCATCGGACCTTGCTTCTATCACCAGTTACATCCACAGCTGGGTAATTGTTTTTGCTTTGGGTCCATCCCTTCATTCTTTCTGGAGTTATTTCTCCACTGATCTCCAGTAGCATATTGGGCACCTACTGACCTAGGGAGTTCCTCTTTCAGTATCCTATCATTTTGCCTTTTCATACTGTTCATGGGGTTCTCAAGGCAAGAATACTGAAGTGGTTTGCCATTCCCTTCTCCAGTGGACCACATTCTGTCAGACCTCTCCATCAGGATCTGCCCGTCTTGGGTGGCCCCACGGGCATGGCTTGGTTTCATTGAGTTAGACAAGGCTGTGGTCCTAGTGTGACTAGATTGACTAGTTTTCTGTGAGTATGTTTTCAGTGTGTCTGCCCTCTGAAGCCCTCGTGCAACACCTACCATCTTACTTGGGTTTCTCTCACCCTGGGCGTGAGGTATCTCCACATGGCTGCTCCAGCAAAGCACAGCCATTGCTCCTTACCTTGGAGGAGGGGTATCTCCTCACCGCCGCCCTTCCTGACCTTCAACATGGGATAGCTCCTCTAGGCCCTCCTGCGCCTGTGCGGCCACCGCTCCCTGGATGTGCGTTTGCTCCTCCCAGCGGCCGCCCCTGGCCTCAGATGCGGGATGGCTCCTCTCGGCCATTCCTGCACAGTTGCAGCCTGGCACTCTCGGCTGCTGCCCCTGACCTCGGACGTGGGGTAGCTCCTCTCGGCCGCACTTAGTGCCCCACTCGCAGCCACCAGTGACCTTATACTAATAAGGGACAATGCAAACAAAGAGCAAGTAACATGGAGGAATGTATTTATCACTAGCAGATAATATAAACATAATATCTTGTGGAGAATCTTAAACTTTTTGGCCCACCGATAGTACTTTATGAATGAAGTAGAAGGTATTTGGAGGAAAGAAGTAATAGGTAAGGGTTTCCTTGTTTGTTCGGTTGGTAAAGAATCTGCATACAATGTAGGAGACCCTGGTTCGATCCCTGGGTTGGGAAGATCCTCTGGAGAAGGTATAGGCTACCCACTCCAGTATGCTTGCATGGAGAATCCCCATGGACAGAGAAGCCTGGCAGGCTGCAGTCCGTGGTGTAGTAGAGTCGGACACGACTGAGGGACTAAGCACAGCACAGCAAAGCAATAGATAAAGGTAAACCATTATGGAGAGTGATAATGTCCTGGGAATTTTAGGGTTTAGATAGGGTTAAAAGCTCAGGAATCTGATTTTATTTAGTAGGGTAGTGAGAGATATTGACAGGTTGTGTACATGCTGTCTTCTTTGATAATAAGCTACTTCAAAAGCAGAGACGTTACCTTGCAGACTAAGGTCTGTTTAGTCAAGGCTATGGTTTTTCCTGTGGTTATGTATGGATGTGAGAGTTGGACTGTGAAGAAAGCTGAGCGCCGAAGAATTGATGCTTTTGAACTGTGGTGTTGGAGAAGACTCTTGAGGGTCCCTTGGACTGCAAGGAGATCCAACCAGTCCATTCTGAAGGAGATCAGCCCTGGGATTTCTTTGGAAGGAAGGATGCTAAAGCTGAAGCTCCAGTACTTTGGCCACCTCATGCAAAGAGTTGACTCATTGGAAAAGACTCTGATGCTGGGAGGGATTGGGGGCAGGAGGAGAAGGGGACGACAGAGGATGAGATGGCTGGATGGCATCACTGACTGGATGGACGTGAGTCTGAGTGAACTCGGTGAGATGGTGATGGACAGGGAGGCCTGGCGTGCTGCGATTCATGGGGTCGCAAAGAGTCGGATACAACTGAGCGACTGAACTGAAATACATTCAATATATCTACATTTTTAGTACTTGTCACAATTTGCATGCTGCTGCTTCTGCTGCTAAGTCGCTTCAGTCGTGTCAGACTCTGTGCAACCCTGTAGACGGCAGCCCACCAGGCTCTGCCTTCCCCGGGATTCTCCAGGCAAGAACACTGGAGTGGGTTGCCATTTCCTTCTCCAATGCATGAAAGTGAAAGTGAAAGTGCAGTCCCTCAGTCGTGTCCGATTCTTCGCGACCCCATGGACTGCAGCCTACAAGGCTCCTCCGTCCATAGGATTTTCCAGGCAAGAGTACTGGAGTGGGTTGCCATTGCCTTCTCTGCTAGACTAGCATGCTGCTGCTAAGTCGCTTCAGTTATGTCCGACTCTGTGCAACCCTATAGACAACAGCCCACCAGGGGATTGTAATCACTAAATAGTTTCTTAATCAAAGACTGGAATAATGGCAGAAAAGAAAAATGCATAAAAGTATGGATTGAGTGATGTGTGAATAAACAGGAAGTTAAACGCCCAGATAGGCAAAACCAAACCCAAACAATAGAGTTGCATTATACAAGGTAAAATGGGTGTAACCAGTCATTGATCCTGCATATACAAACCATCTGCTTTAGAAAAATTTCTATCAGCAACTCTTGTGCTTTTTAACCTTTAACATTTTGGAAAATTGAATTTTACAATGGAAAATAATTAATTGGAAGTAAAAATAAAATAAATTAAAGGTGTCACATGCTTCACTACAAAATTTTAACTGTCAGAAAAGGGCAGCAGTGTTTGCTGATATATTTAATTGAAGTGAGATATTTGAAGTTGCATCTAGAAGTTTTAGCTATTTCTCTTTTTGAAAGGGAAAAAAATGGTCATGGAACTGTGCTGATCAAATTCAGTTTTCCACAGGTTTTCTTACTCTTGTTTTCCATTTTTGAAAATACACATGCACTTTCATAATTTTGTAATATAAATAAAAATGATAATTTTAGGAATTTATTGACAGAAAGATAATCAGTAATGGCTCTCTAGGAGTTTAATTTATACATACACAAATATTTTAAATTACTATTAATATATACAGTCATGAAATGAAAGGTCTTCATTTATCAAAAAATGCAACATTACACATTCCAGTGATTTATATACTGTTTGTGTATAAATGCAATGATGTATATATTTATGTATATGTATATGTATTTAGTGATTTATGGATTTGGAATTTTCATCATTCTAATTTCCTTTTGACAAATGCATTCATTTATCTTCACCCAATGAGATTATCATTAGGCAAGAGGCCATCACAGTTGCTAGAACACAGGTACTTGCTGAATGAGACAATATTTCAGGAGAAAAAACAGCAGAATTACAGAATTACATGGCTTGTGATCAATGCTATCCCACAAGCATAATTTTTATGCTAATACATAAGTTAATTAATTGCATGAAAAATATTCCAAAAGGCAAAAATACAAAATATTCCAAAAAACAAAAGACCTTCAAAGAGAATATTGAGAAGTAGATCTAATCATGTCTATTGCCCTAATAATGTTTGTGTTTTGTGTAGCAGTGAATGACTTCAAAGAGTGTGATTAGACAAAAGAATTCTCAAGAGGCTGTGCCCAGGGCCCTGGTGCTTTTTCATCTCTGCTTAATATGCATGTACTTATTTATGCTTATTTACCTCAAAATCAGTATGTAACCTTTGGTATTACATATTCACTTGATGAATTGAAACTTTATTACAAATAACATCTTCCATTTTTTCATTTTTGAAAATAATACATGGTTTTAAATTATATATATATATATATATATATGAAGGAAATGGCAACCCACTCCAGTACTTTTGCCTGGAAAATTTCATGGACAGAGGAGCCTGGTAGGCTACAATTCATGGGGTCGCAAAGAGTTGGACACAACTGAGCAACTTCAATGTCAATGTCATATATATATATATACACACATATATATATATATACACACCAATGAAATAATTATGACTTTTAAATAGTTTTATTTTATTTGTCTAATTTTAGCTTTCCATCATGCAACTACTTCCCTATGAAGAATTTTGTACCTCAAGACCAAACATGGGATGTATATTATGCTCAATAATTCATACTACTCGCTATTGAAATAAAAATTCTTGATAAAACATAATTTCTTATAACACTTATTTCATTTTTCATTATATATTTCCCTTTTTAAAATTTAGCTGCCCAAAATTTACTGATAAAAAAGACCTATCTCAACATTCATAGGTTGTATGTTAAACAAGTTATTTCAGAAAAAGTGTAGGTAGCTATTATGCTTGTAATTAGAGGATCGTTTACTTTTTATCCATAAAATAAAATACGTTTTTTGAACATTTTCAAATTTTAGAAAAGTAAAAACCAAAACAAAAAAATTCTATTGATGGCTTACAATTATCCTTTTTTCATACAATTGGGAAATAGATGATGTTTAATGATAAGAAAGAAATTAGATAAAGATGCAAAATATAGAGTCTAAAGTAATAAGTTGTTTTCCCCTTTATATCAAGTTGATACACAATTGGGCTTCCCTGGTACCTTAGATGTTTAAAGAATCTGCCTACAATGCAGGAGACCTGGGTTGGGAAGATCCCTGGAGGAGGCCACAGCAACCCACTCCAGTATTCTTGCCTGGAGAATCCCCACGGACAGAGGAATTAGTAGAATACATGGTGTGTAGATATTATTGTGAGTGAGAATTCTTGTATCCAGACTGTGGGTAGATGCTCAAGGCTATTCTAGGTAAGAAAGACGGCCGACACACAGGTCAAATTAAATTAAACAAGGCATTGTACTAATTTACTTACTTTACTATTTAGATATTTATAACTATGAACAGAATCTCTTTAGCTGGATATAGACCAGTGTTGTTATTTTCTTAAACACTCAGTTATCCAACTTAAAAGGTCAAAAACTGTTACATGTTA
Source organism: Oryx dammah (assembly GCF_014754425.2). Lineage (NCBI taxonomy): Eukaryota > Metazoa > Chordata > Mammalia > Artiodactyla > Bovidae > Oryx > Oryx dammah. The sequence continues at coordinate 41,842,900 of NW_024070202.1, read as the reverse complement.
AGTGACATTTGGCTCCACAATAATTTTGTTCCATGAACTAACACTTCTATGGTTGACAGTTTATTCTTCAGTTCAGTTCAGTTCAGTCGCTCAGTCGTGTCGGACTTTTTGCGACCCCATAAATCGCAGCACGCCAGGCCTCCCTGTCCGTCACCAATTTCCAGAGTTCACTCAAACTCATGTCCATCGAGTCGGTGATGCCATCCAGCCATCTCATCTTCTGTCGTCCCCTTCTCATCCTGCCCCCAATCCCTCCAAGCATCAGAGTCTTTTCCAATGAGTCAACTCTTTGCATGAGGTGGCCAAAGTATTGGAGTTTCAACTTTAGCATCAGTCCTTCCAATGAACACCCAAGACTGATCTCCTTTACAATGGACTGGTTGGATATCCTTGTTTATTCTTATGTATTCTAAAATAATTTTAAAGTACTTGTATTGTTACTTCAGCTATGCATTCTAGCTTTTTAGAGTTGAAATTATTAAATATATTATGTCTTTTTCAAAAATATCAACTCAGTCTGCATAGATATTTAAGAAAATTAGTTTATTCACAATATTTATTGACCCAAATTGCTATATTGTAAGGAAAATATATTCTCACAGAGAATCAAAGATTCAGCCAACTGAGACATTACAGATCTCATGGCCTAAATTTCAAATCTTCTGCAAGAGGATTGGCAGTTGGCTATGAGGACTTCAGGTATAAGGTTGAAAGTTGGCATTTTCATTATTTGTAAATTTTTTTCCATTATAATTAATTTTTAGGCCTTTATATATTTCAATGGATTTACTGTAGCCATTTATTCAATATTCATTTATTATTTGTTTATTGTTCATTCCAATCTCTGCCCCCTTCCCCACTCCATTTTCATCATTATTTTTAGTTTTCATTTTTTAGAGAACATAAATTTCCATTAAAAATGAAATATAGAAGCTAGCATAATGAGCCTTTACTGAATAGTTAATCTGAATTCATCTAATGAAATTAATCTAAACCATACAAACATATAGATTCCTTATTCTTGAGGTATTTATTACATTTATCTATTGAATAATATGAGACTTTTTATTGCATTTGTCCTGTTATTCATCTTTTCATCATTTTATTTTTAGGCAATTTGATAAAAGCAATGTAGAAAAAGGTAGTGAAAATAGATACTATCATTCATTAATATTTTAATAGTGTTATTTCTTTATAATCATTATAAAATGCACTATACTTCTAAAAAAAAAAAAAGTAAAGCTAATACAAGGCAAGAAACCTAGATATCAAAGTTACTTTGCTCCCAATAATTCTAGTCAAAAATACAGGTTGTATGCACTTCTGATAAGTATTAAATTAAAGCAATTTCCCCTGACACTTTACGTAAGAGAGCTATTCAGTTAGGATGACATACTTCCCATTTAAGAAAATATTGTTTAACTGATGTTAGTGTTTACCTGAAACAGGGGATGAATGCAATAACTTTCGTTCAACATTCTGAACTAGAACTCTTTTTCATAAGAAGGACCACTATCAGGAGAAAATGTTGCATATTAATGTTGTTCAGTTCAGTCACTTAGTCGTGTCCGACTCTTTGCGACCCCATGAATCGCAGCACGCCAGGCCTCCCTGTCCATCACCAACTCCCAGAGTTCACTCAGACTCGTGTTCATTGAGTCAGTGATGCCATCCAGCCATCTCATCCTTGGTCGTCCCCTTCTCCTCCTGCCCCCAATCCCTCCCAGCATCAGAGTCTTTTCCAATGACTCAACTCTTCGCATGAGGTGGCCAAAGTATTGGAGTTTCAGCCTTAGCATCATTCCTTCCAAAGAAATCCCAGGGCTGATCTCCTTCAGAATGGACTGGTTGGATCTCCTTGCAGTCCAAGGGACTCTCAAGAGTCTTCTCCAACACCACAGTTCAAAAGCATCAATTCTTTGGCACTCAGCCTTCTTCACAGTCCAACTCTCACATCCATACATGACCACTGGAAAAACCACTGCCTTGACTAGAGGGACCTTAGTCGGCAAAGTAATGTCTCTGCTTTTGAATATGCTATCCAGCTTGGTCATAACTTTTCTTCCAAGGAGTAAGCGTCTTTTAATTTCATGGCTGCAATCACCATCTGCAGTGATTTTGGAGCCCCCCAAAATAAAGTCTGACACTGTTTCCACTGTTTCCCCATCTATTTCCCATGGAGTGATGGGACCGGATGCCATGATCTTCGTTTTCTGAATGTTGAGCTTTAAGCCAACTTTTTCACTCTCCACTTTCACTTTCATCAAGAGGCTGTTTAGTTCTTCTTCACTTTCTGCCATAAGGGTGGTGTCATCTGCATATCTGAGGTTATTGATGTTTCTCCCGGCAATCTTGCTTCCAGCTTGTGCTTCTTCCAGTCCAGCGTTTCTCATGATGTGCTCTGCATATAAGTTAAATAAGCAGGGTGACAATAATGTTGTAGGAATGTGATTTAATAATTGCACATCTTAATTTGTAGGCAAATATTTTAATTAATATTTAAAAGCATATGGAGTTTATACTTTAAGATATTTAAATTTTTTCATTTATATTCATTAAAATTATATAATTTTAGTGTTATGTTTCCAATATAAAAATAATGGCATGAATAATCTACTTATTTTTGGATGTAATGGAAAAAGGAATAATTTTGGAGGTCAAATGTCAAGTCAAAATTCAAAGTTAAAAGTTTATAATTCTGATTGTTGTTATAGATATTAATATAATGTAAATTACAGTGGCTAACAAATAGTACTACAATTTACAATATATTGCTTCCTTCATCAAAGGTTTCACATTACAAACTCTAATATATAATAAATTATATTATTTATATGAATATTTCTGACTAAAACTTTTAAAATAGTATATGGTTTATAGTATATATTATATATACATATACATATATATATATGTATATATATATATACAGTATGGTAACTGAGAACTTCCAGATGCACAAGCTGGATTAATAAAAGGCAGAAGAACCAGAGACCAAATTGCCATCATCTGTTGCATCATGAGAAAAGCAAGAGAATTCCAGAGAAATATCTACTTCTGCTTCATTGACTACACTAAAGCCTTTGATTGTGTGGATCACAACAAACTGTGGAAAATTCTTAAAAAGATGGGGATACCAGACCACCTGACCTACCTCCTGAAAAACCTATATGCAGGTCAAGAAGCAACAGTTAGAACCAGACATGGAACAACAGACTAGTTCAAAATTGGAAAAGGAGTACGTCAAGGCTGTGTATTGTCACCATCCTTATTTAACTTATATGCAGAGTACACCATGTGAAATGCCGGACTGGATGAAGCACAAGCTGGAATCAAGATTGCCAGGAGAGATATCAATAGACACAAATATGCAGATAATACCACCCTTATGGTAGAAAGAAAAGAAGAACTAAAGAGCCTCTTGATGAAAGTGAAAGAGGAGAGTGAAAGACTTGTTTAAAACTCAACCTTCTGAGGGAGAGGGAGAGGGTGGGATGATTTGGGAGAATGGCTTTGAAACATGTATACTATCATGTAAGAAACGAAGTGCCAGTCTATGTTTGATACAGAATACAGGATGCTTGGGGCTGGTGCATGGGGATGATCCAGAGAGATGATATGGGGTGGGAGGTGGGAAGGGGATTCAGGATTGGGAGCTTGTATACACCCATGGTGGATTCATGTCAATGTATGGCAAAACCAATACAGTATTGAAAAGTAAAATAAAGTAAAAAAAAAAAAAAAAACTCAACCTTCAAAAAACTAAGACCATTGCATCTGGTCCCATTATTTCATGGCAAATAGATGGGTAAATAATGGAAACAGTGACAAACTTAATTTTCCTGGGCTCCAAAATCACTGTGGATGATGACTCCAGCCACCAAATTAAAAGACTTGCTGAATGTGGAAGAAACCCCATGGACTGTAGCCCACCAGACTCCTCTGTCCATAGGATTCCCCAGGCAGAAATACTGGAGTAAGTTGCCATGCACTCTGGGTCTTTCCTTGGAAGAAAAGTTGTGACAAACCTATACTGTGTATTCAAATAGCAGTGATATCACTTTGCCAACAAAGGTCCGTATAGTCCACTCTATGGTTTTTCCAGTAGTCATGTACAGATGTGAGAATTGGACCTAAAGAAGGTTGAGTGCTGAAGAACTGATGTTTTTGAACTGTGGTCTTGGAGAAGACTGAGAGTCCCTTGGACAGCAAGGAGATCAAAGCAGTCAGTCTTAAAGGAAATCAACCCTGAATATTCATTGGAAGTACTGATGCTGAAGCTGAAGCACCAATACTTTAGCCAAATGTTGTGAAGAGCTGACTCATTAGAAAAGATCCTAATGCTAGGAAAGTTTGAAGGCAGGAGGAGAAGCTGGCCACAGACGATGATACGGTTGGATGCATCACCAGCTCAATGGACATGAATTTGAGCAAAGTCAGGGAGATAATAAAGGACAGAGAAGCCTGGCATGCTGCAGTCCATGGGGTCTCAAAGAGTCAGACATGACTCAGCAACTGAACACCAACAATATATACTGTATTATTTATATTATCTACTCTATAAAATCTGACTCAGAAATAAAATATTCCATTAATTTAATTAAAAATATGTTTATTATTTTTTTGGATATGGCATTTTTCAGGTTATGCAGTATTTTGCTGGGAGCATTTATGCCAAAACACAGGTTATTTTTTAAGTATTAAAGTAACAGAAACCACTATGGAACATTTGTTTTGAACAAGATCTACTCACTTTATTCTATAAACTTTAATTCAATTGTTAATTTTTAGATAATTTACTTAAAGCTTAGCATTGCAACTTCAAATCCCTATTTTTTTAGCCTAAAGTAGTAAGCTTATTGAGAGTCAGAACTCAAGTGTAGTCATGAAGATCTAAGCACTTAAAGTAGAGTAAGCTTTCCAAATCCAGAGTAAGAGAAATCTAGAATTTGTTAACTCTGTTCTGTCAGTCAAAGACTGGTCATTCCATCTGTCTAAAGGTGACCTAGACAGTTCTATTTTTATCTTTTCTTAAAAAAACTTTAATACTATAGATGCATTTGAATGTGTGTCTGTGGCATAGCTAAGTAAATATCCATAAGGGAGCAGGCCACTTAGTAAATTCATTAATCCTCAATGTACAAATAAAAAAAA